>NC_072447.2:133767250-134070500 GCF_028878055.3 Symphalangus syndactylus | reverse complement strand
AATACAAATGGAATATAATGAAATGTCACTTTGAGGGATAGGGTGGAAGGACAGTAATAATCCAAAAGAGGGAAAGACTGATGTGGGCAACACTAGTAAGGGGAGACTCCTGGAGAAGGCAGGACTTAAATTGGCCTTTAAAGGACAAGGAAAAGGGGAACGAGAAAGGTAGAAGCATGAAGAAAACAGACACAATGGGGGAAAGCTGGATTGAGTAATCCCAAACCCTTTATGCTTATCATTGTTGTTGATGATACAGAGCTATCCAGGGCCAGGATTTCAGGACTGTTCAGGGTCCCACCTAATATACGAACAAACAAACCCAGGTCTCTAACCTAAAGGGGATTTAGAGGCTAAATGCATGAAAAATGAAGCACTGGTATTAATATGGCAGTAGCTTAGACTCAGACCTTTTTCCATTTAGTAACTGACTTGCTTCTTTGCTGCATCTTGAACAGTGATGGCTCAAACATCACAGAGTCACCAGTTGGACAACTTCCTAGCTAGATAGCTGATTACATGACTCCGGAGACCTGGTCACAGTCAATTCACTACTGTGGGTTGGTACAAGAAGAGGGTAAACAGAGAGAAAGCCCATGTCACAAGCCCCCTTCTTCATACACTGAAGACACAGCCAAAAACTTGTTGTAAATGTTAATTAAGCCATTAATTTGTGATCTGAAGATCTCCCCAGTGGGACTAGGAGTTTCGTTAGGACAGAAAACCAGTGGTTTGAAGAACAGTAGAAATGTACATGAAACACCACAGTTTAAGATTCATTTGTGATGCATCAGAAATGCCCTTGCCTATGGTCAGGAGACTTGCCACTAACTAGCTATATGATTTTTGACTAAATTCTATTACTTCTTGGAGTCCATCTCAGTTTTCTTCCTCATCTGTAAAATGGGAACTATTTCAAAGTTCCCTTTTGGCACCAAAATTCTATGAACCTACAATTTCTTTGGACCACCACCACTTTTCAGATTTCAGGATCCCCTACAACAATGCAAATAACCCTAAGAAAAGGCTACATCTTACCCTGTGTTGCCAGTCACCACCATACCTGGGAATCGAAGTCCTTTGGGGAATAGGACCAGGAAAGCGAGCAGGCCCAGCCAGAGGGGAGAGGCACAAAAAGGAGAAGTGGGTGGACCCCAAGATGTCACCAGTTAAGCAGAGAGAGGATCTTGATACCTCCTCCTCTATCTGCCTGTCCCCTGAGTGCCCAGCAGCAGGCTGTGCTTTACTGCATGCCTACGTAGGTGCCTGCTCACCACAGGGTGCCCTAGCTGCCAGCATGCTATTCCAGGCCAATAGGAGAACCCTGAGGTGAAGTACCCTGGGGCCAATCATAGGTGGAAATATCTCTTTAATGGCCAGAGAGACTGTATCTTTGGCTCCTTTTCATTGGTTCAGACCAACTGAAGGCTCTCTGGACTCTCAGCCAATGCCGAGCCATCAGCCAACAGGAATAGGCTTTGCTTCTGAATCTTGTTTTCGTCTAGGGCTGATGGGTAGCTCTGCCCCAAGGGTTGCCTTGTCTCTTCATTGTCATCCCTGACTGAAAACTTTTGCCATGAACACTGAAGGCATGAGCAGTGGGACCTAATCGAGGCAGCTCAGAGAGAGGTAGGCATGCTTGGGGCCAGGGGCCATGCCTGGGCCCAGTCCCTGCAGGTGAGTGCAGATGAACCAGTGAAGGAGAGAATAAGCAAGTAGAATTGGTGGGCATGAGCACTGTGAGATTAATGCTAAGGGCAGATCCTGACCGATCAAACCCTTCCTTCCCACAAGCCATGAGTATCTGAGTAGCTTGTCCACAACCCTATGGTTCCCTCTTTACTCTTTCTCTGTAGCCCCAACCACAACCAGGGAGGGGTTCCTCCCAAGAAAGTAAGAGAAGCTTATTGGAGAAGGTGTGCTGACTCCCGCTTGCAGGCTGCATTCCCTGACTTAGTATGCCCGCAGTGATCAGAGATACAGACTTGCTGACTCTGGCCTTCAGACATACATGGATTCCATAATATTCGCTTCTAACATCTCAGACTATAGTCTGACTATCTCCTCATATGCTTTATGGAAGTCTAGGGTTGTGGGTTCAATCCTGGGTGAGCTGGATAGCCTTCTTCACTTTGGTCTCTGACCATTGACACAATTATTAGTCCCACCCAAGGGCAAAATCTCTAACCTGAACAGCTATTTAAGCAATGTGTACACAAGAGGCAGAATGAGAGAGTATGGAGGGTACAGTGAAAGGCCTTCCCTGTTTCTGGAAACATTCAGTCTTACATTACTCACTGAATGCCTTTTATGAGGCAGACACTCTACTAGATACTAAGATAACAAAAAGGAGTAAGACACATGAACTTTTGGTGAATCCCACCAGGGCCGAGCCAAAGGGAAGAGTATGTTTTAAGCACTGGTGATAGACTACCTTTAAAAATTGACCTGAGATTATAGTTGGCTTTGGAATCCCCCAGAACTAGCCCTTGGTAAAACTGGTCACAAATGTCTGTTTACAATGCCCTTTAAGGTGCTCCCCTATTAAAACTTTCAGAAAAAAAACTGTACTTCAAAATTTATGTAAGACCTTGGGCAAGTCAATTCTCAGTCCTCCCTTCCTTAAAATAACAAGTTTAGGCTTGGGGCTGTGAAGCCCTTTCCAAATCTAATAGATCATCTAGGCGTCTGTAGTAGCAGTCATTTACCCATTAGTATAAATTTAAGTAGCTACGTTCCTTCTCCCTGGATTAGCTACATTTTAAGCTTTGTTTCCAGTTGTGGAATGAAAGACTTTGTCACTTAAAAATATTGCAGGGATCTGCCTACAAGAGGGAAAAGTATTTATGGAAGGGAGAGGAAGATTAAAGAGGTTATAATAAGCCTCCCCAATATCCTAACATCTTCTTTCCTTGGGCTATAGGGCCCTGCACTCTGTTGAGGTTAATCCCAACAGATTACTTAGTTACTAATAAAAAGAATCACTAAAAATAAAAAATTCAGCCCTCTTGGGAGCTTACATTGATCTAACACCGAGAAACTGTTCCAACAATGAACCTGAAAAGCATAGTGAAAAGTTCTGAGCACATGTTATATAGGCTCAGGATGCAGGAATTGCAAACAGCACTTTGCCCCTTGCTCTTCCCTCCTGTTTTGGCTTCCTTTGGAGCCTGGATCTCAGTCCTACTGGTCACAGATATTTTGAATGATTCAAGGACAGGAAAAGGGACAATGATTCAGAAATGCACATCATTCCTTAAGTACATTTAATTGTAAAATACATCTAATCAATCCGATCTCCTGTCTGAACATGGAAGCTAGGAGAAGCAAAGCAAAGCTTTTGCGTTTCACTCCAAACCAAAATAAGAAGCTAAAGGCAGTAGGGGGAAGGGATGGGATCAATGAATCCAATCAATGGTCTATATTAATGTTTCTTATATGATAGTGCTGATTTGCAGCTTTCCAGGTGCCAAATGGCATCTGGGAAACATTACTCCATCCCCCAATTGACGTAATAATTAGATCGCATAAATGGTTCCTCTGCGCTCACTGCCAGCCCAAGAGACAAATGTTATTGGTGAGCCAATCAATCTTTCCCCCCGTTTAAGTTTCAACCTGCGTCAGCAATTATGCTGTGGAGGTCGAAAGCCACCCAAATGAGTGAAAACTGGCAAAGATGAATTTCAGGAGTGGATTATACTGCACTATTTCCCAGCAGAGTGTGTATGGTCAGAAATTGGACAGGTACATGAACAGATCTGCAACTGGATATACCACCAGGGGCCAGAAGAGGAAAGAAAGTCTAGTGGTATCTTCTGAAAAATTTTGCTTTTCTCTATTCCAGTTGTCTCCTTCATACTTAGATAGACCAAGGGGCTGAGGAGAGTATGGCAGGGGAAGGCATTAGTAATTTGTTATTAGTCTTTGTGTTAGGCCGAATAATGCTCCCCCTCCCATAAAATTAGTAATTTTATAATACTAATACAAATTAGTAATTTGTTATTAGTCTTTGTGTTAGGCTGAATAATGCTCCCCCTCCCATAAAATCCACGTTCTATTCCCAAGAACATGTGAATGTTATCTTCTGTGAGACTGCAGACGTGATTAAATTAAGCATCTTGATATAGAGAGAGTACCTTGGACTAGACAGCTGGGCCCTAAATGCAATCACAAATGCCCTTATAAGTGTGTCAGAGAGAGATTGCAGACAGAAGAAGAGAAGGCAATGTGACCATGGAGGCAATGATTGGAGTGGCGTGGCCACCAGCCAAAGAATGCCAGCAACCATCAGAAGTGGGAAGGGGCAAAAGATGCATTCTCCCCTAGAGCCTCCAAAGGGAGCTCAGCCCTGCCAGCACCTTGATCTTGGCTCAGGAAACATATCGGACTTTTGGCCTCCGGACTTTGAGATAATAAATTTCTATTGTGTTAAGCCACAAAATTTGTGGTCATTTGTTACAGCAGCCCTAGGAAACCAATATAGATCTCCATTACTAAGCCCAGGTCACAGGTAGAATGATAAACAACCTTCCTGTTGTATTGTAAAGAGCATCAAAATCCTCCTCTAGCCAAAATAGGCCCTCAATCTATCATGATGCAATGTCAAGGACTAGGAATCAAAAATTCACACATATATGTCAACATTTCTACTTTTTGAGCAATTCTTTCTTGCTACTACATGCAAACAGTACACATAAGCCCTTGTTTTCCATTAGTCCTTTCACATGAATTTATGCATCCAATTAACTCCAGCCACCAGGCAGGCCTTGGAGGGACAGGGAGGGACACTGAGCAGGTAGGGAAATACAGTAAATATGTCTAAATTGAAACCACAATTGGGCTCAAATCAAATCTTTTTTAGTAATAACACTAAGTAGGGCCTTTAGGAAAACAAGTCATGGCAGAACTAACTTAATTTACTCTTCTGATAAGGTTACAAGGCTTGTAGATCAGGAGAATGCTGTAGACAGGATGCATCTGGATTTTAACAAGGCTTTTGACTTAGACTCTCATGAGCCCTTTATAGATAAAGTGAAGAAATACAGACTGCAGGTGAGACACCAGAGGTAGCAGGTGGCTGCTGATACGTGGATCAGGGTCTCTAGTGATAGGTCACAGATCTTTACATCAGTGTCAGTCAAGTCACCATTCTTATCCAACAGCTCAGATAGATGGCATGCTCTCTGAGAGTGAGTATGCTGGGAAGATAGAGGATGTAGCTAACAGATTGGATGGGAGACTCAGGATCCAAAACAATCTCAGTAGGCTGGAGCATGGGCTGACCTCTGTGAAATGCAATGTCCAGTATTAGGAAATCAAAATTCACATGTACAAAGACAGGCTTATATACAGAGCAGCCATCAGCATATAGAAGGCAGAGGAGATCAGTAGGCAGACAGCTGGATGAGTCAGAAGAATGGTGAGGCTGGCAAAAATAAAAAAATTTAAACAATAAAAGCTAAATGTAGCTGAATGTGCCTCTCTGGAAACAAGAGAGAACCGTGCTGACACTTGATTATTTTCCATTATCCAGGCCATACTGGGTTCCGTTCTGGGCAAAATTCCTTTTACCTCCCAGATGTGTGTTATCTTTAAAAAATAAATAAAAACAAAAGGTGGAGGGGAAATGGAGAGATGTTGGTCAAAGGATATAAAGTTTCAGTTAGGAAGAAGAAATTCTGGAGATCTATTGTACAGCATAGTGACTACAGTTAATAATAATGTATACTTGAAAATTACTAAGAGAGTATATCTTAAATATTCTCACCACACACACACTAAGTATGTGAGGTAATGGATATGTTAAATAGCTTGATTCAATCATTTCACAATGTATGCATATATCAAAATGTCACCTTGTACATTGTAAATATATACAATTTTGTTTGTCAATTACATCCTAATAAAGCTGAGGAGAAAAATACAAAAAAACTTACCAAAGTACGTAAAGTGAAAATTGACAGCGTTCCTCCCTCCCAGTACCTAACCCCAAAGGTAATCACTGTTAACAGAATACTGAGTATCCTTCCACACTTATCTATGAAATTATTTATGATGTACAATTTATTAACACAAATGAAAGCAAGCTCTACATATTGTTCTTGGCCTTGCTTTTGATTTAACAATATATCATGGGCATTTTCCCATGTCAGTGATCATAAGAGCTAATAATTACTGTACATTTTCCATGTACCAAATACAATTCTATAAATACTTCATATTTTCATTCAGTTAAAACTCATAATCACTTCCATGACATGAAGACTATTGTTATTATTCCCACTGTAGAGAAAAGAAAACAGCTCAAAGGACTTTCATAAGATTACAGTTATTTAATGGCAGAGGTTGGATTTGAGTTCAGGTCTATCTGGTTCCAGAACCTATGCTCTTAACATCTACACCAAGCTGCCTGTTAGTTCTTTGAGGGCTACCTCATTAAAAGAAATACAGTATAGGAGTTTATTGTACCTGTATCATAATTTAATTAATCTTATATTAGTGGACACAAGATTGTTCTGTTATTGAAAGATTTTTCAGAGCTTTTAATATGCTAATGTGCATTATGAATATCTTAACAGGTGGATATAGTAGGCAATGTGTCCAAAACTTCCTTAACCATGGCATCCTTTTTTTCTCACAGAGTACTTGAGAGACTGGAGCATTGGGGATCAGATTTTGGTGTGCATCTGCATCATCTGGGATGCTTTTCAAATGCAGATCCCCAGGCCTCGACTAAAGTGCTTCTGACATGGATAATTTATAGACCACACATTGAGAAATACTGCTGTGTGCTATGGGATTAATATTTGATGTGTAAAATGAATATGAGTGGCTACATAATCACAGTTTTATCGATCAAAGACATGAGTAGCTGGGAGAGAGAAACTCTCTTTTCCCTTCCCTCCTCAGGTCACCTAACCATCAGAACCTTATTCACTCCAATGCCAGAAACCCACAACAAGGATGCATTAATCTGGCATCCCTAGTGAGCTAAGTTCCCAGGTGACTAAGCCACCAGTAACCATCACACCTCTCCACCTCCTTCAAAGAAGAACTTGCCACTACTGAAAGTATAAGATAATAGTAGATTAAAATCCATTAATCAATAAGTTAATATTCCATGCATATTCTAACTCTTACTATTGGGACCTCTTCTTTTCAGTTTCTGTCATCTACAGATACATTAGGAATAATCAGTTTCTTTTCTTTCTTTCTTTCTTTTTCTTTCTTTCTTTCTTTCTTTCTTTCTTTCTTTCTTTCTTTCTTTCTTTCTTTCTTTCCTTCTTTCTTTCTTTCTTTCCTTTCTTTCTTTTTTTTCTCTGAGACAGAGTTTCTCTCTTGTTGCCCAGACTGGAGTGCAATGGTGTGATCCCAGCTCACCAGAACCTCTGCCTCCTGGGTTCATGAAATTCTCCTGCCTCAGCCTCCTGAGTAACTGGGATTACAGGCATGCAGCACCACACCTGGCTAATTTTGTATTTTTAGTATAGACGGGGTTTCTCCATGTTGGTCAGGCTGGTCTCGAACTCCCGACCTCAGGTGATCCACCCACCTTGGCCTCCCAATGTGCTGGGACTACAGGCGTGAGCCACCACGCCCGGCCTAAGAATAGTCAGTTTGTAACACAAATATCTGCAGAACGAGAATTAACCCAATAGGGACAAAAACAAATATGAGAGAATAAATGTTATTATGTGTTTTCTTAAACTGTGAGTTTGGAAAAGTATAAGGTGTCCTGCTTGTGCTCTCAAGTTATATTTAATATCATCAAATCCCACTCACCATTGCAGGTTATTGCTTAAGGGTCACCTGAGGTCGAAGTGGAGACAGGAGAGAAAGGATAAAGGGGGAAAGGATGAGAGGGTGAAGACACAGCCAGACTGCTCAAAGGAGTGCTTAGCAGGGAGGTTCCTGGAAACATTCATCTCCAGTGAGTGGACAGGGGGGCTTACTTGAGAAGGAGCCAGAGTAGGCTACTGCTGTTCAACCCCAACCCCTGCACTTAAGACCCCCTCCACAAATCACATGCTGAGATTTCCAAAATACCCTTGCCCTTAGAATCTCAAAGGATTCTCACTTCAGCTGCAAGAAGCCAAGGGGGCATTACTACACACCCTATTTGACAAGTGGGGCTTTAAAGGCTACAGAAGTTTGGAAGAGGCAATGCCTAGTGTAGAAAAGGAAACCAACAGATCATGATGCGGTGGAAAGTATACTGGAATTTATAAATTTACATTTAGCAGAATCTCAAGCATGTCAAATTGCATAGAAAAAAAGCTGGAAGGAAATATGGACCCAATATTGATAGTTATGGATGAATGACGTTTTCTTCTTCATACGTGTCTGGGTTTTCCTCTCCCCTCAAACATTTTACAATGGGCTTTATTGGTTTTATACATAATAAAAAAGGTAAATACTAAAGAAAAATAGGGCATCAGCCTAAAATTCAAGTTCCATCTCTGCTCCTCTCACTCTCTGAGACCCAGTTTCTACAACCATCCTCAGGGAACTAAGACTGGATGGAGATATTGACTGAGAGAAAGGAAAGGAAAGGAAAAGAAAGGGAAAGAAAAGAAATGGAAGGAAAGGGAAGAGAAAGAAAAGAAAGGGAAAGAAAAGGGAAGAGAAGAGAAAGGAAGGGAAGGAAATGTCAAGACTAAGATGGTGGTCTAGTTGAGGTTACCTTGGAAAAGGAGATACTGTTCTCTGACCTTAGAGATGGTGGCTATGATAATGCTTTGCAAATTGTCAAGAGCTATTACGCAAATGACAAGACTCATTGCTCTTAAGGACCGCTGCTCCCCATCGGACATATGTGTGCATGCACGCACGCACACACACACACACCCCTTCCCTAAACTGCTTGAACATTTACACTTTGGCTCAGTTTTCTCTTCCATTTCGGCGATCTCATTACCCATTCCAGGCAGAGCCTGTTCTCTGCTTGTCACTAGCCAATCTAGCTACCTTGGATTCCCCAGCATATCTGAGTTTTTTCCCCCTATAGACTGTTCTGTCATTAACAAGTGTCATCTATGTAACCCAAAGCCATGTCCCAGAGCTCTGCAAGAGCCAGCATAGTGACTAAAAATGCAGCCTGGTCCAACCAGGACAGGATCTACATTTCCTTCTTTCAAGCCAGATTAATTACCTCATTAATGATAATTCCTCACCTATGCCCAGAGTCTATGGTTTGCAAAGAAGCTGTATATTCCATATCTTTCTGTGGCCTCACAGCAGTATTGGAAGGGAGGCAAGTCAGAGATGGACACTCCTGTTTACAGAACACAGAGAGGGCAAGTGACCTGTTCTAGAATCACAGAGAGTGAGTAAAAGATAGCATCAGAATTCAAATCCAACTTTATCCCTTACCCAAGCCAGGCTCTTTCTCCTATAACATAGCATTAGCTTGCAGTTGGATATGGAGAAAGGAAAACACAGAAAATGAGTAACTATGCACATGACCATTGAGAGACTCAACATGACATGGTTGCAAAATCTTTTTCTTACTGGAATAAGACAAGATCCATGACTTGCAATAAGACTCCATTTGGAATCTGGAAGCCAGATAAGAGAAAGTTCTCTCTCTGAGATTAGCACTGGGCTCTTCCACGGATCATTTCTTCATTCATTTGTTCATTCACTTATTCAGTATGTA
Source organism: Symphalangus syndactylus (assembly GCF_028878055.3). Classification (NCBI taxonomy): domain Eukaryota; kingdom Metazoa; phylum Chordata; class Mammalia; order Primates; family Hylobatidae; genus Symphalangus; species Symphalangus syndactylus. Next base: position 134,060,842 of record NC_072447.2, on the reverse strand, counting down.
AACATTTATTAAATATTTCATATGTGCCAGGCACTGTGCTTAGTGCTGATGGATAAGATATAAAGAAAGGCAGGATGTGGTCCAGAGCCTCAAGGAATTCATCATGGTCTAAGAGGGAGGAATTTAAAACAGACATGGCTAATTCCAAATACATAGCAAAGTAGGATTCATGCCATGAAAGAGTAAAATGCTCTGGTAGCCTAGAGAAAAGATTCAGATCTGTTTGCTGTTTGGGGGATGTGGGATGACTTCATGGTGTATGAAACTGACCAAGGAAGGATGAGTAGAATTTGAAGAAAGAGGAAATGGGTGGGTGTAGGGACTGCCAGGAAGAGAACAGCATAATGTAGGCACAGTGGTAAGAAACCAGACGGATTAGATGGGAATCAGTGAATAATTCTATTTTGATGGAGCTGGGATTGGATACAAGAAAGAAAAAGATAAGATGGGAATATATGTTTGGGCCAGATCATGGTAAGTTTGGAATACTGTGGGCCCAGCATCAGTTTCCATCCTTCTCAGAGGCCAGCAGTGGTTGTGCAGGAAGGATTTGAGGAAGGCACAAAGGATGGACGCTGCTCCCTCGGATCCAGAGGCCAAGGGAAAAAATAGTGATGCTTACATTGGTTCCAAAAGAGGAAAAGCCACACTAAGTCTTTTTGGCAGGGTAGCAAATAATGGCAAGTTGCTTTCAGAGAAAATGTGCTCAATTTTGGTTTTCTAAAATTATTTTTTATATATTTAGGGGGTACAAGTCCAGATTTCTTACATGCATATATTGCCTAGTGCTAAAGTCTGGGCTTTTAGTGTACCCATCCCCCCAAAGAGTGAACACTGTAGCCAACAGGTAATTTTTCAATCCTCATCCGTCTCCCACTCTCCCATCTTTTGGAGTCTCCAATGTCTGTTATTTCTCCCTGTATGTTCATGTGTATCCATTGTTTGGCTCCCACTTCTAAGTGAGAACATGTGGTATTTGTCTTTCTGATACTGAGCTATTTCACTTAAGATAATAGCCCACAGTTCCATCCATCTTCCTGCAAAAAAACACGACTTTATTCTTTTTATGGCTGAGTAGTATTCGATGGTGTATACATACACCACATTTTCTTTATCCAGTCATCCATTGATGGACATGTAGGTTGATTCTGTGACTTTGCTATTGTAACTAGTGCTGTGATAAACATGTGAGTGCAGGCATTTTAAAAAAATAATGATTTATTTTCATTTCAGGAGAAACTCAGTAGTAGGATTGCTGAATCAAATGGTAGTTCTATTTTTAGTTCTTTGAGAAATCTCCATGCTGGAAAATGCTCAATTTTGTTCACTGAAATTTTGGCCTTGGCACCTTCCCCAGTTCACCTTCTATGCCTTTACTTGTGCTAAACTTTAAACCTGTAGTGTCATCCTCAGTCTATCTCCCATGAATTCCACTTGTTGAGGATGCAGATTCATTTTGTTCAAGGTATTTTTCCTGCCCTTTGCTTCAGTGGTCCTCAGTTCCCCATAGTTAAAGCCATACGTGTTTCTGCTCAGTCTCCTTCCTGGCTCCTCCTTGGCTTACTCCTTTGGAGATAGTCTTTTTAGTTTAGTTTCTGGTCCTCTTCTCATAGTCTAATTTGAAGATGCCATTCCTGAGCAATGTGGTCCACACTCATGGTTGCAACTACTTTGCCAACAACCTCTAAATCTTTATCTTCTCTTTTCTGAGTCCATGTCCCACAAATCCAGTTGCCTCATTGTACATCTCTACTTTGATGTACCACAGTTAACTCCAACTCGAAATCTCTTCCACCATTCTAGAAGAAATCTCTTCCACCATTCTAGAAGAAACAAACATGCTTTTCCACCTAATCTACTATCATATGCTTCATCATGCAAATTAGGCACCTAGACCTTTTTCTTGACAATCTCCACCCACTGTCCCCTAAATATCCAATCAACCAGCAAGTCTTGAAATTTCTAATTCTTCAATATTAGCTGAATATGTCTGCTTCTCTTTATCTCCCTGCTGATATCTCAACTGGATTCCTGAAATAACCTTCTAACTGATGTCCTTGACCCCAAATAATGTGTCCCAGTTCTCACACAAGCCATGAATCAGTACTGTTTTCAAATATCACTTCTTCCAGGAAGCATTTCTGGATCCTTCGCAACCTTCACATAGATCTTGCCCTGGGAATAATGGAATTAAATAGCATCTCATAGCCAAAGAACTTCAGAAATGCTGATGCTGTGTCCTGTTTCTGTAAGAAGAAATTGGGGCAAGGGAGATTTATGCTCCCCAAAAATATTCTTGAGGTGTACTCTGCTGTGGAGAATCCGGAGGTACATGTGTGCCCAAGAGATCAGGAGTTCAGGAATTGGGAGTGGGCTCCAAGGGAGCAGCCAGCTCTGTAGAATCCACACTAATCTGCCTCCAAACACTCCAAGTTTTCTAATTTTACCCTTTTTCTTTGGCTTTCTCACCGAAGATGTGACCCACTGCTGCAGGGATTTGGGAAATAAAATGCATCATTAATCAAAAATTACTCTTCCCTAAAATAAAATATTAGCTCTGTTGGGTAGTTAATTGCATTATCAGAATGAACAGCTCATCCTCTTTTACAAGGGTTTTAAACACTGATCGCCTAATAAGTGCAGGAATTATAGTTAATCTAGCTCAAAATTTAATTATGATGAGTCATACATCACAAAGCAAGCACACAGGGGCAAAACTCTGGTGAAGTCATGTCCAACTGACCTTGACCCCAGGCCTGCTGGTTCTTCTTTCTAAGTGGGAAATTGGAAATCCTTCCTGTTTGTGAAATAACAGGGACATCCAAACAAGACCCACCCCAGTCTACCTCAGAAGTCTTACAGGAAAGCCTGCCTTAATCAAATCTTGCAATGAGAAAGCCCAGAAGCAATTCTCCCTCTGGGCTCTGCCTTTCCAGACCCTGTTAGAGTATTATGCAGTTAGATTTGAAGAACACCATTACAGTGGATCCAGGCTGGGACTAGGTATTAAGGAATTGCGTGACACGTTCAGAATTTCAAGAATGCATCTAAATATATAGTTTCAAAGACTTTCCTGGTTGACACAGACCTAAAAAGTCAACAGTTCCTCCACGTGGTATGGCTTTGTGTCCTCAAATTCTCCCAATTGCTCACATAACTGAGGACAATCTTCCAGGTTATTTTCTGAGTAAAAAAAGTTGATCAGCCTTCTTCATTTGGAATTTTCCACTTCTAATAATGTGGTTTAAGAAGTTATTATCTCTGAGCAGTTACTGGCACCTAAATTATTTTCTCAGTGGTCATTTTAATTATTTGTATACATATGCAGGTTGAACACAATTGCATCACTTTTCATTAATGACTGCTAAATTCTTTTATATTTAACCCATTATTCAAGCTAGTTGTGACTTTGGGGAATACTCTTTCTGCCCTCCAAAATAGCTGCATCTTCTTCTTGCTCTTTGCCATCTGTACTATTGAAAAGCAATCCTACATTTTTTCCTGTTTAGAAGTCATGTATATTTTCTCTTTACCATTTCAAGGGTGTATCAAGCTCTATGTATTTATTTCCTGATGAGGGTATTAAGGAAGCCTCTTATATGTCTTTATTCAACCTTCCTACCCTCTAGGTTGACTTCCTTTTCTTGGTATTTTGGGGCTTAGGAGAAAAAGATTTTGATCTAAACCTTCCATGATTATAGGCATGTTAGTCATATTTCCTTCTCTTCCATTTTGCTTATCTGTTGTTGTGTTACAAACCATCTGAAATTTAGTGGTCTTAAGCAACAATTTTATGTTATTCATTATTTCATGGATCAGGAATTTGAGACGGCCTTGCCTGGTAGTTTGTTTCTCATTCATGTGCAGTTGGCTGCAGAGCTGGGACTGGACACTCCACTTTCAAGATAACTTCTGCACCTACATGTCTGTCACCTCAAGGTCTGGAACCTTGTACCCCACCTCAATATGACATCTCATCCTCCAGGCCCACTCCACATGACTTGAGCTTTTCATAGCGTTGATGGTCTTAGGGTAGTCACATGTTGGCTGGCTTTCAAGAAATCAGTGAAAATTTCCAGAGCAGTTAAGAGCTATTCCAAGTACTGTAACAGCATCACTTCTATTGTATTTTATTGGCAAAAGCAGTCACAGGTCCCACCCAGACTCAAAAAGGTAGAGAAATAGATTCTACTTCTTGATGGGGTAGTGGCATTGCAAAACAGCATATAGAATATGACATATTGTTGTAGCTATCTTTGGAAAATACAAACTTCCATACTTTCTATAGATTTCCAGACTTAAAAGTCTCATACTTTAAAATACACATGGAAAGACTGTACAAGAATAGAGAAATTTCAAGAAATAAAGATTTAAGGAATTGGACTATTTACCTTGAAGATAATATCATGTGGTGGATGAAACAAGGATTTAAATTCATAAAAATCTAGATTCAAATCCTACCATGACTCTTACAAATTTTAAATCCATGGAAAAATAACTTTATACATCAATAAACATTTACTAAGCATTTCAATATGCTAAGCATTGTGCTAGAAACTTAGGTATACATAAATGCCTAAAACAATATATAAGCCTTCAAAAAGGACCTTGAATGAGACCCATGTTTCATGTTTGGGTAACCAGTTGTTTTGTGTTGCTATTTACTGTGATAAAACATACAGGACGAGATAATAGTTTCTGTATAAGCTAAAGTGCAGGGTTAAGCAGAGAAGATGTCAAATAGGCAGTCAGAAATACTAGAATACTGAATGGTCTGGTCTAAAGATACAGTTTTGGCAGTGATCAAAATAAAAATGGTAACTGAAGCCCTAGAAGTGTATGAGTGTGCAGAGCGAGAAGAAAAGGTGGTGTAAAAATGATCCCTGATAAAACATCAGTGTTTAAGGGGGTAAATGGTGAAAAAGGAACTTGCAGAGAAAAGATTACTGGATTTGAAGACATAACATTAGAAGCTTGAAAATTAAACAAACAGAGGAAAAATAAAAAATGTCAACATAGTGTTAGTGAGCTGTGAGACCATTGAAATCAGCCTCACAGACATAATCAGAGTCATCAAAGGAGGAGGGAGGACAGAAAAAATATTTTAAGAAATAATGGTTGAATATTTTTCAAATTAGATAAAAATTATGAACCCACAAATCTAAGAATCTCAACAAATCCCAAGCATAAAAATTGTGAAAAAATACACCAAGGGAAATCATAATCCAATTGCTTAAAATCAGTGACAAAGATAAAATCTTATCTTTAAGATAAATCTTAAAAGAAGCCAGTATAAGGGGACTGGGAGTGGGGTGGGTTAGGTGGGCGGTGGAAGACACATTGCCTAAAGAGGGACAATTATAAGAAAGACAGCAGATTTCTCATTGGAAATGATGCAAGTTATAAGACATCAGAAAAAAAATATCTTTAAAAGCACTGAAACAAATCTGTTAACCATGCTAACAATGGACACAGGAAAGCTAAAGTGGCTATATCAATACATGCAAAGTAGATTTCAGACCAGTGAGGGTCTTTTCATAATGTTAAACAGGTTGGTTCATTAAAAATACATAATAATCTTATATAATGAGGTTCAAAAATACATGATGCAAACACTGATAGAGCTTAGACAAATCCACGATCATAGTTGGAGATTTCACTACCCTTCTGTCTTAGTCTATTTTGTGTTGCTATAAAGGAATATCTAAGGCTGGGGAATTTTTAAAGAAAATAGTTTTATTTGGCTCATAGTTGTGCAGGCTATACAAGGAGCATGGAGCTAGCATTTGCTCCTGATGAGGGCTTCAGGGAGATTCCACTCATGGCAGAAGGCAAAAGGGAGCCAGCAAGTACAAAGATTGCACAGCAAGAGAGAAAACAAGGTGTGGGGAGGTTCCAGGCTCTTTTTAACAACCAGCTTTTGTGGGAACTAAGAGGGCAAGAGCTCACTTTCCCTCATCTCAGGGAGGACACGAATCTATTCATGAGGTATCAGCCCCCATGACCCAAACACCTCCCATTAGGCTCCACTTCCAACATTGGGGATTAAATTTCAACATGAGGCTTGGAGGTATATCCAAACTATAGTAGCAACAAATGATGGAAAAGTAGAAGGTTAGTGAGATTAGAAAAGACTAAAAAAGCGCTTTCAACGAAATTGACCGAAGTGACATTTATAGAGCACTTCACCCAAAGTATTGGAATAAATATTTTTCCAAGTACAGATAGAACATTTATCATGATAGACCATATTCTTGCTCATAAAACAAACCTGAATACTTTAAAAAATAGTAAAATTATACAAATATATTCTGATCAATATGGAATTGAATTAGAAACCAGTAACAGAAAGACATCTGAAAAGTTCCCAAATATTAAAAAAAAAAAAAAACCTAAACAATACACTTAAATTACCCATGGGTCAAATAGGAACTCATAAGAAATGGAAAATATTTTGAAGTGAATAAAAATGATAATGCAAAATACCAATTTTGCAGATTGCAGCTGAAGTAGTGCTCAGAGGACAATTTATACTATGAAAGGCTATATCAGAAAAGAAGAAAGGGCTCATATCAATAATCTAAACTTCCACTTTAAGAAACTATAAAGTAAAAGCAAATTAAGCTCAAAGTAAGGAAAAAGAGGGACGTAAAGTTAAGGGTAGAAATCAATAAAATATTATGTAAAACAGAAAAACAATTGCAAAAATCAACAAAACCAAAAGCTAATTTTTTGAGTAGATCAATAAAATTGTTAAACCTCTAGCCAGACTGTTCAGGAAAAAAAAGAAAGAAGACACAATTTACTAATATCAGGAATGAGAGCGGTGATATCACTGCAGATTTTACAGATAATGAAAGAATATTATAGACAATTTTAGGCTAATAGTTTCAACAACTTAGATGAAATGAGCAGATTTCTTCAAAGATGTAAGCTATCAAAGCTCACTCAAGAAGAAAGAATTTGTAGTTGAAAACCTTTCTACATAAAAAATTCTAGGACCAGACGGCTTTTCTGGTCATTTTTAACAAATATTGAAGAAAGAAATAATACCAATCCTACACAAACATTTACAGAAATATAAAGATGAGGGAATACTTTACAACTCAGTCTATGAGCCAGCATTACCCTGAGACTAAAACCAGTTGTAATCAATACAAGTAAAGAAAACTATATATCAATATCTCTTACAAGCATAAAGATTAAAATGTCTAACTAATTTTATGAAATCAAACCCAGTAATACATTTAAAAGATACTACATCATAGTTAAGTGAAATTTATTCAAGGATTGCAAAGTTGGATTAATATTTGAAAATGTCAATATATAATAATTCACCATATTAACAAAGAAAATCCATATAATTATCTTAGTAATGTAGCAAAAACACATTCTACAATATTCAATGTCCATTCCTGGTGTTAAAAATAGAAACTTCTATGCAAACCTGCCATAGAAGAGAGCATCTTCAAACTGATAAATGGAAAACCTGCTGCTAATATCACACCGAATGTTGAAAGACTGAATGCTTTTGCCCTAAGATCAGGAGTAAGGTAAGGGTGTCTACTTTCACCACTTCTGTTTAACATTTTACTAGAGACCATACCCAATACAATAAGGTGAGAAAATACATAAAAGACATATGTATTTGGAACAAAGATATTTTATTCCCAGACTACAGGATCATCTCTGTAGAAAATCGTAAGGGATCTACAAAAAAGCTACTAAAAGTAATAAGTGATTTTAGCAAGGTTGCAGGATACAAGGTCAATAAACAAAAATCAATTTTTGTACCCTAGCAACAAACAAAAGGAAATTGAAAAATTTTAAATATTATTTTCAATACCGTCAAATAATATAAAATACTTAGGAATAAATTTGACAAATAACATGGAAAACATGTACGTAATATTGCTGAAAGAAATTTTAAAAGATTTAAATAAATGGAAAGTTATGTTTATGGATCAGAAAGCTCAATAATGGTAAGATAGCAGTTCTCTCCAAATTGATCTACAGATTCATCATAATCCCATTCAAAATCCCAGTAGGCTTCTATATAGATATTGACAAGTTGATTCTAAAACTTACATAGGAATTCAAAGGACCCAGAAGTGTCAAAAACAACTTTAATAAAAAGCAAATAACTGCCTGGTTTTAAGATTTATAGTAAAGGTATAATAATGAAGACAGTATAGTATTGGTATAAAAACAGACTTATATATCAATAGAACAGAATAGAGTCCAAAATAGACCCACACATATAAGGTCATTTGATTTTTCACAAAGGGGGAAAGGCAATTTAATGGGGAAATCTTTTTCAACAAACTGCTGCAACAATGGAATGATCACGTACAAAAAAATAGGGCCTCAGCCCTTATCTCATGCTATATATAAAAATTAACTCAAAATGGATCAAAGACTTAAAAGTAAGAGCTAAAACTATAAAACTTCCAGCACAACACTTAATAGAAACTCTAAGTGACTTTACATTTGGCAAAGATTTTCTAAATAGAACACAATAAGCATGAGGACTTAAGCAAAATCGATAATTGGATTTCATCAAAATTAAAAACTATTGTTTCCTAAAAAATACTATTAGTAAAATAAAAAGGCAAGTCACAGATGGGAGAAAACATTTACAAATCACATATCCAATAAAGGACTTGTATCTAGAATATATAAAGAATTTTTATAACTCAATAATAAGAAGATAAGCAATACACTAAAAATAGGCAATAGATTAGAATAGACACTTCACAAAAGAAGAAACACAAATGGCAAATATGCACATGAAAAAGATGTTCAGCGTCATTTGTCCTTAAAGAAATGCGAATCAAAACCACAGTGAGATATCATTACACATCCATTAGAACGCCTAAAATGAAAAGACTGACCATACCAATGTTGGTGAGGATGTGGAACAACTGGAATTTTCATTCATTTCTCATGGGAATATAAAATGGTATATCCACATTGGAAAACAGTGTGGCAGTTCCTTAAAAAGTTAAACATATACCTACATTACAACCCACTCATTCTTCTCCTAGCTATTTACCCAAGAGAAATGAAAGCATATACACTAGCCCACAAACGCTCATTGCAGCGTTATTAAAAACAGCCGCAAATTGTAAACAACCCAAATGTTCATCAACAGGAGAATGGATAAATAAATTGTGGCATATTTACACAATGGGATGCTACTTAGCAATTTAAAAGAGCAAACTGTTGATGCATGCATAACATGGATGAGTCTCAAAATAATTATTTTGAGTGAAATAAGCCAGACAAAAAAAGAGTACATCCTGTCTGAATCCATTTATATAAAATTCTAGGAAATGCAAATTAATCTGTGTTGAGAAAAGCAGATCAATGGCTGCTTAGGGACAGTGTGTGGACTGTTTGGTTAACCAAAGGGTATCTCAAAACTTTTGTTGGTGATAGGTACGTTCATTATCTTGATTGAGGTGATAGCTTCATGGGTGTATACATGTGTCAAAACTCATCGAAACGTATATTTTAAATATGTGCAATTTATTATATGCTTCAATACAACTGTAATAAAAAGTAAGAGCAGGACTGAAGAGTAATCATGGTAAATGTAGCACAGTGGAGTAGTATGATTGATCACACTGAGTTGAAAAAAGAATAGGAAGTGAGAGATCCTTGTAAACAATGAATCCAAGGATCTCCTTTCCAGAATCCCAGTGAAAAAAAAAAAACACAAAACAAGTTCAGTCATAACTTGTCTGTTTTCACAGGTTCACAGCTAGAGAGAAATTTAGCCTCAGGACAAATTGTACCTTGAGTCTCACTCATACATGATTTAGATGATATTTAGATGATACCTTGCACTTAAGACTTTAGAGTTGTTGCTGGACTAAGACTTTTGGGTCTGTTGAGGTGGACTGCATATATTTTGCATGTGAGAAAGACATGAATTTTGGGGGGCTGGGGCAAAATGTTATGGAATGAAAGTTTGTGTCCCCCCAGAACTCATATGTTGAAGCCATAACTCCCAATATGTTGGTAGTTAGAACGGGGCCTTGGAAAGGTTAGATGAGGTAGAGATTACAGAGCCCTCATGATGGGATTAGTACCCTTATAAGAAGCAATATCAGAGAACTAGCTCTCTCTCTCTCTCTCTCTCTGCGCCACGTGGGGACACAGTGAGAAAGCAATCATCTGCAAGCCAGGAAGAGAGCCCTCATCAGAATTCAACCATGCTAGCACCCTAATCTTGGACTTCTAGCCCCCAGAACTGTGAGAAAATTAATTTCTGTTGTTTAAGCCACCCAGTCTATGGCATTTTATTATGGCAGCTAGAGCTAAGATGTGTATCTTGACTAGAGTTCTGACTTCACATAGCATTCTTAGCAAGTGCATATGTCACATTTTACTTATTCAGTCTTTTAGTAACAGAAATCTATATTGCTTTCAGTGCTATCACAAACAATGATTTTATAAACACCCTTGCACATGTCCCTTAATGGCTCTGTTATAGAATTATAAACTCATTCATAGAGTTTATGCATGTTTAATTTCATTAAGCACCTTCAGATTGCTCTCCTGAGTGGATCTACCACTTCACACTCCAACCAACAGAACTTAATATATGATTTCTCATATCATCATCAGCTCATAATATTATCTGGCTTTATAACTTTGCCATTCAAATGTGTGTTAAGCAATATTTTGTGGATTTTTAAATTTGCATTTATATGAGTACTACTGCAACTGGGCATCTTTCCATAGATTCATCCGTAGATGTAGTTCCACCTACATCCAAAATGGATTTGAAACAGATTAACATAAAAATTCAGAGAAATAGGGCAGATAAATAAAGATCAAAGGAATGGTAGGAAAATCATGTAGAGAAAGGGAGAACCAAAGATGAAACAGTTTCCTCTACCTAACATAACTCTGAGTTTCCTGGTAGCCAAGACAAAAAGGAAAGAATGATTCATTTATTCAATAAATGCTCTATGTTGCAGCTTTAAGGTTTGAATTTCTTTGGTCTGTTAGCTGAGTTTCAGGATAGATAGAAAATAAATCTAGTTTTGAGAAAATAATCTGACTAAATCAAATCCTCAAAATGTAAGCATCAGAATAACACTAGAGAAAATATTCCTCAGGGCTGAATCATCTTACCAATCATCATATCTGCAAATAGCTTTTGAGACATTTGTTTTGGTTTGAAAAATATTTTTAAGACATGTTGATTTTTAAGTTTTTTCTAAAGAAACTTTTGTTTTGAGCAGTGGGAAGCAGACTAGATAAAACCATTCTGAAAATATTTTCTCAAAACACTGTGATGCTTAACAGTGTATAAAGAATTTTGATTTTCAAATGTTGGTTTCAAAATGGCTATGAAAATTGCATTCCTCAGGCAAAACTATGGAAATAGTAAAAGAATCTATGGTTGTCAGGGACTGGGGGGAAGGTGGGATGAATAAGTAAAGTGCAGAAGATTTTGGGGGCAGTGAAACTACTCTGTATGGCACTATAATGTTGACTACATGTCATCATACATATGCCCAAAGCCATAGAATGTACCACACCATGAGTGAACCCTAGCATAAACTGTGGACTTTGGATAATGGTGTGTCAATGTAGCGATTCATCAATTTTAAGAAATATATCACTCTGGTGAGGAAATGTTGATAACAGGGGAGGCTGTGCATGTGTGGGAGCAGAGGGTATATGGAAGATCTCTGAACCTTTCTGTTCATTTTTCTGTGAACTTCAAGCTGCCCTAAAAGATTGTCTTTATTTTTAAAAGTTTATTTACTCCTCCATCACAATGAGTCCCCCCATTGCTGCACTGGGACCAACCAGCCATGGCTCCTGCCTGAGGGCTGCAAAGGGTCCCAGCTATAGGCCTGGATCATTAGATATTTAGCCTTATGAACAAGAAAGGAGCAAGTCTGGGGGCTCCCCAAGGCAGAGGCAGAGTCCTTAACTCAATGGTCCCTGGTACTGTCACAAGTGTCTACTGGAGAAATGTAGAGGGGTAAATGAAGAAGTGGCCCTTTGAGCTTCAGCAGTCACCTTATTCAACTGCAGTAGATGAGGCCTTGCAAGCTACTTAGCTAACCCTGGTAGGGTGAAAGCTCTGGATCTTTATGAATCCTGGTATCCCAAAGCAGAAAAAACTCTCAGCAAATACCATTGTTTAAATATATTCTATATTTCCTGTACCAGGCACTTAACATGTTGCACTCAATGTTGTCAGCAATCCCATGAGGTAGATAAAATAGTGTTATTCCCATTTTAAATATAAAGAAACTAAGGCTTAGCAACATTATGTGACATCCCCAAAGTCACACAGCTGGTAATTGGGGAAACTGGTGCTAGAATCCAAGTCCAAAGATTTCAAAACCTGAAATCTTTTAATCGTTTCACTATATCACCTTCCTCCTCTTCACTCACCAGTGGGATTAGTAATTGACATCATTATATTCATTATATTAAGAATATATTAATATTGTCATTTATGCTTACCAAGCACATTACATCCTTGTGTCTAACTAGATTATAAGTTCCTTAAGGGTATTAACTGCCTTTTATACTTCCCTTGCAGCCCAATAGTGCTTATCATAGAGGTAGGAACTTACAAGGAAAGGATGGAAGGAAAGGACTAATATTTACTCAGCACACACTATTCTAAGTATTTTATATGTTTTGTCTCATGAAATCTTCATACCTCTTTGATATAACTGCTACTACTAGTATTCCTGTTATAAAGACTGAGGAAACTGAGGCCTAAAGAGTTTAAATGATTTTCTCAGAAAGAAGCCAGACACTAGAGAATATTCTGTATAATTTTGTTTACATGGAGATTAAAAACAGAAAAAATGGCTACACGGTAATAGAAGTTATCATAGTAGCTACCTCTGCAGGGGATACTAACTAGAAGGAGCATATCGGAGCCTGCTGAGGTGCTGGAAATGTTCTACATTTTTATAGGAGATGGGTACATGGGTGTATACATCTCTAAAAATTCATTAGGTTGTACACTTAAGATTTATGTATTTTTGTATATAAGTTGTATCTCAGTTAAAAGCAAATGAAACAACTTTTTAAACACTTTCTCAGAGAGCCGTAAGTAGTAAATGAGAGAGCTAAAATTTGAATCCAGGTGCATGTGCTCCAACTTTTATGCTTCAAATGTCCCTGCCTCCTCTCACTTCTGCCGTTTTTATAAATATCAGCTTGATCCTCCTCTAGATAGTTTTCACTTCCCCTGACAGCTTCACTAGCTGAACATGAGCTGAGAAAAAAGGATTCATTAAATATCCCACCCTCTGGCGCTCTCCATGCCCCTCACTCAACACTTATTTTTAATCAAGGGACCACATCTTAATCCTCATGATGTCAATAATTCAAGCAGAGGCATCCATCAAATGGACTTTAGTAATTAAAAGCTGGTGATGTTGAAATAATTCTTCTGCTTACATTCTATGATTGGAGAGTTTTGCAACCATACACTGGAAGCAATAATAAACAGCTTCAATTTAGTTAATCTATTCAATCTCACCAGTATTTATTGGTCAACTATTCTGCATAAGTCATTGTACAGGGTCTGGTAAAGACTACAAAGATGACCACCAGGGTCCCTGAGGAGGTTTAAGTCGAGTGGGAGTAGTAGATGTGAACAGGTATCTCAGCTCTGCCGGAAGATGGAGTGCTGTCATTAACATTATAGAGCTGCAAAGTGACATGAGTATCTAGGGAGAGACATTGATTTCCATGGTAGGAAGGTAAGGAATGTCAGGGAAGGCTTCCCAGAGGAGGTGGCTTTGAACTATCTCCTACCATATATCCAAACTATCCAGATATGTTGGCTCTGTACTCAAAATATATCCTGATCCAACCACTTCCTCCTCACTCCCATTACTAATACTGGACCAAGCTGTCATCATGCATCACCTGGTCTATTGCACTAGCTTTCTAACTGGGTTGTCTCTTTCTCTTGCCTCCAGGATTTTCCTCACCAGGGTTCACAGACCTACTATTTAATAACAAATAAATAAATTGTTGTTGATTGCCTGCATTAAAGTCTTTTGTTGGCTTTTAATTTTACTTAGAGCAGTCTCTCAAGTGTATTATGGCCTCCACAGCCCTACATGATCTGGCCCCTGCCTAGCGCTCTGATCTCGTCTGCCCGTCTCCTTGCTCACTATACTTTAGCCACACTGGCCTCCTTACTATTCCTGAAACTTGCCAAACACATTCCTGTATCAGGGCACTCTTAGTCCCCTCTGTTTGGAATGCCTCATCACTCACCTCATTCAGGTCTTTTATATGTTCTCTCCTCAGAGTCCCAAGCTAAAATAGGAATCTTCTCCACCATTCTCTACCCCTTTGCCCTGCATCATTTTTCTTCATAGCTCTTATCACTACTTGACATTTTCTTATATAAATATGTGTCCATTGATTTATTGACTGTCTTCCTCACTAAAATATAAACTCCATCAAAGTAGAGGCTTTTGTCTGTCTTGTTCACTGAAAAATTTCCAATGCCTAGACATGGCCTTGCACATAGTAGGTGCCCAATCAGTAACTGCTGAATGTACAGTTAGAAATGGAGGTAAAATATATTTCCAGTGGAACACTGATTCATGCATTCGTTCAACATCGTGCAGGGTGTGAGCGTAACATATGTCTGGGAAGGTAAAGCTGACAAATGTGGTCCCTGTCCTCACAGAATTCTCAGTCTCATAAACAAGCAGTTACAAACTATAGCATAAGTTCTTTGATGGGGCAAACATTGTCGACTGTGGGAGCACATGAGAGGACTATCCTACAGTGATGAGCATAGTCACTGGTCCATGGTATTTATTTATTCATTGAATCACCTGTCAAACATTTATTAAGCATCTCCTCTATGAAAAACACGGTGCTTGGCAAAGGAAATTAGGCAATTAACAAGATGACTCAATCTCTTCTCTCGTATAGGTCATAGTCAAGTAGGTGGGATACATGATCAATGTCGGGATATAGAAAAATAAAGGTGAAGAGTGGTGAGTGGAATAGAGCCAAGAAGCTAGAGGCAAAGAGGCCTGGGAAAAGGCTGTTGCAAGAATCCAGTCAGAAACTAAGACAAGCTGGTCTGGGACAGAGGGGTTGGGGGTGCAGAGGAGGAGATTAACTTTGCCCATAACTAATAAAGTAAGATATGACCACTTTTCCCCAAAGCACCCTTAACTGGCCTGAAGAACGCCATATCAGGCTTTTCACTCTGTCTCTCCTCTCACCATTATTCATGCTGGGTTCTCAGTTGGGAGTCCCCATTAATCCTTCCTGACACTGGCATATTCCATTGTACACAACAGAAATTTGCCACTGGAAATAAAAATAGGGTGTGAAGGCATTTCCCCTACTGCAAAGCAGACTATATTAGCCCTACTAAGCAGAAAGTGGAAGACAGGCAGGAGGCAGATGGGAGCCAAGAGGTGTGTGAGAGGTGGAAGGCTCCTCCCTTGAGCCAGCCAGCTGGGCCAAGAGAGCCAGACCAGGGGCTGAGTTTCCAGGGGCCCATTCCATTTCAGTAGACTTATTTAGGCATTACTTTATTTATACCCCTGCTTCATTCTACGCTGCCTTCTGATCTCATCTGTTGATCCCCTCCCCCCATCCACCCTTTCAAATTACGGTCATTAGGATAGATTTCCTTGGGGACCCAGGCTGCACCTGTTTCTTGCACGTGCTCAAGTGGGAAAGTGTCCAAGGACTGAATACAACTATCTCATTGTTGGGGAGAAAATTGAGACCCCGAGAAGTTGACCACACGGCTCAAGATCACAGATCTAATAAGTGGCTAAATTCTGATTTTGTATGGATGTGAGTCCAGGTTTTTTGATATCCCTGGTTTGGGGATGGCATTTTCTTACGGTTCAAATGACAAGAACTCACTTTCCAGTGGAGACCTTTCCTAAATGGAGTGAAAATGTCATTTAGTGGAAAAAGGGGATTCCCTTCACAACTTGGGTTGCATTCACCTTTGCAAGAAGCTATGCTTATAAGGGTGAGAGTGTGAAGAAGTATACACATGCCTATGTGGTGGTTCCTGTCAGCTCCACACATACAAATGCAAGCGCCCAGGCACACATTTATATGCACATTCACTCCCTTTAGTTGCCCAGAAGATTGGAGCCATCTCTGGTGAAACACACACACACACACACACATACACACACACACACACACACACAACTGTTTTGTTTATGATGCAGCAACCATTTGAAGCCTGATTCCACAGTGGTCTGTAGGGTCTCAAAGTCGGTAAGGGGTGACCTCATCATGTGAGCTTCCTCCTGTCCAACTGCAGGCCCCAGCCTTTCTCTTTCTCTCTCACTCCCTCTACCATCTCATTTTGTCTGTCAGTCTCTCTGTTGCTTTGGTCTCTATCACACTTCATCTCTGTCTCTTTCCTTTATCTCTTGCTGTCTCCTATTTTCTCTCTCCCTCTCCGTCACACTTTCCTGCTTACTCACCTTCACACTGTGTATGTTGCTCTGCTTCCCTTCCTCTCTCTCTTCCAAGAAGCCCTCAAGGAGTCCCGGCTTCTGAGCTGATGAGTCAGAACTGCCCTATTCAGCTCTTAACTGGCTATCTTCCTTAATCTTTCCACAAAAATAAGTCCCATTTGCAACCTATATTAAAAGCCTCCCTGGAAAAAAACAGCCTTTGACTGCTCCCAGCCACCTCCTCACAGGACTTCGCACAGGGTTCAGCACACACCAGGTGTTCAAAGAATACCCATTCCCCAGCTGTGGCCCACTCCATTGACTGTTCAGCAACCACAAAGTTATCCCTAACCCCAATACCTCCTCTCTGGAGCTGGAATCGTTCATGGCAGCTGGGAAAGCAAAGAACTTTTGAGCACATGTGTCCGATGTGCACATGTGTCTAGAGAATTCTCTCCCACTCACTGGCACAGAGTCTAATGAGCACATATGTCTAGAGAGGTATCTCCCACTTCCCCAAGCAGAAACACATCGTTTGCCCCAGGGCCTAGCCTCCTGAAGTCAGACTAGGCCAGTTATGAGCAAGGGTATACTGGTCTGATTGCCACAGCACCTGTCACCTCAGGCCCCTCATCATCCTTCTTACAGCTTTCCCCTGCACTAGATCCCTATCTAGTTTTGCTGTTTTCTAGCTGTGGAGCTCCTGTTTAATGTTTATCTCCACCATTAGACAGTAGGTACCCCACAAGGGCAAAATGTGTGTCTTTTTACCATTATATCCCTAGGACCTAGCACAGTGCCTGGCACAGAGTGGGCATGAATACATATTTGCTGAATAGATAAGCAAATTAACCAATCACGCTCAATTTTCTCTCCTGTAGAATGGAGTGTATTTGTCCGTTTTCACACTGCTATAAAGAACTACCTGAGACTGGGTAATTTATGAATGAAAGAGGTTTAGTTGACTCGCAGTTTTGCAGGCTTAGCAGGAAGCATGACTGGGAAGCCTCAGGAAACTTACAATCATGGTGAAAGATGAAGGGGGAGCAAGGCACATCTTCCCATGGTGGAGCAGGAGAGAGAGAGAGGGAAGGCGGAAGTGCCACACTCTTTTAAACAACGGGATCTGGTGAGAAATCATTCACTGTCATGAGAACAGCAAGAGGGAAGTCTGCCCCCACGATTCAATCACCTTCCCCCAGGCCCCTCCCCTGACACTTGGAGATTACAATTTGTGATGAGATTTGGGTGGGGACACAAAACCAAACCATAACATGAGGACAATACCAACTACTTCCTAGGATTCTTGGAAGGATTAAGATATGACTCTCTCTCTCTCTCGCTCTCTCTCTCTCTCTCTCTCTATATATATATATAGTGGGTTGGGTTGCATTCAACTTTGCAAGAAGCTATGCTTGTATGGGTGAGAGTGTGAGGAAAAAGTATACACATGCCTATGTGGTGGTTTCTGTCAACTCCACACACACAAATGCAAGCACCCAGGCACACACTTATATGCACATTCACTCCCTTTAGTAGCCCAGAAGATTGGACCTATTTCTGGTGGAAAAAAAACACTATTTTTTATGTTGCAGCAACAATTTGCAATATATATATATAGTGTATATATATGTGTGTGCATATATAGTGTATATATGTGTGTGTGTGTGTGTGTGTGTGTGTACATATACATATATATAGTGACTGGCATACAGCAGGTGCTCAATAAATGTAAGAACTTTGCAGTGTTGTTGGGGAGGACACAATAAAATGACACATGTAGAATTGACCAGTACAGTGCCTGACACAGAAGAGGCCCTCAATAAATATCCATGCCTTTCACCACATGCCTGCAGCCAGAGCTTCAGGGGGACCAGCTAAGAGTGAGCCGCCTTACAAATGCCTCCAGGAATGGTGGCCTGTGCCCTCTAGTAGCCTCTCTCAGCAACCCTGAGCAAGTGGACACTTAGTTTGTAATCTCCAAGGCCCCATCTTCAGCCCCTGCCCAGCCTTTCCTGGCTAATTAGATGAGTAACGGTGTTTACTGTCTCTGGCTGGGCAGCTGACGGATGGTCGAGGCTGCAGATCATTAACCTTTCCCAGGTTCCCAAATGTTCTCATTAAGGAGCCCTGTCCCATGTCTTTTTCCAGCCCTGAGCAAGGGCTGTGGGGTTGGCTGGCATGGGGAGCAAGCAGTGAGTGGGACGTGACTGCAGTGGTTCTGGGCAGAGTTCTCTGCTATAGCCCCAGGATTCTTTCTGCTCTTTCCCCCACTTACTTCTTTTAGAAAGCTGCATCCTCCTGGAGATATATGCTCTTGGGAACCTCCCACCAAAAGGTTTTCCCTGATTCTGCCTCTAATTGGCTCTGTGACTTTGGGCAAACTACCTTGTCTCTCTCTGACCTGTTTCCCTACCTTTAGAACGAGCCTGTTTGCTCTTTAAAGGCTCTTGCCGCTCTTGGGATCTCTGTTCAGGAGCAGAAGTGCTGACAGATTACTACAAAGCAGGACCCAGGAGATGGAGCTCACTAATGGTGACCCTACTCCAGTTCACCAGTCAACCTAGTTTCTATCTAAAGGAACTCTTTACTCCCTTGATACTCCTCAGAAGGGCTCTATGCAGGATCCTCTGGACTCCCAGAGGCATGTACTCTAGTGCACAATGAGAATGAATTAACGAATAAAAATTTCTCAGCACTCATGACAGAAATATGCTTCTGGGTTCTAAATCTGACTAGTTGTATGGCTCTGAATGAGTTGTTTAACCTTCTTTGGCCTTGGTTTCTTTAATTGTAAAATAGTAATAATAACAACTCAAGTGATTTGAGATACTAAATGAGATAATAGACATAAAACTTCTAGCTCAGGGTTTGAATTTTCCTAAGGGAAGTCAGGGCACACCCTGTTTTATCTTGATAAGTCCATCTCCTTCTCACTGAAATTGAAGGGGCAAAATTCTAGCACAGTTTCTCTCAACCTTTCCCCACCAATCATCCACAGAGGCTTCAAATTTCTATCAGAAGAGCTACTCTTTGAAAGGCGTAGGACTTGTGTATTTTAGTTGGGTAAAGGCACCTCAAGGGGATATAAAATGGAGTTAACACATTTGCAGGAAGAAGTTTACCTGATTAGGCTATTAGTACCCAGAGAACAGATATAGGATCCCAATCAGAGAATTGGAAATGACCAAGATGAGAATACAGAACATGAGCAGAGGAAATCTTCCATGGCTCTTCCTCTCCCTTTGCCCTTTCCAAATCCAATCTATATGGAGTCCTGTCTACCTCCCTGAACAGATCACGTATCTTAAACTCAACATAGCCAACACAGAGCTTATGGCCCCACCCCCAATCTGCTCCTCTTCCCTCAGTGCTCCCCATTGTAGTGAATGGCACCACCATCTGTTATAAGTCCCAAGTAAGATACTGGGTCACTTCTTTCACCCCTTTCTCTCCGTATACTCCAGAGACTCCCCAAATCCAGTATGTCTCACATCCAAAATATGTCTCAAATATGTCCACTTCTCTCTGTCTTAACTTGAAATTCCCAGGCCGTTCTCCAGGCCAATTGAATCAGAATCTAAGGAAGTGAAACTCAGGAATTGGTATTTTTTAAAGCTCTCCAGATGAGTCCAAGGTGCAGCCAAGGATGAGAACCATTGCCCTACACATTAAACACAGTGTTTTAGACATGAAGTCCTTGCCCACGCCTATGTCCTGAATGGTATTGCCTAGGTTTTCTTGTAGGATTTTAATGGTTTTAGGTCTAACATATAAGTCTTTAATCCATCTTGAATTAATTTTTGTATAAGGTGTAAGGAAGGGATCCAGTTGCAGCTTTCTACATATGGCTAGCCAGTTTTCCCAGCACCATTTATTAAATAGGGAATCCTTTCCCCATTTCTTGTTTTTGTCAGGTTTGTCAAAGATCAGATAGTTGTAGCTATGCGGCATCATTTCTGAGGGCTCTGTTCTGTTCCATTGATCTATGTCTCTGTTGTGGTACCAGTACCATGCTGTTTTGGTTACTGTAGCCTTGTAGTATAGTTTAAAGTCAGGTAGCGTGATGCCTCCAGCTTTGTTCTTTTGGCTTAGGATTGACTTGGCGATGCGGGCTCTTTTTTGGTTCCATATGAACTTTAAAGTAGTTTTTTCCAATTCTGTGAAGAAAGTCATTGGTAGCTTGATGGGGATGGCATTGAATCTATAAATTACCTTGGGCAGTATGGCCATTTTCACGATATTGATTCTTCCAACCCATGAGCATGGAATGTTCTTCCATTTGTTTGTATCCTCTTTTATTTCATTGAGCAGTGGTTTGTAGTTCTCCTTGAAGAGGTCCTTCACATCCCTTGTAAGTTGGATTCCTAGGTATTTTATTCTCTTTGAAGCAATTGTGAATGGGAGTTCACTCGTGATTTGGCTCTCTGTTTGTCTGTTATTGGTGTACAAGAATGCTTGTGATTTTTGTACATTAATTTTGTATCCTGAGACTTTGCTGAAGTTGCTTATCAGCTTAAGGAGATTTTGGGCTGAGACAATGGGGTTTTCTAGATATACAATCATGTCATCTGCAAACAGGGACAATTTGACTTCCTCTTTTCCTAATTGAATACCCTTTATTTCCTTCTCCTGCCTGATTGCTCTGGCCAGAACTTCCAGCACTATGTTGAATAGGAGCGGTGAGAGAGGGCATCCCTGTCTTGTGCCAGTTTTCAGAGGGAATGCTTCCAGTTTTTGCCCATTCAGTATGATATTGGCTGTGGGTTTGTTGTAGATAGCTCTTATTATTTTGAGATACGTCCCATCAATACCTAATTTATTGAGAGTTTTTAGCATGAAGGGTTGTTGAATTTTGTCAAAGGCCTTTTCTGCATCTATTGAGATAATCATGTGGTTTTTGTCTTTGGTTCTGTTTATATGCTGGATTACATTTATTGATTTGCGTATGTTGAACCAGCCTTGCATCCCAGGGACAAATGGGATCTCATTAAACTAAAGAGCTTCTGCACAGCAAAAGAAACTATCATCAGAGTGAACAGGCAACCTACACAATGGGAGAAAATTTTTGCAACCTACTCATCTGACAAAGGGCTAATATCCAGAATCTACAATGAACTCAAACAAATTTACAAGAAAAAAACAAACAACCCCATCAAAAAGTGGGCAGAGGACATGAACAGACACTTCTCAAAAGAAGACATTTATGCAGCCAAAAAACACATGAAGAAATGCTCATCATCACTGGCCATCAGAGAAATGCAAATCAAAACCACAGTGAGATACCATCTCACACCAGTTAGAATGGCCATCATTAAAAAATCAGGAAACAACAGGTGCTGGAGAGGATGTGGAGAAATAGGAACACTTTTACACTGTTGGTGGGACTGTAAACTAGTTCAACCATTGTGGAAGTCAGTGTGGCGATTCCTCAGGGATCTAGAACTAGAAATACCATTTGACCCAGCCATCCCATTACTGGGTATATACACAAAGGACTATAAATCATGCTGCTATAAAGACACATGCACACGTATGTTTATTGTGGTGCTATTCACAATAGCAAAGAGTTGGAACCAACCCAAATGTCCAACAACGATAGACTGGATTAAGAAAATGTGGCACATATACACCATGGAATACTATGCAGCCATAAAAAATGATGAGTTCATGTCCTTTGTAGGGACATGGATGAAACTGGAAAACATCATTCTCAGTAAACTATCGCAAGGACAAAAAACCAAACACCGCATGTTCTCACTCATAGGTGGGAATTGAACAATGAGAACTCATGGACACAGGAAGGGGAACATCACGCTCCGGGGACTGTTGTGGGGTTGGGGGAGGGGGGAGGGACAGCATTAGGAGATACACCTAATGCTAAATGACGAGTTAATGGGTGCAGCACACCAACATGGCACATGTATACATATGTAACAAACCTGCACATTGTGCACATGTACCCTAAAACCCTAAAGTATAATAAAAAAAAAAAAAAAAAGAAAATGTACATGCTGAAAATCTATGCATGGATTTCAATTTTAAAAAAAAAAGTGATATTTTCAAAATATAAATCATATTCTGTCACTCTCCCTTCAAAAACCCTTTGTTGGATTCTCATTGTGCTTAGAATGAGCTCCTAGCTCTTTCCCAAAACCTACAAGACCCTCTAAAAGATGGTCCCTGCTGATCTCTCTGATATTATCTATATCCTCCCCTTTTATTCTTACACTTAAACCATATTACCCTTCTTCTATACCTCCAATTTACCAAGTTCATTTCCATCTGGAGGCTTGGCATTAACAGTCTCAGCATTCCCAAGCTCCAAAGGCAACTTTGACGCCTCAACTCCATTACAAGGGGAGAATTGCCTTGTTTATATAAGGGAGAATAGTGAACCAAAAAAGTGAAGAAGCTTGAATTTTTCCCTTCAGCATTTCCCCATCCTTTCTTCATCCAGTGCTCCTCCATACCATCTGAGCTGGTATGTGCAGTGTCCATACCAGCTGTCACTTGTTTGAAGGCCCTGTACTGGGCATTTCCATCACTACAAACAATTTTACACTATGAAATCTAGTTAAATCCTAAATGCAAATTAAAATCATGAACACACACACACACACACATCCAAAAATGGCTAAATTCTTTTAAAAGATGTCAGTACAAGTGTTGGGAAGCATAAGGAGCACCAAGAATTCATATACTCTCCTGGTAGGCATACAAATAGGAACAATCACTTTAGAAAATTGTTTGACAGTATCTCACAAAGTAAAATACATACTTGATCTAACCTAACCTATGATCTAGCAATTCTATACTTAGGTATATTGAGAAATAAGTGCATATGCCCACCTAAAAACATGTACAAGAGTGTTTATAGCCAATGAGAACACATGGACACTGGGAGGGGAACAACACACACTGGCATACACTGGGGACTGCCAGCGGGTGCGGGGAGGGAGAGCATCAGAATAAATAGCTAATGCATGCGAAACTTAATACCTAGGTGATGGGTTGATAGGTGCAGAAAACCACCATGGTACACGTTTACCTATGTAACAAACCTGCACGTTCTGCACATGTATCCAGGAACTTAAAATTAAAATAAAATAAAAATAAAAATAAAACTTCTAAAAAGGACAAAAAAAGAATGTTCATAGCAACAACATCATACATAATAGTCCATAATTAGAAATCACTCAAATGTCCACTCAGCAGTGGAATGATAAATAAAATGCCATATGTTCATACAATGAAATGCTACAAATACAGTAAAAAATAAACTACTGGCGCATTCAACAACATGGATGAGTTTTACAGACTTAGGGATGAATAAAAGAAGGCAGAAATGAAAAAGTACATTGAAGAACAAGCAAGCTGAACATTGCTGATAGAAGTCAGACTAGTACAGTGCATCTCAAAGCAACAGCAGCACTTCAGAACTTGTTATAAATGCAGATTCTTGAGCGGCATCCAGATCTATTTAATGAGAATCTCTGAAGGTGGGGCTCAGTCATCCATGCAACAAGCCCTCCAGATGATTTTGGATTAGTAGTTACATCTTGGAGGAATATTAACTGGGAAGGGGCACGAGAGAGCCTTCTATCATGCTTGAAATGTTCCACAGCATCAGGGAATTATAATATAAGCAGGGAGGACAAATTCACAAAGTAATGGGGAATGGGCTGGGGTTTGAAAATAGGACATGGAATTCTGTCCATGTGAAGGAATTTGAAGCGGCAGGGATGAGGAGTGGGAAAGGGCAGCCCTGACTGGTTCTAATTGTATTTGCCAGGCTGGTGCTCTCCATTTGAGCTCAGCTGCCTTCTTGCTCTCCAACCTCTACCACAAAGCCTGGAGAATGCCCCCATTTATCCTACCCAGAGAGTAGTGCTTAGCCATGGGCCTTGGTTGCTGACCTGCCTGCCTTTCAAATTTCCTTTCTAATTAATAGAACTCTCATCTCCTTAATGGAATGAGCCAGTTCTGTTCCAAAGGCCATTTCATTTGGCTTTGGCTCTGGCTGGTGGTGGGGAGACTAAAGGATCTTGCTGAGTCTGCCAGAGTCATCATTTTCCTGTCCACCCCATCAGTCCACTTACTTTAAGAGCCTGTCAAGAAGAAGATGAAGCACCCAACTTGATGCTATGTCCAAAACTGACCACTTAGGTATATGGCGCTCCTGACACTGACCCGGGAGCTGGCCCAAGAAACTCCCAGCACTCAACAGGTTACCAGCTAATCAATGTTGGCTTCTTGAGGACCCAGAACTGTAGGTTTAAACTAGACGAACCTTAGAGGGCTTCTGGTATATCACCTCATTGGATTTGTGGTGGAAATGAAGTCC
The DNA here is from genome assembly GCF_028878055.3 of Symphalangus syndactylus. Lineage (NCBI taxonomy): Eukaryota > Metazoa > Chordata > Mammalia > Primates > Hylobatidae > Symphalangus > Symphalangus syndactylus. The sequence goes on along the minus strand of NC_072447.2, from coordinate 134,036,026 downwards.
AGGACCACATAGGAAACTAGTGGCTCCCAGGAAGGATGCTTAGTAGATGTGCCAGCTATATCACCCATGTGTCTCCCAAAAGACGACTATATGGAAAAGTTCGTGGCTTCAGCTTCAGCTCCTATTTCTCTTCAATTTTTGTCAACAAAGATTGTCTCTTGAGCAATGGGCTTGTGATGGGAATACATTTCCTCATTGAAGACTCGTTTCATGCCCAGGAAAGTAGCTTTCCTCCAGAACCCTGAGAATTAAAGATGCTCACCCCAGGGACCTGAAGAGGCAGGGCAGTGTGCTGCAAAATGGGCTGGCCCTCCCTAGGACTGTTTTCACAGCAGTACCTGTCCCTAAAGCTTGGGTTGGAGCATCCTGGCTTTCATTCTTTAATTTGTCCGTGCCACATGCTAAGCACCACTGTGAACAGATTCTCTTTGCCATGGATAATACAGCCTTTCTATTTGGAGAACTCTAGTGTGATGGAGGTCAAAGAGACCATGTGGTGTGGTAGAAAGACTACTGAATCTAAAGACAGAGAGACATGGATTCATAGTCCCAGCTCTGCCACTTACTAATCATGAGATATTGGTCAAATCATTTCATTTTTGAGCCCTGTTTTCCCCAACTATACAGTGGAGATTATAATATCTACTTTTCAGAGTTGTATAGATAAAATAGTGGCCATAGAGTATTTTACACAGTGCCAGACACACAGTAGGAACTCACTAAATGATGCCTGTAGTCTTTATTAGCTGAGTAATCTCAAGCAAATCCTTTCACCTCTGGAGCCATCAGGTTTCTTATCATATTTCAAATGGAGATGATAATATCCTCCTGATAGGGTTGTTATGATGATTAAATGAAGATACATTTATAAAATGCCTTGGACAATGCCTGGCACATGGTAGGCACTCAATACCTGTCTGTTGAATTTGAATAGAGACCAAAGAGAACATATACCTAGGGTTGGGCAGGGAGGACTTAAGCCACTGGTTTTCCCAAAGCAGGGTCTCGACATTCAATTAGAAGAGCTGGTAATTGCAGAGCCATCAGCACTGGGCCATTTATCTTAACGACAGGAAGCTGATCAGGGATTGTTATGAGATTTTATCCAGTAGCACCAGCTTGTTCAACATCAATTCCTGTCACCTGGATTTTCTCTGTTTCTCAAGTTCCCTGGGGGACCATGACAGTGTTTGTTTTGGACTCAGCAGAGAAATAAGAACAGCAGAGTCCAGGACACAGACTGGCCATAGCCAGATGCCCTGATTCTAGTCCTTGGACTATGGCAGCTTATTCTCACTACTGCATGGGGACAGGGAGTACTTGGACCAGTGGGATAAATAAGTATATCTTTAAACAATCTCTAGCTAACAAGAGAAGTACTGGACATAGGTCCTGGATAAGTGCTATGGGATTATAAGGAGGAGAGCAAAATATCCACTTTGGAGGGACAGGAAGGGCTTCCCAAAGGAGAGCACATTTGAACCAGCTTTGGATGAGTAGGGATTCAACAGGTAAGAGTAGAGGAAACAGCGTCTGCAAAGGTATGGAACAGTGAGACAGCATGGCATATTTGGAAACGAGATTCAAAGAGGCTCAAATATATGAGTAGACAGGAGGCTGGACAGGAAGAGAATGTGAATTTCCTTGTAGGAAAAAATAGGGAAAGTGGACTTAATCTTTAAGGAAAGTGGGAGTCCTGAAAAAGTTTTAAGCTAAGGCACAGTTCCCTAATCAGACTCATATTTTTAAAAGCTTATCTGGGCACACTGGATAATGGGCTGCAGAGGGGAGAGATGGTAGCATAGAAACCAGTTAGGAGACTGTTGCAGTCATTCAGGCAAGAAATGATGAGGATCTGTACTAGGTGGAGGCAATGTGGGGCAAGAGGGATCAAGAAGAGGAACTAGGCCTTGGTGGTCAATTGAAGGTGGGGGTTGAAGGAAAATAGGGAGACTGAGGATGATTCTGAAGTTCATAGTTTAAGAAACTGAGTAAATAGTGATGCCATTAACTGAGATGAGGGACACAGGGTGAGGAAGTAATGAGTTATGTCAAATTTGAGGTACATGAAAGACATCTAGGTAGAAATGACAAAGGCTGCTATGCATTTCTTATATGCCAAGCATAGTACATTTTCTATGTTTTCTAACTTGATGCTTAAAACAACCCTATGAGTAGACACTATAATTATTCCCATTTTATGCGTGAAGAAACCAAGGTTGGGCAGCTGCTGAGTCTAGTCTAATTCCAGACTTCTAAGTGTTTGTACTTTACCACTCTTGCAAGAGATAAAGCCTTAAGGACAGTCTCTATGGCAAAGGTCTTTGTATACAAGTTGTGAGGTAGCAATCATTGTTCCACAAATGACCACTCAGAACCTAAATTACTGCTGTGGCAATTTGAAAAGTCATTTCCTGTCATTTCATTTGAAACACCTTCTGGGAGCTAATCTAGAGAAAGCTATATCTAGCCTGGGAGGCTCTATGCCACTTGGCTGTTGACAGTGGAAAAGACCCTCAGATGCCCTTCCACCTGACCAATATTTAGAGGCTTTCATGGGGTGCCATAGCTCCTCTCATTTGCTCTGGACCTAGGCCCAGACCCTTTCTCAGTGGCTGTTAGGCAAACAGCTATGGTCAGGCATCACAACATTTATTTAAAAAAAAAAAAAAAAAAACATGCAAGTGCTAGGGAGCTTTTAGTGCTCACAGGGGAGTAGAATTGTGGTGTTTTGTCCTTTTTCTCTTTTCCCAGTCTTAGATACCTCTCTGTGCAAGACATTCCTTCAATGATTACCCCCTGAATGGTCTTTCTTGGTTTTATTCTTTATTTTCCTTCTATCGACCACTTCCATCCTCAGGGGCTTTTCAGAGTCACTCTAAGACCTCTGTGGTTTTAATTAACCAAGTGGTTTGGTGCCATCAGCCTCCTTCCATCAATGTATTAGTCATTTCCTTCTTAGGCTCATTAATGAACATACTTAATAACACTGTTTCCAGCCCCAAATCTCTAGAGCCCTCCCCACCCCTCCCCACAATGCCTTTCCCCTTGCCAGGAACTGTTGGACGCTCATACACTGGCCCCTTCCCTTTGCACCAGTTTGAAATTCATAAATACGAACTTACTCTCCAGGGTTGGAGAGGAGTCTCTGGGCATGTGTGTGGGTGTGGGGATGCATATGCATGTGCAAGAGAGGCAAGGCGGGGGAGTCAGAGAGGAACAGACATAAAGAGAACAACAAGGAAAGATAATGAAAAATTTTCTATAATAGGGTTTTATCCACAGGCCTTTTGAAAATCAGTCAATTACACATAATGTGTATTCTCTATCGCCTCGTCCACAACCTGCTCTCCTGACTGCCACTGTGCCACCTCTCCCCCAAAACTATGAATCATAGACTCATAAAAATGCCACAACTGGAAGAGGCCTTAAAGACCATCTAGCCCCAATTCCTGATGGTACAGATGAGAAAATCGAGGTTTAGAAGGGGCCAGGCTATTACTCATCTGGGGTCACCAAGGGCATTACTTTTCTAGCTTCTTCAGTGGAGGCCCCCTAACCACCTTCCCTATCTGAGAGTGAAGGAAAGTAGGCAAGAGGGGTTGAGAGTACAGAATCAGGAGCCTGATTGTTGAAGTTCAAATCTTAGCTCTGTAAGTCACTGCATTTGTTTCCTGGAGTTGGTGTAACAAAGTACCACAAACCGGATGGCTTAAAACAACAGAAATGTATTCTCTCACAGTTCATGGGATCTGCAGGGTTGGTTCCTTCTGGAGGCTGTGAGGGAGAAATTGTCTTATGCTTCTCTCCTAGCTTCTAATGATTGTCGGCAGTCTTTGGTGATACCTGACTAATAGACACATCATTGCAATCTATGCCTCAATCGTCACATCGCCTTCTCTGTGTCTCTCTGTGTTATGTCCTCTCCTCTTCTTAAAAGGACACCAGCCATTGAACTGAGGACCCACCCCAAATCCAAGATGATTTCATCTCAAAATTCTTAACTAATTATGTCTGCAAAGGCTTTTTTTTTTTTTTTACAAATAAGGTTACATTCTGAGGTTCTGGGTGGATGTTAATCTGAAGAATGCTATTCAAATCACTACAGTGATGAAACCTCTCTGATCCTTAGCTTCCTCGTCTGTAAAATGGGCATAATAATATTCCTTATATCATGAGGTTTTGAAGACCAACAGATGGTTTTGAAGTTAATAGATGGTAAAACATTCAGAACAGTGCCTAACATGTAGTAAGCACATACTGGCATGTTAGCCCACTTATTCTTGAGCTCCTTTGAGAATTCTTTCATTTTTTTTAAACTATGTATCTTACACTGAGAACAACGTTTAGCACATAATAGGGACTCATTAAATATTTGTGAAATGAATTCACGGGTGTTTTGGAATTGTACCCAGGGGAAGCCCATCTTCATAAACTGATGGGACCCTGGAGGACTTATGCACACATTCCTCCAGATGGAGAAGCTAGAATTCATCCAGCCCTTTGGGGAAACAACTGAAATGGCAAGGGAGGGATTGAAGCATGCAGGGTCAAAACTTACAAACGACACTGGGAAAGGGCACTCCTGGGCCACACTCAGCACTAAGGAAGACCACAGAATGGAGGAATTCGAATCACTTATCTCTATGGGCACAGATACAGCCATTGGGAGAGGAAGAGAGAGAAGAGGCAGGCAGGCAGGCACCAGCTGCTGGCTGACCGGGTCATTGAGTACCAGCAGCTCTCTAAATACAGAACCCAAAAAGGTTCTGAGGACATTGTTAGCAGTGCTAAGGGAAACAGTCATGGAGCTCCCTATCGGCTGTGTCTTCAATTGGATATTGTCGCCCAAAGGATGCCCTTACTAGGAAAAGTGCCTGGCAGGGGCTGAGCTGGCTGCCCAGCTGTCTTTCAGGGCTCAGTTACCTTTCACTCCCTCCCCACTGGGCAGGGATTTGCTCCTGGAGTTTGGGTGAAAGAGTGTATATGTGTGTGTGTGTGAGACAGAATGTTTGTGTGTCTGTTTCACTGTGTCGTGTACATGTACCTGTTTGTTTGGGGAGGATAGGTTTGCTCTCCAGGGCAGGAACATGTAATCTAAGCCTGCCTCCAAGACCAAGGCCAGCAGGGGAGCTGAAATCCAAAATTAGCACACTGACCTGAAGCCTTGGCCTGAATGCATAAGGGTGCACATGGCAGGAAGCTGGCCAGGGTGGACATGGGGAGAGGCATCAGAGAACCTCAAATTGTGTCACCCTTAGTGGGAATGCAGGTTCATGGAACCACCAGCCACCATCCCAGGACCGTGCTTTATGAGATAGCTAGTTGAAAGACAGTCAGTAGCTAGAATTTGGAGCTCAGTGTGTGACCTCATTCAGTTGGTGGCCAGGACGAGGGCTCAGAAATGGCTAACATTTTTTGAGCATGTAACAGGTGCCAGGCACTGTGTTGAACTCTTTACAAACGTGGACCTGTTTGTTCCTTAGGATCTTCCTGAGATAGTTACTAATAGTATCCCTCTTTTCCAGTTAAAATCTCAGGCTCGGAGTGCACACAGCTAGGAAATGATGGAGCCAGAATCAGAAAATAAGCAGGTTGACTCCAGAAGCCATGGCCTTAACCATTAGGCTATACGGTCCGCAGAATACGACTCATCTCGAGGCTAGGCTACAAGTCGCAGGCTGTGGCCAACATTAGGGGTTTGGTCTCCAGACAAATTTGGGGGTCTGTTTACATGGAGTTCATATTCTGCCACTGTCTTAGGTTTTGATTCATCTCTGCAGTAAAAACGTAAAGATTATATGTGAGGTAGCGCCCCCTTGTGGGTAGAGTGGTGGTACCAAGTAAATCAGAGATTTTGAAGATTTTTTTTTTTTTCTTTATGGATTCTCAGTGCGTGGTTGGGTCCAGTGTGGTTGGTGGAGCCTAGTGTGCTTGTAGTCCCAGGAAGGCTTGCCAGTGGAAAGGACAGAGTTGCCACAAAAGTACTGAGAAAAAGGACTTAAAGTGAGCTGAACTGAAGACAAGTTCAGCTGGGGCATCTAATGTGCTTTAAAACCAAAGATGTTAAAAGAAAGTTGAAAGATAGTCAGTAGCTGGAATTTGGAGCTCAGTGTGTGACTTCATTCAGTTTGTGGCCAGGATGAAGGCTCAGAAATAGCTAATATTTTTTGAGCATGTACCAGGTGCCAGGCACTGTGTTAAATTCTTTACAAACATTGGCCCATTTGTTCCTCAGAATCTTTCTGAGATAGTTACTAATAGTATCTATACTCATTGTAGCCCCAAGAGATCAGGCTCGTTTTCTCAGGGAAACTGAGAAGATGGAAATAAAGGAGATTCTGATGAGAAAACACTTAGGTCCTACCTGCTACGATAGTAATTGTGTTATCGTGTATCAATCGTAAGTATTACATAATATTAGATGCATTAATGGTAGCAGCTCTAATTTGTGGAATTCTTACTATGTGCCAGGGTTTTGACATATATAATCTTCATAACAACCTTGCACGCTGGAGATTATTTTTTCCATTTTACAATTAAGGAAGCTGAGCCTCAGATGATTCAGACTGCCTGGGTTTGAATCCTGCCTCTAGAATTTACCAGTTATATGACCCTGAGTAAATCATTATCCTCTCTGTATCTCAGTTTCCTTATCCTTAAAATGAGGATAATAAAGCACCAATTTCATAGAGCTGCCATGGGAATTAAATTAGAATCGTTCATCCATATAAATCTCTTGGGACAGTGCTGGCACTTAGTGAGTGTGTAATAAATGTCAGTTATTTTTATCTATATGGTGAAGAGTCCCCAATGTCTCCACTGGATTTCAGACTACATATTCACCTGTCTTCTTTGCATCTCCAGCTGGGTATCTCAAAGACACCTCAAACTTGATATATTCAAAAGCCAAACTCATGACAACCCCCACCCTCATCAAACACAAGCCCTGTCCTAGGAATTGTTATTGCCCCTTCCTTGGCTCGGTCCCCATAGCCTAACCATCAACAAGTCCCCCAGTAATAAGTGTAAGCAGTTTAGCATTATGGTTAATAACAGAGACACTGGAGTCAAATTCTAATTCTACCACTTATTAACTCTGTAGCCATTCCTCTCTGAGTCTCAGTTTCCTCATCTGTTAAATAGGGATAAATCTATCTCATTAGATTATTGTGAGGATGAAATGAACTAGTACATACAAATGTCTTAGAACAGTGCCTCATATATGGAAAGTCCTCAGTACCCATGAGGTGCTATTTTTATTTTTATTTTATATATATATATTTTTTTTTATTATACTTTCAGTTCTGGGGTACATGCGCACAACGTGCAGGTTTGTTACATAGGTATACATGTGCCATGTTGGTGTGCTAGAGGTGCTATTTTTATTACGTGAGTTTGTTTTCTGGGTTTTTGTTTTGGTAGCTGTAGCCTTGGCTTCCTCATTACTATGACTATCCCTTCATATGTTTTCTTCTGTAAGAAGTGGAACTGCAGGAAATGAATGTATGAGATGCCAGTGTTGAAATCTGGATGGTGAAGCCACCAATGACCTTAAATCAAACAAAACAGCACAGATGGCTCAGAACCTCATCTATATTCCATATTTGTTAGAGGGAGGTTGGTGTCGACCTAGAACACGGCAAGACTTGGCATTAAGAGAAGATTGGAGTCAGGCCAGATGAAAAATTATCATTAGAAACATTGGTTTCATTGCCAAAAATGTATTAACTGAATCCCTATTATGTGCTAGACACTGGGGAGATAAGTGGATCAGACCCAGCCCTGTCCTCAAAGACTTCACAGTATCTGAGGATTGGACAAGAACTGTGGAGGCTTCAAGTCACTGCTCAACTCCCCGACAGGCTGTGATTTCAGCCAGTCATTGGATATTTCTCCACATCAATTCCCACATCTTTGCAATGGAACAGTTGCTAGACAGATCTCTCTATTATTTAATAAAAACCTCATTTAGCTGCTCCAAAAATTCTGCCCTGAGGAGTGGATAGCAGCCTCAGATCTGGAGTCACACAGGCCAAGGGGCAAATCCCAGCTTTGACACTTAGTAGTTGTGTAACTTTGAGGTAGTCATTCAACCTCCCGGAGTCTCTGTTGCATCACCTGTACAATGGAGTTAATAATAGTACCTACCTCATAGGATTGTGGAGGAGTAAAAGATCATCCATATAAAGCAGTGAACACAGTGCGTAACACAGAGTAAGAGCTTGATGCCCATTGGCCATTATTTTTAACCTACAAGGATACAGAAATAATCCAAAAAGGAATACAAAAGACTATGAGTATGTTCATATATTGAAAATGTGTTCACAAAGGAAAATATTATCTAATGTGCAAAAACTCTGACCACAGACCAGGTTTATCTCCCAGTACCCACTTCTGTCCTATCAGGGCTCCCAGTGTGAAAAGTTGAGCTAGTCTAAAGGTTCGAAATAATGAGATTAGGTCAGGAAAACCTAGGTTAGAATCCCACTTTGGTATTCCCAAGCCAGCTTTCTAGAAGTATAATAACATACATGTTCCACGGTACTTTGCAGTTCAGATATGCTGTCATTAGGGAGGAAGTAGCCTTAGGCTGGGATCTCCATGAGCCATTGAACCAGGATTTTCATATCTCTTCGGTGGTGGGACAGAAACAGCATGCCTTTCCATTCAGTTTCATTGTTGTTTTTGTTTCGTTTGTTTGTAGGGAAGCCGTGGGGATAATTGCTATGAGTGTGGTCTCTGCAGCCAGACTACCTGGGTTCAAATTCCAGTTCTGCCACTTACCTGCTCTGTGACCTTGGGCAAGTTACTTAGCTTTTCTGAGCTTCAGTTTTATCATGTATCAAATAGTAACAATATACCTCACAAGATTGCACTGAGGATAAAATGAGATCACCTATAATCATATAGGTATATATTTAATCTAGTCCAATGGCTGGCATGTTAAGTAAGCTGACAGCTCCACCATGCAGGTGAGAAATCAAGGAGCAGGAAGGCCAACAAATCCTCTTTACCCCAAAGCCTCTCTTTAGTGGTGCCTAAAATTCCATGAGTACAGACTCATACCCTCAGCTAAGTTCCCCAGATGCTTCCTATTGGAGATAAATGCATCCAGAAGATACTACACCTCAACTGGACTCAACCAGAGTAGCGATGGGGTGACTGGCAGCTGATGGTTGGGCACAGAGCTGCGGTGGTCACCAATGAGCGGGGAACCCAGAAGAGGGGTGAACAGGTCTCAGAAAAAAATTTTCACTGACCCCTCAACTGTACCTGCAGATGCACTTTGCCCTGGTGAAAGGACTGGAAGGGGCCGTGTCAGGTGTAGATCCAGCTACTTGCCTGCCAAGCTCGACAATTGTACATTATGAGAGGAAGTGATGACGTGCAATATTTCCAGCTACATGTGCAGGGGGTTTTAAATTAACTTGTCCTTGCACTATTAATTTTTATTGCTTGTTCTCTCCTCACTTCTGATAGCTCAGCCAGTGGGCACATCAACCTGACATTTTAATCTTGTTCCCACAAAGATTCTTTCCTCAGAACTGCATTGTGCAGCCCCCTCACCCTGGCTCTAGTGGGTCCCAAATGGGTAGAATTTCATTTATCAAGTATTTTCTTCAATGTACCTGGGATCCTGTCTGGCACAGTGAAGGAGAATGGGCTGAGTAGCCTGGGATGTCTAAGTTTAAACCTCAGCCTTGCTGTGTGATCTTGGCTAAGTTGCCTAACCTCTCTGAGTTTCGGTTTCTTCATCTTTAAAATTGGTATTATGATACCCAACTCAGAAAATTGCTGTGGGGATACAATGGTATGGCATGTGTTAATACACCCCTTTCAGAGACTACCCCATCTAAGTCTGGAATATTCAGCATGTAATGGTGAATAAAGAATGGCTAGGGGACAGTGTGTAGAGCCCGGAGGGAAAAGAGAAATAATAAAAGGAGATGTAGAATGATTAAGTCAGGCTAATTAATACATCCATCACCTCACGTACTTATCCTTTATGGTGAGAACACTTAAAATCCACTCTTTCAGCAATTTTGAAATGTATAATACATTATTACTAACTATAGTGAGCATGCTGTGCAGTAGATCACTAGAACTTCTTCTTCCTCCTGTCTAATTGAAACTTTGTACCCTCTTATTCACATCTTCCCTTTCCCTGTCCACCTCCTACTCCAGCCCCTGGTAGCTCCCATTCTACTCTCTACTTCTATGAGTTCAACTTTTTTAGATTCCACATATAAGCAAAATCATGTGGCTTTGTCTTTCTGTGCCTGGCTTATTTCACTTAGCATAATGTCCTTCACGTCCATCCACGCTGTTGCAAGTGATAAGATTTCCTTATTTTTTAAGACTGAAAAATACTTGTATGTGTGTATGTGTGTGTGTGTGTGTGTGTGACATTTTTTAATCCATTTATTCATTCATGGGCACTTAGATTGTTTCCATATTGTGAAAAATTAGTTTGACTTAATCATTCTACAATGTATACATGTATCATCACATTATATTGTACCCCATATGTATTATATATACTATTATTATTTGTGAATTAAATAAAAAGGAGAAGTAAGTGTGAGTAGAGGGTGCCGGGGGTGGTGGTCCACCTGATAGCTTTCATGTTCTCTGTGAAAGAAGAGAGGCCAGCTACTGAGTGTGAGGGAGTAGGGGTGGGCAGGAGGCTGGAGAAACTTGGGAATCAGTCTTCAGCAAGAATTTCCACACGGTTGATTGTGCGTGGCTGTTGGCCCACCCCAGTGGCCTAACATCCCATTCCCACGGCTCTAGAAATTACCTTCTGCTCTAGAAACTCCTCCTTGGTTTAGTCACAGCGTGGATTCTCCAAATGACAGACATTGTATGTACATGTACTGGCTATTTTTTCCAACCACCTTGTCTCAAAGGTAACTTTGGCCCTTTTCTGAGCTCTTCCAGGTACCTTGTATGCTGTGGCTTGTTATGAATTCTTCTCTTCCACTGTCCTGCTGCCTACAAATTCAGTGGCTCATTAACAGGTCCTTTTGGACTGGAAGCTTCCTGGAGAGCATCAGCCTGGTGAAGTTCTCCCCATGCAGTAGGCATAGCACAGACTCGATGATAGCATTTCCTCCTGTCATCCTTTTTCCTGATACTTGAGGCAACACAGAGGCCCAAAGCCCTTTCTTGCCTTGTACTTGACTTTTCTATATATTTAAATGTGTCTTTTAAATTTTTTCTCTTACCCTTTATTCTCTCTCCTCTTTTCTCCCCTTCCACTTCTTTCTCTTTGGTTCATTTTTCCATGTTTCTCCATTTCTCTGTTAATAAATATCTCCCCTTCTCTCCATCTCTATCTCTGTGTCTATATATATATATACACACACATACACATATGTATATATATGTATATATACATATATAGTGTATATATGTGTATATGTATATGTGTATATATACATATATAGTGTATGTGTATATATACATATATAGTGTATATGTATATGTGTATATATACATATATAGTGTATATATACATATATAGTGTATATATGTGTATATGTATATATATACATATATAGTGTATATATGTGTATATGTATATGTGTATATATACATATATAGTGTATATATGTGTATATGTATATGTGTATATATACATATATAGTGTATATATGTGTATATGTATATGTGTATATATACATATATAGTGTATATATGTGTATATGTATATGTGTATATATGTGTATATGTATATATGTGTATATATACACATATATGTACATATATGTGTATATGTATATATGTGTATATATACACATATATGTACATATATGTGTATATGTATATATGTGTATATATACACATATATGTACATATATGTGTATATATACATGTATATATGTACATATATGTACATATATACATGTATATATACATGTATATATGTACATATATGTACATATATACATGTATATATGTACATATATGTACATATATACATGTATATATGTATGCATATATGCCATCTTTTTCTATAAATAACTTTCTCTGTCTTTTAGTCTGTCTTGCTCTCTATATCGTATGCCCCCCTCACTGATTCTTCTTTCATCCTGATAGAAGAGGCTTTCTCAAAATTTCTTTTTCTTCCAACATTTATTTTAGATTCAGTGGGTACCTGTGGAGCTTTGTTACATGGGCATATTACGTGATGCTGAGGTTTGGGGTCTGATTGAACCCATCACCTAGGTAGTGGGCATAGTACCCAATAGTTTTTCAGCCCTTGCTCCCCTCCCTCTCTCCCACCTCTAGTAGTCCCTAGTGTCTACTGTTGCCATCTTTATGCCCATGTGCATCCAATGTTTAGCTCCCACTTATAAGTGAGAACATGTGGTATTTGGTTTTCAGGATATCTTGAGCCCTATGGAATTCCCTCACAACAGGTGGAGAATCCAAGAAAGTGCTTGCGGATGGTGGCAGTGGCTGGGGCTAGGAAGATTTACTGCTGCCACAGAAGGAGAGAGAAAGAGCTTTCCTTCCCTGGGTCTATAAGTGGCCTGAAACAAGTCTTTTGGAAACAACTCCCACACCCCAACTCCCCAGTGTCAAAAGAGGCCCTACCATCCCTTGCAGCCCCTCTCCCCCATGGTAAACAAGCTGCCCTCTAGGTTGCAATGCAGTGAAAAGAGCCTGGATGGGCATCATCCAGGCCAAGTCGAGCAGTGGCAGATGGTCGGGTAAGTGGAATGAGGTTACAAAGGGAGGGTATACATTTTCATATATTTGACTCCAGGATCCTTTCTGCTTATCAAATGTTCACATGAATATACTCAAAAAATATCCCAAGGAATCTTGGTTGTCAGGGACGTAATGCTTGAATCAACCTTCCCCTCAAAATGTTCCATTATGTCATCCTAAACCACCAACCTCATCCTTACCCACTGACCCAGGCACTTGGCTTATAGAGAGGCTCAAGCTTCCATCAGGAGGCATGCCATGTGACTTTTATGAGCACTTCCAATGTTCGACTCCTCTGATCACATGCTATGTTTAGGTTCAACACCTGTTTTGCAGCACAATTCTACCTCCTCCTCACCAGTACTGGTGTGGTGGTGTGAAAAGAACCCTGCCTTAGTTTGGGGTTCTAACTCCCACAGTCCTCCTGTTTGTTACAGTGGTCCCCAGTGGTTTCAGGAAGCATTTCCCAGCTGAGTAGCCAGCCCCTTTCAAAAGAAACATATATATATATATGGATCGCAATTATTGAGTCATCTTCATTACAGTGTTAAACTGTGTACAAAGAGAAAATAAGCTGCAAACTCCCTATGCTTATGGCTGATATACAATTTTAAAGCTGAAACAAAGTTCCAAATGAAATGTAAACAAAACCACAAAACCAATAAAAATCAAATGAACAACAGTTCTTTTTAACAAGGTGGATGATGTTGTTTTGCTAAAATTAAATTGCTGTTCAGATCGTGACTATGGTGCTGACTGCAATACAGGTTCTTTTGAGTTCGTCGTGCTATATTACTGTGAGCCAGGCGATGACTCAGCTCTCGCACCACTTTTTTCCCCATCAGATCTATTGCTAAACTGTCATTCCTGCAGCCCTGAGGGACATCATTTGGCCTTCACTGGGACTAAGCCATCATTTATGTATTAAGTCCTCCTATGTTCTTTCCTCATTAGTCCTTGACAATGCAAGTAGGACGTTGTGAAGGTAATGAGTTCTTTTACACAAAAATGTGGCAGAGATTGCTAGTTATCCATCCCACTACTCAACCCTTTCTCTCCTAATGTGCTCAACTAAAACGTATACGATATCCCATGGCCTCCATTGTAGCCATACCACCAAGTTCTGGCCAATGAGATACAAGTGGAAGTGTTATTGGTGATTGCTTGGGGATCTTCTAAAAGGGAAGGGGGCTGGTCCTTCCTTGCCCTTTCCCCCATCTTACTGCTTGGAATGAGCAAGTATTAGTTGGAGCTATGGCAATCAGCTTACATCATGAGAATGACGGCCACAGCTTCAGAACAGCATAGTGGAGATCTGGGAGGATTTGTGGTACCTAACAACATGGAGCTGCCACACCAAACCTGCATAGCTTATCTTTGAACTTTTTGGACATGATGCAGAATTCATCTTCTATCTTGTTTATACCACTATTATTTTGGATTTTTTTCTGTTACATGTAGCCTAATCTGATCCTAATACATCGAGGCAGATGTAAATGAGAGTCCAGAAATTCTATGGCTATAAGGTGGCCATGCAGATGGATGATACAGAACAGGCTTATATCATTCTGTTTAGACTTTAATTGTGATAAAAACAATTTTAACTGGTACAGCCATTATGGAAAGCAGTACAGGCATTCCTCGAAAAAATTGAAAATAGAACTACCATATGATCCAGCAATCCCACTACTGGGTATATACCCAAAGTAAGTGAAATATGTATATTGAAGAGATATCTGCACTCCTATGTTCTTTGCAGCATTATTCACAATAGCCAAGATATGGAATCAACCTAAGTGACCATCAACAGATAAATAAAGACATTGGAACAGCAAACCGAATACTGCATGTTCTCACTTATAATTGGGAGCTAAATGATGAGAACACATGGACAGATAGAGGGGAACAACACACACTGGGGCCTATCAGAGGGTGGAGGGTTGGAGGAGGGAGAGGATCAGAAAAATAACTAATGGGTATCAGGCTTAACAACTGGGTGACAAAATAATCTGTACAACAAACTCCCAAACCCCCATGACACAAGTTTACCTCTGTAAAGAACCTGCACATGTACTCGTGAACTTAAAATAAAAGTTAAACATAATTATAACTCAAAAAAGGAAAAAAACATTGTGGGGTGTGTGTGTGTGTGTGTATGCACGCACACCTGTGTGTGTGTGTGTATATATATAATGGAATATTATTCAGCCTTAAAAAATAAGGAGATACTGTCATTTGGAACAACGTGGATGAACCTGGAGGACATTATGCTAAGTGAAATGGGCCAGAAACAGATATAAAAATACTGCATGATTGCACTTATATGTGGGATCAAAAAAAAAGCTGAATATATAGAAATAGAGTAGAACAGTAGTTACCATGGGCAGCAGAGAGAGGAGATGGGGAGATGTAGGTTAGAGGGCACAAAGTTGCAGTTCTGTAGGATGAAGGAGTCCAGCAAGCTAATGTACAGCATGAGGACTATAGTTAGTAATATTGTACTGTATACTGGAAATTTGCTAACAGTAGATTTTAGGTATTCTTACTACAAAAAAACTGTGAAATATTAGATATGTTAATTTGCTTCACAATAGTAACAATTGCACTATGTAGATGTATGTCAAAACATGGTGTTGTATACCTTAAATATATCCAAGAGAAAACCACAAGAAAAACATCCCACAATTTTAAAATTATCACAGAAAACTCTCGAATCTCTAAGAATATCCCATACTCCCACAGGTTGTCAGAACCGAGGAAACTCCGGCTTAGTAGATTCCTAATGTATCACCCAGAAAGGACATAGGAACCCTAATACTGAGGTGACGATGTATACACCATGAAGTTATAATGGTGATCCCCTGCCTTTGTGCTTGTATCTATCTCAGGCAGGCCCCAAAGGAAAGAAACTAGAACAGGGCTAAGTAAGAAGCTCAGGTGAGGAGGACATTGGTTTGGGGAAGCCAAGCAACAACTGGAGGAGGAAGGCAGACATCAGCTCCATCTGCCTAAACCTACTTCCCAGCCCTTTCTCACACCCAGCTCCCTTTGTCCTTGTCCTACATCGCTGCCCAGAGGCCTGCTTCTGATGCCAGGAGAAGCCACAAGCTAAAAGAGTGACTCCGATTGCTTCCTAGAACGCCAGGAGCATGGAGCAGGTGACAGGAAGGTTGGGGCCAAAGCACTAGCCAGGAACGGTCAGCTTTCTATCCCTCCTGGGGCCCCAGCTGCTGGGCATAGCCACGGCCCTGGAAACTTGACTCCTCTGACTGAAATCTCCATGTTAATTTCAAATTTAGCCCTGGGCCTTAAGCCACTTCATAAACTGCCTCCTCATTTGTTTCCCTCCCCACCACCTCCTCAGGGTTCAGGGCCAAAATTTGGTAGAAGGAGGCGGCGGTAGGCCTGTGAAATATGAACCTCAGTTTGGCCTGCTCAACCTGTCTCCAAATAATAAATCTTAAGTCACTGGAGAGAATTCCTCCTGCCTTTGCCACAGTTCTTTTTCCTTCTGTTCCCCTTTCCTTCATTCTACTCTCACCACCCTTTCTGCCTTCTTGGAGTCCCTGCCCTTGGCCTGCCAGCCTTCCCTTCCCCTGCAGGCTTTGCTGGGCCCTATAGGGTGAAGTATTGGAAAAAGCAGGTGTTTGGGCTACAGAATGAAAGTTAATCCCGGATCTGCCACTAACTAGCTGTAAGATCCAAGACAAGTCACTTCAGTCCTCTAAGTCTGTTTCCACTCCTGGAAAATGCTAATAGTCATTATCCTAATGAAGCTGCCATCATGATTTAATTAAATGAGACAAATAGGAAACTATCCCTGACACCTAGTAAGGACTTTTAGTCAATATACACATGTGTATCCCCCACCAGCCATAACTATTCCCCAAACCTGGCCCTGTTCCACTGCTGCTGGTCCTGGTGAATGGCACCTGTTGCCAGCCAGAAAGCAAAGAATGGTTCCTGACTCATTCCTCCACCTTGTTTTCCAAGTTCAATCCATCATCAGCAAGTCCTGTCAATTTTACCTCTCTGTTTAGGTCAGATACCAGCTCATAATACCATGTACCTTTGTCACTACTTTGAACAGTTGCAATTTTACATTTATGGGTGTTCTTATTCATGTTTATCTCCCCTCACATCATCACATTCCCAATGCCTAGCACAGTGCCTGTCATGTAGTCAGGGGCTTGATAAATATTGTTGAATAGATGAATGAACTAGGGCTAAGTATTATTTCCATTAACTGGCAAGCACTTGAGACTCAGAGAAGTTAAATAACGTGCCCAGAGTCACACAGATGAACAGCCAAGCCAGGCTTTGAACTGATGTTTGTCTGATTCCGGAGTTGATGCTTTTTTCTCCCAGTTTTACATATAATTGACAAATAAAGATGTATAAATTTAAGGTACAGAACATGACGATTTGAGGTACATATACACTTGTCCCTCAGTGTCCATGGGGGATTGGTTCCAGGACTCCCCATGGATACCAAAATTTATGACTCCCCATAGATACTAAAATTCATGAATGCCGAAGTCCCTGTTATAAAATGGTGTGGTATTTGCCTATAACCTATGAACATCCTGGTGGATACTTTAAATCATCTCCAGATTACTTGTAATACCTAATCCAGCATAAACGCTACATAAATAGTTGTTATACCACATTGTTTAGGGAATAATGACAAGACAAAAAGTTTGTACATGTTTAGTACAGTTGCAACCATATATTTTTTAAAAAAATATTTTAAATCCAGGTTTGACTGAATCTATAGATGAGGAACCCACAGATAATGAAGGGCTGACTGCATATTGCAAAATGTTTACTATAATCAAATTGGTTAACATATTCATCACCTCACAAAGTTACCTTTTTGTGTGTGGCGAGAGCATTTACGATCTCCTCTCTCAGCAAATTTCAAGTATATAATACAGTATTGTTAACTATCATAATCATGCTGCATATTCAGTTCCCAGAACTTATTCATTTTATAACTGAGACTTTGTACACTTTGGCAGCGAAAAAAATGCTATACCAACAGGTTGAGACATGGTACAGGTAAGAAGTAGGGCAGGAGATCTCTAAAGTAGACTTCTGTGTATCTTTCCTCGGGTCCTTCAATGAAATCCTTCCCCTTTTTTAGGTTAGGGGCTGTGTCAGTGTTTAAGTCAGGGTCAGGATTCTAGTCTGGTTGAGATGGGGTCTTCACTCTTTTCCATGTCAATGCCACCTTGACCTGGGCATAGTATAGGTATATGCATGTGTATGGAGGGATCAAAGCAAAGAGACAGGCAGGCCTAGACCTGGTAAAATAGAGCAAGATATGGATCTACACAGACATGCTGCCCCGAAACCTGAAGGCAGTAGGGATGGGAGTGGGGACTAGCACCATCTGGAAGACACACAGACATTCCTCAAGGCTCCATGCTCATTTCAAGTGGAAAATGAATGCTGAGAAAAGTGTTGGGGTGTCTGGGGTGGAAATGTAAGAGCACAATAGGAATAAGAAGTATATTCATTATGGAGAGCTTAGTGTGAGCGAGGCACTGTACTAGATGCCAGCTTAATCTTCACATCAACCCAGATAAGGAATTAAAGGTCAGAGTGGTTAAGTGACTTGTTTGAGATTCCACAGCCAGGGGGGATGGCAGAGCTAAGACTTAGACCGAAGTCTATTTCTACAGGGAAATTTGAAGGAAGAACAGAAGTCAAAGCCCAAGCCAGTTCTGCCCAAGAAAAGCACCAAGCCACAGGACTCCCTTCTCTGATGAACAGCTGCTGATGAACAGCTGGCGGTAATATCAAGATGACCTGTTGTGTTCCAGGGGTCTTCCACACTGGCTCGGCACCTATCCCTGTGCTACCTTCCCCTCTCACTCTGCCTCTCATCTTCAGCAAGTTCTGGATGCCCTAGTGTCTCAAAATGTTAAGGGCTACTCTCTGGGACTCCCCTCTGTCCTGGTATCTCTAGGGCAGGAAAGTAAAGAAAGCTTAGATAATGCCGCCCACAAATCAGAAGAATTTGAATTAAAGATAATTTAGTATCTATTCCAGCACAGCATTCTAATTTGGGTTTATATGGTCTTTATGAAATCGACGTGTACCGGAAATATTTAACTGCTGGCTCTACTACTTACCAACTCTAGGATCTTAGGCAAGTCACTTCCTTTCTCTGATCCTTTGGTTTCTCATCTGTGAATGGAAATCATCATTCCTTCCTTTCAGGGCTATTGGGAAAATAAGAGATAATATGTATAAAACACTCTTGCACTGCTGTGATTTATGAATCAGCATAACATCCTGTTTCAGCAGATCTTAATAGTTATTAATCAAATGTTAAAGGGCTTTATTTATTTAGACATTTCATTGTAAATACAATTAACAATCTTATTCTTTTCAGATGCAATCCCTAGTGAGCCTGATGATCAAACTTCTGAGCGATCATGTTCCTGAAAGAGCAGTCTCTCCATGACAAAAGATGGATTTGGAAATGTGAAAGCAATTTCTGTGAAAGTTCTCCACCTGCGGTAGACTCAGAAACACATACAAGGCTATAAATGTCTTTATGTACTTATTAATTTTCCAATAAACATACTCAACAGTACACCTAATAAGGAAGTTCTGTGATTAATGTTTCAAACAATAAGAAAATAAGTGATCAGAAAGGCTTACAGTCTCATACCTACAATCTGTCAGTATCAACATTTATAAATTAAAAGGCTTCGTTTTCTCATGATCACTGGATGCTTGGCACACATATTGGCTGAAAAAATACAGAAAAAAAAGCCTCATTATTCAACCTAGCTAAATATTAGAGACCACATTTAAATGTTTTAATTTTTAATTTTTGTGGGTGTACCTATTTATGGGGTACATGAGATGTTGTGATACAGGCATGCAATGTGAAATAAGCACATCATGGAGAATGGGGTATCCATCCCCTCAAACATTTATCCTTTGAGTTACAAACAATCCAATTACACTCTTTCTGTTATTTTAAAATGTGCAATTATTATTGACTATAGTCGCCCTGTTGTGCAATCCAATAGTAGGTCTTATTGATTCTTCCCATTTTTTGTACTTATTAACCTTCCCCACCTCCCTCCACCCTCTCACTACCCTTCCCAGCCTCTGATAACCATCCTTCTACTCTTTCCATGAGTTCCATTGTTTTGATTTTTAGATCCCACAAATAAGTGAGAACATGTGATGTTTGTCTTTCTGTGTTTGGCTTATTTCACGTAACATCATGATCTCCAGTTCTATCCATGTTGTTGCAAATGATAGGATCTCATTTTTTTATGGCTGAATAGTACTTTATTGTGTATATGTGCCACATTTTCTTTATCCATTCATTGTTGATGGACATTTAGGTTGCTTCCAAATATTAGCTATTGTAAACAGTGCTGCAACAAACGTAAGAGTGCAGATATCTCTTCAATATACTGAATTCCTTTCTTTTGGGTGTATACCCAGCAGTGGGATTGCTGAATCATATTGTCGCTCTATTCTTAGTTTTCTGAGGAACCTCCAAACTGTTCTACATAGTGGTTGTGCTAATTTTCCTTCCCACCAACAGTGTACAAAGGTTCCGTTTTATCCACATCCTCGTCAGCATTTGTTACTGCCTGTCTTTTGGATATAAGCCATTTTAACTGGTGATGTTGAGCAGTGGTCCGATCTTGGCTCACTGCAACCTCTGCCTCCCGGGTTCAAGCGATTCTCCTGCCTCAGCCTCCCAAGCAGCTGCGTTCACAGGCGCCTGCCACCATGGCAGGCTAATTTTTGTATTTTTAGTAGAGATGCGGTTTCGCCATGTTGGCGAGGCTGATCTCGAACTCCTGACCTCAAGTGATCTGCCTGCCTCGTCCTCCCAAAGTGCTGGGATTACAGGCGTGAGCCACCACACCCAGCTGATGTTGAGCAACTTTTCATATGCCTGTTTGCCACTGCACACCACTGGTTTGAGGGACGTAGCCACTGTAGCTGAACATAATAAATAAGAATGGACTCACAGAAAGACACACAAGTGAACTGTAGCACCAGAGCCACCATATACATTGCTCACAACTCCAGAGTCACTATTTACATATACTATGAAATGAAATGACATACTCTGGATTTATGCAGTGTGGTGGTCCTGTGCAGAACAATGGGGGAAAAGGGAAGATAAACAGATAGAAAATACATTCTCTAGACTATGTGGCTTGTCTGGGCTGGCCAGGGTCTAGCCTGACCATCCAGACCAGTCCATGGGTCTGCTCAGTGCGTGGAGTTATCTTTTTGTTATCTGTGCAGTTATAAGTTTTTCCAGAGTGGCCAATGATTCTAGTTTGTCAGTGTGTCTAGAGCAGACACACTGCAATCCCAGCCATTGGCCTTACCTCTGGATCTCTCCTGTACCTTTCCTAGGCCTCTATGATGTTTCTCCAGCTGGATGTACAAGCTGAGAGTGGTCATGGTTGTCCCTGGAGCAGAGAAGGTTTCAGGGTGTCTCAACAATTCTTTCTGGGACTTGCGCTCCTTCGGCCCTAGCAATGTCCCTTTGGCCTGGCCCCTTAACGGAACTGTCTCCAGTGGGAGGCAGGATGTAGCCAGCTTCGGAAAGAGGCCCAGCCCATTCCAGCATGTACTCTGGGTGAGGTGGGCAAAAGGGCTCCCCCTCCCATAACCACAGTTTCCCTGAAAACCAGCCTCTCACCTCAATACAGCTCTGTCTGCTACATGACCTCTGTGGACCCAATATCTGCCCTATCTAAACTTCAGGCCTTGTATAGAAAGACACCTGCACATGTATGTTTATTGAAGCCTAATTCACAATTGCAAAGATATGGAACCAACCTAAGTGCCCATCAATCACTGAGTGGATAAAGAAAATGTGGTATATATACACCATGGAATACTACTCAGACTTAAAAAGGAACAAAAGTAATGTCTTTTGTAGCAACTTGGATGGAACTGGAGGCCATTATTCTAAGTGAAGTAACTCAGGAATAGAAAGCCGGATACCGCATGTTCTCACTTATAAGTGGGAGCTAAGCTATGGATACATAAAGGCACACAGAGTGGTATAATGGACTTTGGAGACTCAGAAGGGGGAGAGTGGAGGGGAAGATAAAAAACCACAGATTGCGTACAATGTAAGCTACTTGGGTGACAAGTGCACTAAAATCTCACAATTCACCACTATATAATTCATTCATGCAACCCAAAACCACTTGTGCCACAAAAGTTATTGAAATAAAAACATATTTTAAAAAAGAAAGATCACATAGGGCAGTTATGAGACAGTCATGAGTAAGCAGCGTTCTGGAGTCAGACACTCTGGATTCAAGCAACTTCTTTGTCACCCACCCAGTTGCTTCACTTTTCTAAGTCTTGGTTTTCTTGTCTATAAAATGAAGTAAAAATAGTATGTACTTTGTAGGATTGTTGGTAGGATTAGAAGACATAATTAATGTAAACTACAGTATAACCGTAGGCAAATTACTTAGCTTCTCTCTGCCTCAGTTTCCTTATCTCTAAAGTGGGAAAAATAGTAGTGTCTACCTCATATATAGGAATGTTATGAAAATTAAATAAATTGAAATTTGCAAAGCACTGTAGAAAGATTGGCACAGAGTGTTTGTTAAATGAGCAAATGTCAGGTGCCTCCTCAATCATTCCACATATATATATCAATTACCTACAGTGTGCCAGTCATCTTTCTAGTCAGAAAGGATGTAGAAATAATAAAATCAACAAGATTCCCTACAGAGTCTAGTGGGGGAAGACAAACAATAAATAGGCCAGCAATAAAATAAATAAGACAAATATTAAAGTAATGATTTCCAGGAAGGAAATGAAACAAGGTAATAGGAAAGAGAGTAATGGGGGAAAAGGCACAGGGCACCATTCCATAAGGTGGTGTCTTAGTCCGTTTAGTGTTACTGTACCAGAATACCTTAGATTGGGTAATTTATAAAGAAAAGAGGTTCAGTTATCTCACAGTTCTGCAGGCTGGGAAGTTTAAAGGCATGACCCTGGCTTCTAGCAATAACTTGCATGATGCGTCATAACATGGTCGGGAAGGTCAAAGGGGAAGCAGACACGCGAGGGAAAACCTGAAGGGCATCCAGGCTTTACAACAATCCACTCTTGGGGGAACTAATCCATTCCTGTGGGAACTAATACAGTCTTGCAAGAGCAAGAACTCACTACTGTGAGAACAACACTAAGTCGTTCATGAGAGATCTGCCCCCACGACCCACACACCTCCCTCTAGGCCCCACCTCTCAACTCTGCCTCTTTGGTTATCAAATTTCAACATGAGTTTTGGTGGGGACAAACAATCCATAACTGTAGCAGCTAGTCAGGGAAGGCCTTTGTTAGGAGAAGACATTTAGCTAACACCCAGGTACAAAACCAGAGACAGATATTGGGAGATAGTCTTCCAAGCAGAGGAAAGAGATAGTGCAAAGGTCCTGAGGTATGGTTGGAATAGTGTAAGGGAGAAACTAGTGGGTGCTGAAGGCAAAGAGGGAGACAGAGGCCTGATCATGCAAGGCCCTGGGGTTCATGTAAAGGAGTTTAAGTTTTATTATAGCTGAATCAGGAAACCAATTTCATAGACCGACCACTTGTTTTATATTTGGGGGAACTGAGGCCCAGTGAGGGGAAGCAATGGTCAAAGATCACACAAAGAATTGGCAGCAAAACTAGGATTATTACTGAGCTTCCCTCATTCTCCAGCATCTTGCACTTTATTCTCAGACATGTCATACCATATCATATTTTATCATATAACATTGCAAATTGGCTGAATGCAGTTTCTACGAATGAAACTGACTACCTGAAAATGCATTTCAGGTTATTTATCCAGCAATTCCTATCCTGCACATGCTAGTGCTCAATCCCATGCCAGCCAGACATTGGTAAGTGCCACAGAGTTTCTGCACAGAGGGGCACTGAAAGTGGCCAGCTCAGCCCTTCCCCTTCCAGCCACCTGAGAAGGAGCAGAAATTTTTGCATTAGTGTAGGAGTCTCATAGGAGGAACCTGGAAGCAACTCCTGCACACAAACAAGAAGATGAAGTATCTGTCCTCTGGAGGTCATTTTGACATGGGGAATTAGGCTGAAGCCTTGTGTGTTCATTCATTTCTCAAGAAGAAAAACATTTATCTGTAAGGAAATGCCATCTCAGATGGTACAGTACAGCTTTAGCCAAAGAAGGGCATCACAGTCCAGCATTAGCCAAAAAATAGCATCAGCTTAGCAGCCTGGACTGCTCGTTCCTTCAGGTTACTGTGGCCATCTCCTTGCTGGCCATAAGAGAGAAATGCTCTATTTTTATAATGCTCCACTAGTTAAATCAAGCCCATCTAAGACATTCTGTCGTTCCCTTTCCTGAGCCTATAGAATCTGGCTTTTTCAAAAAAAATTCTGACGAATACTTATTTATAACAAAAAGTAAATAAGTTTAGAGTGCATGAGGGGTAGGAATGATTTAGCTTACAAAATATTGCTTTATGATGTGTTTTCTTTTCTGATTATTTAAATAATATATTTACTTTGTAGACCACTATGAAATTAAAGGACTATAAAGAAGAAATTTAAAATCACCTGTAACTACACAACCCAGCAATAACCATTTGTAGTTTTTAATTGTCCTTTTCTTATGTACAGAAAACATTAAATAATTAAGATTATATTGTATATACAAATGTGTATCTCGTTTTCCTTATTTAAAATTGTGACTATTTTCTCAGTTCATTAGTCTCATAAAAGCATGATTTCACTAATTGCTATATAATATTCCAATAGAAATATATGTCATAATCTATATAACCCAACCTTTGGTGTAACAATTTACAAAGTGTGAAGACATTAGTAGCATTTGTTTAAAAAAAAAAGTATAAAAAATGATCCATAGTTGTGAGTTTCAAACCCTATTTCTAACAGAACTTTACATTTTTTTTTAGCATGACTCACCTCAGAGCCTTATTACACAAATGTATATTGGACTCTCAAAGGGAATATAGTACGCAGCGTTTCCTGTTTGTATATGTGAAGCATTTTATTGGACTGATGCTCTATAGAACAAACATAATGAGATACCGCCCCAGTGTGGACATTTAGGATGTTGCAGTATTTCGCTCTGCAGTAACCATACTTGCATGGACATTTTTGTGTATTCATCTGGCTGTTTCCTTAAGAGAGATTCATAGGAAAGAAACTATTGGGCCAAAAAAACACAGAGTTCTGATTCTACCCTAGCTATCTTTTTCTCTGGGTCTCCATGGGCCCCACTCCTCAAGGGATCTCAAGAAAAACAGAATCTCAGGTCGACTGAGTATTTTTCTGCTCAGCACAAAGCCTGCCTCCTTGTAGTAGAGGTTTGTTGTTTTGTTTTTGTTTTTTTCAAATAAACTATTTTTATTCTAGAACTGTTTTTGGTAAAAGCTGGTAAGATAGTACAAGGAGTTCCCATATACCCAACACCCTGTTTCCCCTATTATTAACATCTTACATTGGTATGGTACATTTGTCATAATTAGTGAACTGATATTAATAATACCTTATAGTTAACTAAAGTCCATACTTTATTTATATTTCCTTAGTTTTTACCTAATGTCCTTTTTCAATTCCAGGATCCAATCCAGGATACCACATCACATTTGACCATAATATCTCCTTAAGTTCCTCTTGGCTGTGATGGTTTTTTTAGTTGCTTCTTGTTTTTGATGACCTTACAAGTTTTTAGTAGTGATGGTTAGGTATTTTGCAGAATGTCCCTCAATTGAGACTTGTCTGATATTTTTTTCATGACCAAACTGGGGTAATGTGTTTTTAGCAGGAGGACCTCAGAGGTCAAGTGACATTCTCATTCACATCATATCAAGAGTATACACTATTAATATAACATGTCACTATTGTTGTTAATCTTGATCAACTAGCTTGAGATAATGTTTGTCAAGTTTGTCCATTGTAAGGTTGCTCTTTCTCCCCTTTCCATAATGAATGGAAAGTTACTACACAGTGCCTAGACTTAAGGGGTGGGAGTAATGCTCCATTGTTGAGGTCATTTTTAAATAGAAGATATAGCTATCTATTTGTGCATCATTCTTTAGATGAATTCTTTGGGCCCATTAAGTATACAGGGTGTCATGGTTGTATTAAATCCAGTCCTTCTCCTCTAAGAACTTAATATCTATTTGGGAACTTTGTCTAGGGATGATATTATACAGGCACAATGTATTATAGCATTGACAACTGCAAATGGTGTTTTTCTGGAATTCAGAATCTTCCTCAGGTTATAGAGAAAAGCAGGCATCAAAAAAGTATATGACAATGAAGATATTCACTTGCAAGTAAAACAAGTATAACTGATAAAAGTTATTTTAAAAACAAACAACCATTTAAAAGTCTCTCAAAATTGTCCTAAGGCAAGACAGCAAGTGAAGAAATATTTATTTAAGAAAATCTACTAAATCTTGACAAGAACAGTAAGAGTTTGTTGCACTTGAGCCATAACCCATTCCTTCCATCTCCCCTCCTCAGCTAAGCATAAAAGAAACTTCATTCTGGGTGCATAAGGCCAAGAAGACAAGGCTTCCTCTCCCTTCAGCTCCCAGTCAAGTGACTCAATATCTCACAGGAGGGCAAGCCACCAGTATCTATCATCACCCCCCACCACTTCACCATGAGTTGCAGAGATGAGCGTAGCCAAGAAAAATGCTGATGTATTCCTTTCTCCACCGAGACACAATCATAGGGCAGAGGCCCTACCCTCAGGTATGAAAGGATAAGAATACTGAGGCACTAATTGTCCTTGCCCCCATCTCACTTATAGGGCAGAGGTTCAATTCTGGGAGAGGCAAGCTGAGAAAACCTGAGTCTACTGCCCCTGCCAAACAGCCTCGTCATACAGCATGAATATCATTCCAAGAAAAGTGGTCCACTGTCCTTGCACCCAGCTCTGGAGTTGTGGCTCAGAGATTTTGGCTCAGTAGCAGAGGCAGGTCATAAGGACAGACAGCTCTGAAGCTCTCTCTAAAGTAAATAACTTTATTTGAAACAGACTGTAGACGTTCAAACCTAAGGGCACTTTCAAAAACAATGGATATTTGGTGGTAAGCAATTAAGAAGAGGCTGAGAATTCTCTTAATTAAGATCAACAACTTAAAACATAGGCAAACTAGCTCACCAGAGAGAACCAGAGAAGGAGACAGCAAAGATGAACCCTCCTGAGATCTGAACAAACCTCAAAGTCTTGCCTCAAGTACTATCTGTGAAAAGGGTCCCAGATTTAATTGGATTTATCTGTGAAACAATTTATACCCCCAGGACTTTGTCAAAAACAGTAAAGCAATCACCCAGCAAGTAGTGAAACTTCACAGCTGAGTATGATTCCAAACAATGCACATAGCTTGACAGAGAGATGGAGAAAGAGAGCTCCAATAAAACCACTGGCATCCTAGGGTGATGGTGCACATGCCCAGGGCTGTGCTCTCTGAAGATCAACACTGAAGACTTCACACTGAGGGAGAAATTGATTTCACTAAAATAGTTTAATCAAGTCACTAAACAAGCAAATAATGGCAAAAAGAAGCCTCGGAGAGAGAGAAGGGAAATCAATATCTAGTTGCTTCAAGATGTTACCTAAAATGCCCAATTTTCAACAAAAAATAAGTAGGAGACAACTAAAGAAACAGAAGAAAGTCAATCATATGTATGGAACAAAAGCAGGCAACAGAAACAATCTGTGAGTGGGCCCAGATATTAGATTTGACAAAGACTCTAAAGCTGCCATCAGAAATGTGTTTAAAGAACTAAAGGAAACCATGTTTGAAAAAGTAAAGGGGAAAAATGGCAGAGTAGGAATCTCCAAAACTCCTCTTCTCCATAAAAGTAACGAGAAAACTAGCAAAAATTGTCAGAAGCAAATTTTTCAGAACTCTAGAAATTATCCAAGAGTTTACAGCAATCCGAGGTGCATTTATTCAAGAAAAATGGCTGAATCTCAGTAAGAAGAGTGAGATTGTGGTGTTTTTACTTGTCCTAGTCCAATTCCCTACACTCTAGCACAACAGTAGGCTTGAAAAATAATAATCTGCATTCATGGTGAAAACCAACAGCCTGACATACACCAGAGAGAGCCGAAAGGAGCTGGAGCTCTTTCCAATAATTATTCCCAGAGAATTGTCATTATTTAACCTGTCTGGTGGTTCCCAGGAAATGCCACTTGCAAGGTTGTCTGTCTTTAACCTGATTCAGCACTCTCCCAGTGTGAAAGCCTTGCACCTGGGGGCATTTATCAAAAACAATTCCAAGCAATTTATTAGCTCTGCTGCTGCATAAGATGGTGAGTAACAGTTGAGGCAAACAATAGAGTGACCAAAAATCTTAAAAGTTAAAACTAGGGAATGAGATATTCATAGGGACTTTGAAAAGCTTTTGACAAGGATGCCAAGACAACTAAATAAAATAATAGTCCTTTCAACAAATAGTGCTGGGGAAAATGGACTTGACATTCATAAGAATGATGATTACATCTACGTTTTCTCCTAACAGTTTTATCTTTTTAGCTGTTGCATAAAAGCATTTAATTTATCTTGAGTTAATTTTTGTGTATAGTGTGTGGTAGAGGTCTGTCCTGGTCCATTTTGTGCTGCTACAGCAGAATGCTACAAAGTGGATCATTTATAAATAATAGAAATTTACTTCCTCACAGATGTGAGAGCTAGGAAGTCCAAGATCATGGGGCTGACATCTGGCAAAAGCTTTCTTGCTGTATCATCCCATGACAGAAAGTGGAAGAGCAGGACTAGGCGAGAGAAAGCAAGAGATCAAACTTACAGCCTTAACCCCTTTTATAATTAGCATTAATCCATTCATAAGGGCTCCACCCTCATGATCTAAATATCTTCCATTAGGCTCCACCTCCCAATTTTGTTGCATTGGGGATTAAGTTTCCAACACATGCTTTTTGGGGGACACATTCAAACCATTGCAAGGTCTAACTTCATTCCTTTGAATGTGATTATCTAGTTATCCCGGTAACAATGGGCTGGATTGGGAGACAAGCACAAAAATGTCAGGAAAATAGGGGTAAAAGTGCTACCTAGAGAGAGGGAGAAAGACATGAAAACGAATTTTCAACCATGAACAGCAGCCTACACTGACCAATTAACAAACCAATAACTTAGGCCTCAAGTACTAGTTAGAGTGGAAATATACCTCAGCGGTTAAAATAATAGGTTCTACACTCGGACTGTCTGGATTCAAATCCTAACTCTACCACTTGCTGTGTGACCTCCTCGTGTCTCCATTTCCCCTTTTGAACAATAGAGATAGTGATAATACTTACCCCATAGTGTTACTGAGACAATTAAGGCATGAGGCTTAGAAAGTGACTGATGCATAGTATGAGCTCAAGAAACATTGGCTCTTAATGTGTATCTGCTGTGCACACCAACCTGGAGTCCTATATGTACCATCCCTTTGAAGGGGGTTATGGTTGACATCTTCTTACTTCATATTCAACAAATACCCTGTGTCAGACACCACCCCAGGTACTGTGGGAAACACAAAGATGAATAAGCTAGGTCCGTGGCTTCAATTACTATTTACTTGTTAACAACTCTGAAATCCAGAACTCCAGCTCAGACATGATCTTTCCTGCGCACCATATACATCAACTGATTCTTGTTGAACCTCTCTACCTGAATTGCCAATAGGTACCTCCATGTCACCACATCAAAAACAAAACAAAAAAACAACCTTACTTCCACGTAACTCCCAACCCTACCTCTTCCCCTGTATTCTCTATTAGTTTCAATGGCACCATTTTCAACGAGTTGCCCCACCTAGATATCTAGGAATCTTTCTGGAGGCCTTGCTCACTCCCCATATCCTACCAAACACTAAATTGATTGATTGTACCTATTACACAATATCGTCATAATCCTAAAGGACACAATTCCAAATGCCATAATTCCGAATGTTGGAATCCCAAAAGATCAAAATTCCTAAAATCTAAAAACCCTAACATCTAAAAGCCTGAAAATTATAATCCTGAAAGATTAAAATGTCAAATACTGAAACCCTGAAAGCTGAATTCTAGGGAAGAGATTAGTGAATTTTTGGTTGTACATAGTATACTTGCATCATGTTAGGTGGAACTATTACCTTGTTATTGTCTTTATTTGGAAATTAAGTGTGATTTAAAGAGATACGTATGGGCGCCAGTTCCCCTAATAAATTCTCTCTCAAGTATTTATATATGTATCCCATCGGTTCTGTCCCTCTGGAGAACCCTGACTAATACAGATTTAGTATTGGAGAAGCTAAATATCATTCCTTCTTACTGTACTCCTTATGACACAATAGAAGAGACCTGGAAAAAATGATCCTTTGCAAAAACGTCGTGAGAAGTATACAAGGCTACTTAATGGTGAAAGGTAAAAGTTTAAAAGCTAATTACTATTGGTGCTGCAAAAGCAGAAAATAATTTAATTTCAACAGCTGAGCAATTATCAGACTTTAAGTGGACAGCATATACTTAGGAATTGCATAGGCCACAACCACTCTCTAAATACAAGTGCAACAAGTGTTTCAGAGATCGTAGAAGTGAAAATGCAGGCAAAAAACACAAGAAATCTGCCTTGTCAGATTATTCAATTATGTATGACTTGTGTCCCTTCTCACACAGTGCCAATTCACTATGCCATGTATTTCATATTTGCATCATTTCTAATACTGAAAGTATAATTGTGTAAAGATTTTAGAGAGTTTTAATGTGTTGTATGCAATTTTTTTTGCAAATTTGACTCTACAAAACTGCATTATCACAACCCTGATTTTGCGTATAAGCATTGTGTATGTATGTAAAAACATTGAAACTTCCTCAATAAATGAAGAGATGCCCTTTTTGTATATATGCATTTGTGAAAGGTAAAATTTCTTGAGATCTCAGCTTTTTGGGTAACTATATGTGGTGGTGACCCATGGCAGTTTTTGAATTATCTTGTCAAGACTTATGCTGTCCCTTATAGTATTTCAGTAGACCACAGTTATAAAGCTGGGTGAAAACAATTACTAACTATAGTAATATGCATTTATATATTTTGCTTTTTGATCTCTTTATGAATATGGTTCATTTTCTCGTAACTTTTATACCCATGTGACTACTGTTAGTGTACCTGAGTGTTTATGTTTGCAAAAAATACATGTTATTTTTGCCCATTGTATTGTGTAAAGTGGCCAGCCTATGAAGTGTTCTGTCATGATTTCATGTGTTTCTCAAATCACCCTTTAAAATGTAAATAAATGTATTTAAAATAATTTTAAAATTACTTTCCCCAGAATTATCTTTTCAGGATTTTGATCTTTTGGCAATGTGATTTTTGAGATTTTATAGACTTCAGAGATTGTGGTCTTTCAAGATTTCAACATTGGGATTATGGCTTTTGGGATTGTGTCTTTTGATATTATGACCCAAACCCTTCTCATTCACATTTCTCAACACCCCTTGCAGTTACCCTACTCACCATCGTTACTTGCCTAACGTAATACTTGTATTCTAACGTAATACTTGTGCTCTCTCCAATACATTCTCCAAGTGAACAGCTGCAATGAGCATTTGAAATACACACACACACACACACACACTTAAAAACCATCTGTGGAACAAAGTGTAAATCCTTTAGTCTGGCCAACAAAGTCTTTATCTTCCTCTTATGTTAGCCATGACCTGCTCCACTCCCCTGACACCTTCATTTCTACCATTTCAGCCAGACTGCCCTTCCTTCACTTCTTCCAAGGTGTCAATCTTTTTCCAGCCTCAATACATTCCCTATGCTGTTTCTCTACCCCCACAACTAATTTGTACTAGTCATTCAAGTTTCAGATAAAATAACACATCATGAGAGATTTCTTCCCTAATTCCTCAGATTAGATCAGACTTCCCAGTTAAACAATTTAATTCCCTAACACTTATCATGCACATTTAATGTCTATCTTCCTTATTAGACTGTAAGTGCACTAGGACAAGGACCATGCTTTAGTCACTGCTGTAGTCCCAAATACCTAGCACAATGCCTTTGCACTCAGTAGATGCTCAATAAAAATTTGGGTTGAAAAAAGAAGGAAGGGAGGGGAAGAGAGATTAAGGGAGGAAAAAAGGGTGGAGGCAGGACAGGGAAACATTGTAAGAGGTAGGAAATAGACAAAACATGTTCCTTGACCTTGGGGAGCTTCTAGAGCCAAGTATAAGGTCAGGTAAGTAGACAATTTCATACAGGGGTATAAGTGCTATGGCAGAGGTGTGTACATGGTGATAGAGGAATTCAGAAGAAGGGACTACCCTGTCTAGGATCTCAGGAAAGGCTAGACAAAGGAGATGA
The DNA here is from genome assembly GCF_028878055.3 of Symphalangus syndactylus. Taxonomy (NCBI): domain Eukaryota; kingdom Metazoa; phylum Chordata; class Mammalia; order Primates; family Hylobatidae; genus Symphalangus; species Symphalangus syndactylus. Next base: position 134,003,915 of record NC_072447.2, on the reverse strand, counting down.
CATATGAAATGGCTCTTTTTTTTTAGCAGCTTTACTGATATGTAATTCACATACCATACAATTTTAAAGTCTAAAATTTAATAGATTTTAGTATATTCACAGAAACATATAGTCATCACCACAATCAATTTTAGAACATTTTCATCACATCTGAAAAGAAGCCCCTACCCATTAGCAATCACTCCCATTGCCCCTTCCCCCCAGATCCTGGCAATCACTAATCTATTCATTGTCTCTATATAAATTTGCCTATTCTGGATATTTCATATAAATTGAATCATACTACATATGGCCTTTTGTGTCTGACTTCTTTCACTTAGCATAATGTTTTCAGGGTTCATCCTTGTTGTAGCATGTATCAGTATTTCATTCCTTTTTATGGCTGCATTATATTCTAGTGTATGAATATACCACATTTCATGTATTCATTCATTAGTTGATGGACATTTGGATTTTTTCCACCTTTTGGCGATTATGAACAATACTGCTGTAAACAACTTGTGTACAAGCTTCTGTGTGAACACACTTGTTTGTGTATAGCAGGCTCTCAATAAACATTTTTTCAATAAATGAATAAAAGAGTGTATACACAAAGTAGCTATTATGGTGCTCAGCCAAAACAGATGTTTAGTAAATATTAGTTGCCACTGCTGTTGTCGTTACTGTCATCATCATCATTATTACTAGAACTGAACTACATCTATAAAATGGAAATTTTAAAATTCTTCGTATGCTGTGAGCATACTAGATCTGGTCCAACAACAAAAACAAATGGTATATGGGACAACTAACTAGTTGAGTGGCCTTAGGTAGGTCACATCTCCTTCTTTCTCAGATTCTCAGGCTCATTCATATATGCGCATGGCAGTATTGTATGGCAGTTCCGTGCACAGGCTCTGGAGCTAACGCCTGAGTTTAATATCAAGTTTTGTCTTTTGCTAGTGATGTGACCTTGGATAAGTTACTATCTTTTTAATCCTGTTCCCTTATCTGTAAAATGAAGACAATAATAGTATCTAAATCCACAGAGTAGTCTTGATGATTAAATGGGATGGTGCAGGTAAAAATGCTTAGCATAGGACCTGGCAAAGAGACAACATTCAAATGATAACCGTAACCCAAAGCCTCAGCCTCTGGTGGATCCTGCAAGAAAGCACTTATCTAACCACAGCAACTCAGGTTGGTGGGTGGAAAACTGCCAACTCTCACGTGCTGCGCCTAACTTGAAGATTCTGGAGGGTCTCTGCAGCAAACAGTGCTCCTGGTAATTTAAGAACTACTTTCTGGTGGTCCATTTCTTCCCACTGTCGGGGCTTCATAATCTGAGCCAATGCAATATGTCAGGGAAAATTGCATGTTGATGCACATCCCACAACCCCGGACCTTCCTCCATCAAAATATCATGATGTGTGGCTATAAAGCCCAAGATAAATCATTTGGGCACTGTTGCTGTTCAAGATTATCTGCAAACATGTTCACCTCCATCAGAGGAAATAATTAAAATCTCACACATTTCCTTATAGCAATATTCTTTTGCACTTGATTCAGTTGGATGATCATGATGATAATTCCTTACATCTGTATAGCTTGATGGCTTTCAAAGAAATTTCACGTTAGTCACTTGGAAGGACATAACCAACTGTGGGAAGGGGAGGGTTGGAGACATTCAGTCACTTTGCAACTGAATAAACAGATGTCTCAGACCTCCTGACTTTTAGTCTGGAGTATTTATCTTTGGTATCCTAACTCCCTGGGGAGGACTAGACCATTTACTCCTCTCAACAGCTATAAAATGATCTCTTCATCTTGTAACCAAATCTCCCTACTCTCCCACTTAGCGAATTTTCCCTACCTTCTGAGTAATCCATATCTGACCCTCAGCATGGGCGACCCTGCTGGATTATTGATGCTCTCATTCCTTTCTCTCACCACCTCTGCATGCAAACTGAACCCCATCCCTCTCTGTCTTGATCTCTGCCAGTTTAACCCATTTGTCAATTTTCAATCTTTAGTTATCACTCCCCACCCAGGTGCTTATTATAAGCTGCCAGTACATTTCCATCTCGTCCGTCTTCTCAGTCTCTGAATCTACCACATGAAAGGTCATATTTCTCTATTCCAATTTCTGCTAATGGCCTTAACAACACTTAATGGGAACAGAAAAGGATTTCACCTTTCCAAAGGTGTCGATCAACTTTCAACAAGTTCCCCATTAATTCTGACTGTGCTTCCAAGGATTAATTGGATAGAACTGTTGATGTCCACTACCCTGGGGCTGCTTCGTGACATGCAGTGTCCTGCTGGATCCTTTCTGCTGTCTGAGGACCACTTGTAGACTGGTGAGTTATATTTAATCATAATCATCATGCTTGACAAATGACCTTAGGGGGCCAGTCATCTCCCAAGAACATTAGCTGTCCTCTTGCAATTGAGTGGCACCCCAGAGCTACCGCACCCCTCCCCTTTTGTGACAAAGCCCAGATCAGACTTCCTAAGCTCAGGAGTTGGCAAACATTCCCAGTGCTCTGCCACAGTTCTTGTGTATTTGGAGGATTTGAAGCAAGGAGAGGTGATCCACATGCAGTGCTCACTGAGTTGGCAGCAGGAGGCTGGGAAAATGGAGCAGCATATGCATGGAGACTTACAAAGATGCCTTTTAGTTTTTGCAATCAGGGCTGTGGGACAAGGCCAGCAATAGCTCTTAAGAGTTGTTCAGAGGGGCTGCAGGCGTCCAGCATGACATTTTGGACACACGCTCCTTGTCAACTGTCCCAGTGTCTGCCCCCTAAACAACTGGTTCCTGCAGACATAAGGTAGAGATCACTGAAGAGAAAGTGTATCCATTTGTTGTGTCAGACCTCTTGCAAATCCACAGGGAAACGAGTTAAAGACAGTCTGTGCCCTCCAGCACCGTAGTCAAATCAAGAAGATAGACAAGTAAGTAATTATATTTAGAAAACAGTGAGAAAATAACTATTAAAAGGGGAAATACAGGGTGCTGTGAGAACACAAAAGAGGAGTACCTAATTTGTACTTGGGAGAGCAGTAAGGATCTCTTTGAAGAAGTAACACCTGACAGAGAGTCTCTCCTTAATCCAACTTTAGTTGGGCTCTGAGGAATCCTCTTCCCAACTAGGCCTGGACTCTTGAACTTCTATGCATTGTACAATTTTAGCAAGAATCCTGCTCATTGGTTTAGCCAGAACTCCCCATCTTCAATATCTGATCACCCTCAACATCTTATTGAGTTCTTCAACCTCCATCACCCCTCAGGTGATGTTTGATCACCCTGGCCTATCTTCAGCAAGAATCCTGTTAGGTCAGATTAGCCAGAATCCCATATGACCCCTGATGTTTCCTCTTAGTAATTTTCCATCCACCGACCATCCCACTGCTGCTCGGCTATAAATCCTCACTTTTCCTTGTTGTATTCAGAGTTAAGCTCAATCCCTTTTGCCTACTGCAAAACCTCACTGCGGTAGTACCTAGGTCTATCACTACAGTCCACGTGAATAAAGTCTGCCTTACCATTCTTTAACTGGTTTCATGAATCATTTTTTCTTTAACACACTCAGGCTGGGTTCTGAAGCATGTCAAAAAAGGTAGACTGGTGTGGGTGAGTGGAAAGGAAGGGTGTTCCAAACACTAAGAACATTTCATCAGGCCAGAAGTGTGTGTGTGTGTGTGTGTGAGAGAGAGAGAGAGAGAGAGATTGAGAGAAAAGAGAGAGATAGAATGAATATGTATGACTGAATGTCTGGAATAAACACAATTACTGAAAATGGATGAAATTCAAAAATAAGGCTAGTATAGTGTGCAGGGACCAAACCATAGAATACTACTTACACAGGCTATGCTGGGAAATTAGCTGTGATTCAAATAATCCTCCAATGTCTGTTATCTGCTGTGTATATAACATCTATATGAGATATCTCAGGGCCAGAAGTAAAAGAAATTGTAGATGTGATCTCTATGTTCAAAGTGTTCACGGCTTATTTGGAGTGCAGAGTCTAGATACGAAAAAGACTTCAGAAGCCTACAAGGCATAGTGGCAGGAATCTAGGGTGTCTGTAAGGCCTAGATACTTACGTAGTAGCTAACACACCTGAGTGAGCAGTAGAGGGTAAGGAAATGTTAGGGAAAGGAAGGGGCTTTATTCAAAGGCTCGGATTCTATCAGCTCCCTCATACCAGTCTGTTAGCTCTAGACCCCTCTCTACTTTGGAGTTAGTCACACACCTCCAGCAAGCTAACCAAGGTCCTTGCCAACACTGTGACACAGACACCAACTTTCAGTAGCTTCTCCTAATGCTCTGAGCCTCAATACATTTATCTGTGAAATGGGCATGGGTGAAAACAGTTGGCTTCATTCACTCTGAAAATCCCTTCCAGGAAAACCTGCTGCACCCTGCTCCTCAAGTACCTCATACTGATTCTCCATTGAAGATGGTGGTAGTTTGTCTTCAACATAATCAGAAGTCATTATGTCTTTCCACGTATGCTGTTTCCCTTTCGTTGTGCAGAGGTAGAGTTTATTCCTCAAGTCCTCTTGGGTCTGAACTCATGAGAGTGCTTTGACTAACTGGAAAAGGTAGAAGTTTCATTACACTAGTTCTAAGCCTAGGATTTAACACAACTGGCATTATCTACTTCACACTCTTGAAACGCTCCCTCTGGGAACATACCTACCATGCTGTGAGAAACCCAACCTAAAAAGAGCAAGCACATGTAGGTCCCCCAGTCAACAGCTCCTGATGAGCTCCCAGCTGAAACCTAACATCAACTGCCAGCTATGTAAGTGAGCCATTTTCAATGTTTAGCCCAGTTTAGCTTTCAGATGACTGTAGCTCCAGTTGCCATCTGACTGTCACTGAATGAAAGAAGCAAATTGAGAACTTCCCAGCTGAGCCCGCCCAATCCACAGAACCATTATAGATAATAATGAATTGTTGTTTTCAGCCACAAACTTTTGTTGTCATTTGTTAAGCAGCGATAGATGAATCTCAGGGCCTTACTATTGGGTAAACCTGGGGCTCAACAAACTTTTGTGTAAAGGGTTAGATAGTAAATATTTTTGGCTTTCCTGACCATGCAGTTTCTGTTACAACTACTCAACTCCACCATGATAATGCAAAAGCAGTTACAGACAATACAGAAACAAATGGACATGACTATGTTCCAATCAAACTTTATTTTACAAAATCGGGGGAGGACTGAGGCCTTTGCCACAGTTTGCATCTCCTAAGTTAATTGGATAAAATAATTCATCACAGAGTAGGAAAGACTAATAAGTAGGTGGATCTCTCTAATAATATTAGCCTTTTGGCAGGAGTTTTCTGGAAACACAAAGCTTTCAATGATTGTCTTCCAAAATGGATTTTGTGAGACAGTCATGGGGTTGGGGAGATGTTCTATTGTCAAATAATTTTGTGAATCTCTTGGTGAAATCTAAGTTATGCAAAGTTTGTTCTAAAACAAAATCTGTTATACAAAGTTTTATACTGCAGGATTCCTTTACAAGAAGCTTTACATGCTTATCCCAAAAAAAGTATACTGCTGGAATTTCAGAGCTAATGCCAGGCTGCTGGAAGAGAGGTTTTAAAATGAGGGAATTGGGGGCATCAGTTCTTCCTATATGTAAAACCAGAGCTGATGCTGTTTATCCCTCTTCATTCATTTTCTCCCACTGCTCTTCTTCAGGCTCACCTTCTGATCTCCATAATACACTGGCTCTGCCAATTATACACTGTTTGTTATTGATGTTTACCCTCTCCAAGCTTTGGCTTCCCCGATATGTAAAGCTAACAATTTTTACAATAACTATACCCCAGACCCCCATTCCAAGGTGGAGGAGCATTCCTGGCAGAATGAAGAGTTACAGTAAAGGCCCGAAGGAGACAGTGTGCCTGTTCTGTTCAAGGAAGCCAGTGTGGCAGCAGCAGAGTAAGTGTGGGGGAAAACAGTGGGAAATGAAGTTGGAGAGGTTACCGGGAGCCAGATCTTGTAGAACCCTACAGAATATTATAAGGACTTGATCAATTGTTCTGAATGAAATAGGGAATCTTTTTTTTTTTTTTTTTTTTTTTTTGAGACAGTGTCTTGCTCTGTCACCCAGGCTGGAGTGCAGTGGCCCGATCTTGGCTCACTGCAAGCTCCGCCTCCCGGGTCCACGCAATTCTCCTGCGTCAGCCTCCCGCTTAGCTGGGACCACAGGCGCCCACCACCACGCCCAGCTAATTTTTTGTATTTTTAATAGAGACGGGGTTTCACCATGTTAGCCAGGATGGTCTCAATCTCTGACCTCGTGATCCGCCTGCCTCAGCCTCCCGAAATACGGAATCGTTGTGAGGTTTTGTAGCAGAGGAAAAGCATAATCTAATTTAGGATTTTAAAGCATCACCCTATATGCACCAAAATACAGAATCTCAAAATGTATGAAACAAAAATGGACAGAAATAAAAGGAGAAATAGACAAATCCTTAATTATAGTTGAAGAATTCAACACCGTCTTATTAACATCTGACACAATTACAAGACAGAAAATCATCATCAAGGATATAGAATATCTGAAAAACACACTCAACCAACAAGGTCTAATTGATGTGTGTGGAAAACTTCACCCAAAAACAGCAGAATACACATTCTTTTCAAGACACTGTGGAACATGTGCCAAAGCAGACCATGTTCTGGTACATAAAATGAGACTCAATAAATTTTAAAAAATTGAAATCATACAGAATGTGTTCACTGACCACAATGGAATCAAAGCAGAAATCAGTAACATAAAGATGAACAAACACCTGGAAACTAAACAACACTTTTGTAAATAGCCCATGGGTCAAGGAGGAAGTCTAAAGGCAAATTAAAAAATACCTTGAACTGAATTAAAATGAAAATGCAACATATCAAAATTTGTGGTAAGCAGCTAAAGTGATACTGAGAAGGAAATTTATAACACTAAATGTTTATATTAGAAATGAGAAAACATGTCAAATCAATAAGTTCCTACCTCAAGAAATAAGAGGACAAAATAATAAATTCAAGCAGGGAGGAGAAATTAAATAATAAACACAAGAACAAAAATCAATGAAATTAATAACAGAAAAATAGATGAAATTAATGAAACAAAAAGCTGGTTCTTTGAAAAGGCCAATAAAATTAACAAACCATTAGCAAAATTGACAGAAAAAAGAAAGAATGTAAAAATTACCCATATCAGGAATGAAACAGAGGATATCACTACAGACCCTGAAAACATCAAAAGAGAATAAAAGAATACTACAAAGAACTCAATACACACAAATTTGACAAAATGGACCAACTCCTCAAAAAACACAAACTATCAAAACTCAACCAAGAGGAAATACACAATCTGAATATCCCTATAATCATCAAAGAAAGAATTCATAATTTAAAACCTCCCAGAAAACCTCCCATTTAAAGAAGTATTTATACTGAATTTACAAAACATCTTCCAAAAAATAGAAGCTGGATGAACCCTTCCCAACTAATTTTATGAGGCCATTATTACCCTGATACCAATAACCATGTAAAGATAATACAAAAAAAGCAACTACAGAACAAGGTCTCTGATGAACTAGATGCAAAAACCCTCAACAAAATGTTAGCAAACAGAATCTAACAATGTAAAAAAAGAATTTTACACCTATAACAAGTGAGATTTATTCCAGGTATGCACGACTAGTTGAATAATTGAAAATCAAATATTATAACTCATGCCAACAGGCTAAAGAAGAAAAATCATGATTATATCAATTAATGTGGAAAACCGATTTGACAAAATTCAAAACCCATTTATGATAAAAAGTTTTAGAAAAATAGGAATAGGAGGGGAATTAACTTATAGATCATTTGGGGGAGAATTGACATATTTACTATCTTAACTCTCCTAATAAGTCTTCTAATCCATGAACAGAATATGTCTCATTATATTATTGAGCACTTGATGAAGAGCATTTACAAAAAAACCTATAGCTAACAATGCTTAGTGGTGAAAGATTGAATGCTTTCCTCTAAAATTGAGAACAAAGCCAGGATATGTACTCTTGCCTTTCTCATTCAACATAGTAGTGGAAATCCTGGCCTCTGCATTAAGGCAAGCAAAAGGAATAAAAGGCCTAGAAATTAGAAAGGAAAAAACACAATTATTCCTATTTTCCCTATTTACAGATGACATGATGGCCTAAGTAATAAATCTGAGGGAATTTTTTAAACTCCTAGAAATTATAGGCAGTTCAGCAAAGTCTCAGTTTATAAGATCAATGCACAAAAATAAATTGCATTTCTGTATACTAACAATGAGCATGTATACACTGAAATTAAAAACAAAATACCATTTGCAATCACTCCAAATAAAATGAAATACTGACATATGCACTTAACAAAACTTGAACAGAATCTGTAAGCTGAAAATAACAAAATGAAAGAAATTTTTAAAATAGCTAAATAATTGGAATGGAATAACATGCTCATGGAATAGAAGATTCAACATAGTAAAAATGTCAATTCTCCCTCCAAATGATTTGTAGGTTTAATGCAATTCCTATAAAAATATCTGCAAAGTTTCCTTGTAGACATGGAAAAGCTTATTCTAAAATTTATATGGATGGGTGCAGGCCCTACAATATGTAAAATGATCTTGACAAAGAAAAACAAAGTAGGGATAATCACTCTACCCAATATTAAGGCTTTAATATTAAATATTAAATACTAAGTATTATTATAAATAATAAATAAATATTAAAAAATATGAAGGTTTTAATATATGCCTTCAATAATCAAGATTGTGGAATTGGCAGAGGGATAGGCACATAGATCAATGGAACTGAATAAAGAACTCAGAAGTGGACCCACACAAATGTGTCCAAGTAATTTTTGACAAAGCTGTCAAAATATATCACTGGAGGAAGGATAAACTTTGTAACAAATGGTGCTAGAGGTATTGGACATTCATAGACCACAAATGACCCTTAACTTAAACCTCATACCTTATAAAAGTTCAAAATGGATCATGGACTTCAATGTAAAACATAAAACTATAAAACTTTTTGTAAAAGTTTTTTAAGTAGGAGAAAATCTTCAGGGTCTAAGGCTAGACAAGGATTTATTAAACTTGACACCAAAAATACAATTTATAAAAGGAAAAAATTGATAAGACTTCATCAAAATAAAAAACTTTTTCTCTGCAAAAGACCCTATTAAGAGGATGAAACAACAAGCTGCAGAGTGGGAGAAAATATCTGCAAACCACATATCCAGAAAAGGACAATATTTAGAGTATAGGAGTAACCCAAACTCAACAGTTTAAAAAATCCACTTAAATAATAGAAAAAAGACATAAACAGACATTTCACTGAGGATGATATACAGATGGCAAATAAGTACATGAAAAGATATTCAACATTATTAGTGACTAAAGAAATGTGAAAAAAAATCACAATGATATATCACTACACTACTATCAGCTTAGCTAAAATAAAAAATAGTGACAACATCAGATGCTGCCAAGGATGAGGAGAAACTGGATCACTCATACATTACTGGTGAGAATGTAACCACTCTGAAAAACAGTTTGGTACTTCTTCAACATATTAAATATGGTTTCCATATGACCCACTGTTATATAAATGAGTCACAGATGGCCTCTGTATGTTAGCCCTATCTTGTTTATTTTTTTCACAACAAGCCAGGATTTATTAGCTCAAAAGCCCACCAGTACTAAGCTCAAATTTTCACACATTCTTTTGTTATAAATGTAGCTCAAATAAACAGATATTTACTCATTTAGAGCCCTCCTGCTTTGCATACTCCACAAAACTGCATCCAACACCTGTTAGCCAGCGATAAGGCAAACCATAGGGCTAAAGACTCCAAGCCACTGTTGCCCTTCAGAGTCTCTGCTGCTCAGTGATATAACCTAGACACTTAAGCTTCCTCTTTGATCCCTTGTTCCCCCAGAAGTTCCCTTGCCCTCCCCTCCTTAATAAAATAAAGAGGGGAAATTTGGACACAGAGACAAACATGCACAGAGGGAAGATGACATGAAGATGGTTATGTGATAATGTAGGCAAAGATTGGACTGACGGCAGCTGCAAGCCAAAGATTGCCAGCCACTACTAGTAGCTAGGAAACGACAAGGAAGTATTCTACCAAGACAGTTTCAGAGAGAGCTGACTTGATTTGGGACAGCTAGCCTCCAGAGCTGTACAGCAACAAATTCTTGTTGTTTTAAGCCATGTAGTTTTTGGTACTTTGTTATGACAGCCCTATCAAACTAATACACCATGGAATATTACTCAGCAATAAAGGCAATGAACTATTGATAAACACAACTGGGAGAATTATGCTAAATTTTTAAAAAGGCCAATCCCAAAAGGTGACACACTGTATAATCCCATTCATAGAACATTATTAAATGCCAAATATTAGAAGTGGATGACAGGTTAGTGGTTGCCAGAGTTTAGGGATGGGGCTGTGGGGTGCACAGGAGGGTTGTGTGCATGGCTATAAAAGAGCAACACAAAGGATCCTTGTGGAAATGTTCTGTATCTTGACTGGTACTAAATATGTGAATCTACACGTGATAAAATTGTATAGAACTTACTACACACACAAACATAAAGTAAAACTGGAGAAATCAGAATCAAACTAGTGATTTGTATATCAGTGTATCGGTATCTTGGTTGTGATATTATACTACAGTGTTGCAAAATGCTGCTATTTGGGGAGCTTAGCAAAGTGTCAATGGATCTCTCTAAATTTTTTCTTACAACTGCATGTGAATCTACAATTACCTCAATAAAAATTTCAATTAGAATAAAGCATCGCTTGGCTGTTAAGAACAAACTTTAAAGGGCAAGGGTGGCATCAGGGAGAACAGTTAGGAAACTTTTGCATAAATCCAGGAATAAATGGATAATTGCTCCGACTAGGACGATAGCAGTAATGTAAAGGTAGAGAGAAGCAGTCTGGGGATTATTAGGCTGGGATATCTTGGATAGGAATATGGGCCTCACGACTTGAGTCTATGTCCAAGGAACCCAGGAGGAAAATACCCTCCTTCCCCCACCCCCTCAAAAAGTGACAAAACAAAACAAAATAGCAGGTCCAAAGTGGCTGCTTTCATATTCTGCAAAGGTATCCCTGAGTGGGCAGATATTTACTTTGTAAATATTGTGAAAAATGACTTCATTCTGCCATCTAATCCAATCTTTCCACTGGGAGCTTAGCTGCTTCCCCCAGATCCAGCCTGTCAGTCTCATGGTTGATATAGACTCCAGAAGATGTGGCCCTGGCTGCCACCCTCCTCATCATGCTTCTCACCCCATCTGTTGGCTGGTTCTTAATTCTCTGCACTGGCATTAGAATTTCCCTCTGGGAACCCAATTAGGGTGTGCTCACCAAGCAAAACTAATGTGCCCTCTATATGACGTGTATAGAGCAACGTTCAACATGTTGGTTTTGGGGGACTCAAAGCAGCAAACTGACAGTGCTCCCATAACGCCTGTCAGTCTTGGACAGGATCAGAGGAAGAGAAGAAAGGAGGGAGGAAGGGAGAGAGAATGGAAACACTTTGGGACAGAGCTGCCACCTACTACTGCTCCGCCATGCCTGGAAAAGCAATGAAAGCTGAAGGCAAGAGCTCAGTTTCCTAGCCCCCTGGTGAGGCAGTAATACCTCTAAGCCAATTAGTTACACAGAGGGTGGGAAGGTTGCTCAGTCTGGAGAAACGAAGCATGAAGAGGGCCGGATGGAGACAGGAGCTTTTTTCAGTTGTGAGGTGCATGGCTGTCACTGTTGGTGACATGAGAATAAAGGAGAAAACTGGTTTCTGTATTGCGTCTTCGAAGCTCAAACCTAGTGATGTCACTAAGTTATGGGAGGCAGAAGAAGTGGGCTTAGATGGGGACAAACCTTTTGACAGCCAGAGCCTGCCTGCCCATCAGCCTGCCTCCTTATCCCTGGTATAGGTGGTTGGGGCCCCACAGGGTGCATTCCACAATTGTGGGCATGGAGTATGAAGAGGAGTACAAGAATCATCTGGGGCACTAGTCAAAGGCACAGATTTCCAAGTCCAACACAGGCTTCCTGAAACAGAATCTCTGTAGGAAGGCTTTGGGAAATCTGCATTTTACTAAGTGACCCCTATGCTCCTGATCTGAAGCCTGTTCATGCAGTGGTCTTTGGAAAATGAGAGGCCCTCTGAGACCCTTTCCAGCTCCAAGGGGCCAGGACTGTGCTCACTAGCCCCAGTGCCAGCCAATGTAGCCTGAAGAGAAGTGAGTGCAGAAGTTACCTTTTAGAGCCAAGGAAAAGGGAATGAATGACCCCAGGGAAAAGACTGTATTCCTGGAGACTCCAGCCCTTCTGGTAAGGGAGGGTACAGTTAGGAGCACTGTGTCAGGAGTCACACACTGCCCCTGCCTTTGGCGACACTTTGAGCATGAATAATAGCTCACATATATTGAGAATCTATTATGTGCCAAATACTTTGCTAAGCACTTAAACTCTTTTTTCCTTCTTATGAAAACTTTCTGAAGTAGGGATTGTTATTTTCCCGTTTCATAGAAGAAAAGGCTGAGACTCAGAAAAGAGAAGCAACTTGCCCAAGATCACACAGCTCTTAACTACCATGCTAGGTCTGGGTTGCCTCACCTAAGTAACAAAGAAGTATTTCGACAAAAGCCTTTTGGAATCATTAAAACTAACAGAGCCACTCTCATGGTTGAATTCTCAAGCTCAGGCAGAGTTGAAGGTAAGGTTTGAGGTGGCCTGAGTTTCAGTAAACCGCAAGTCCCACATGGTTAATTGCATGGGTATCCACCTCTGTGAAGTGGCTTTTCTGTCTTCCCTGAGTCCCACCACTTCCCTACTGTTTCCACATCAGGACCTACACTAATCCAGAAAGTGCCTTTGAGAGAATTAGAAAAAGTTGTTCCTTTAATACATGCAACCCCATGGGCACAGGGCTTGGAGAGCAGATTGAGACGTTAGGCAGATTAGAAAATGATGGCTTTTCTTCTGGGTAGATGCAACCCTGAATCAGGTATATGGCTTGGGGAGTGGAGAATGGACTGGATTATGGCCCCTTTGAACTCCCTTGGCCATACACTCTTGTACAGAGTCCAACCTGCCCTATTTTCCAGAGCAGACCTTCTTACCACCCTGCCCAACACTTCTACTGGTCTCTAGACCCAGAGGTTACCCAATTTCAAGGAGGTGAGAAACTAGAGAGCTCCTCCCTGAAGGACACCAAGCCTTTGGAGAAAGAAACTAGAGAAGGTCTTCTTGAGCTTCTTGGATATGTGGATTAATGTATTTTGTCAAATTTGGGAAGTGTTCAGCAATTAGCTCTTGAAATATTATTTCTGTTCCTTTCTCTCTCCTTTCCTGGGACCCCCATTATGCATATGGTGGTACATTTGATGGCATTCCACAGGTCTCTGAGGCTCTGTTCATTTTTTTTCATTCTTATTTTTGTCCCTCAGACTGCAAAATCTTGATTGATCTAGCTTCAAGTTTGTTGATTCTTTCTTTTGCCTGCTCAAATCTGCTGTTAAGTAAGCCCTTTTACTGAATTTTTCATTTGTTATTGTACTTTTCAACTCCAGAATTTCTACTGTGCTACTTTTATAATATCTGTCTCTTTACTGATATTCTCTATTTGATAAGAAATTGTCACCATACCTTCATTTAATTATTTAAATGTGGTTTCCTTTAGTTCTTTGAACAGGTTTATAATTGTGTCTTTGAAGTCTTTGTCTGCTAAGCAAATATCTGGGTCCACTCAGAGACAGGTCTACTGAATGCTCTTTTTTCTTGTATAGGGCAATACTTTCCTGTTTCTTTATATGTCTCATATTTTTTGTTGAAATCTGGACATTTTGGAAAAAATACTGTAGCAACTCTAGATACTATTCTCCCTTTGGGGCTTGTTGTTCATGTTGTTTGTTTGGTGATATGACTGGATTAATTCTGTGAAGTCTATTTCCCCTGCAGTGTGTAGCCCCAGATGTCCCTGCTAAGATTTTTTCCCCTTGTTTTCATTTTAAAGACCAATTTCCTAGGTGTTGCCTCTAGATCAGCATAGCTTAGTGGTTAGCCACTGACTGGTCAAAAGTTGTAAATAAGTTCCCAGGTCCAGTAGTTTTCACCCTTTACCACAGGATATGTGTATGGCTTGGAGATTACTTTCTCTGCTAAGGGGAAAACTTATTTTGAAAGTACTCTTTCCTAGTCAACCTGAGAAAGTGCAGCCTTGAGCATGGAAGTCTTCCTGACCACCAGAGATGGGTGTGATTTTAGCAGGGTTTTCTTAGACTGTCTCTTTCCTGGATCTACCTGTTAAACTCATGGCTGGTCTCCCTCTATTGCTATTACCAAGCTGCTATTCCAATTGCTAGACACTGATTTTTATAGTTTCAACAACACACCCTAGGGCATGAATTCCACCATTCTCTGAACCAAATGAAATCTCCTTCTCTGCTGGATCCAGATCTTCCAGTCTTCGTAGTTTGCCTCACCCCTTCTCCCAGGTAGAATTGCAATGCCGTGGCATGAGAGTTGTAGGAGAATTGGAGGACACTGTTCTTCACTTACTGCTCCACCCCCCTCTTTCCAACGAAGTGAGTGCTGTGGGTTGAGGAAGCAGACAACACCACCTGGCTATTGCCATCACCCAATGTAGATTTCTGCAGCCTGAAGATGGGGGAGATAGGAGAAATGAGAGAGATGGCAGGATATGGAATCTGTTGTTTACCAGCTTATACTGCCTTGCAAATATAGATTTTCAATACCAGAGAAATGGGGTAACACAAGCTGCCTACTTGGTTGCAGCTCTGGAATCTGTTCAGTCTGCCCAGAGTAGTTCCTCCATACACAGAGCTGGAGGAGAGAGGGGTGCAGCCTCTGGCTCAGGTACTGTGGCCTGCCGTTGTTCATACAAGTTTTGATCAAATTTGTTGAATAAATCCCTCCCAGTTTTGGACAATCTCCAGAGACTTTTAAAGGTTTTCTTTGACAATTTTGACCAGTATAACAAATATCTCTCTGGGGGAGAAGGTTCTCTGAGCTCCCCACAGAGAAGGGATTGTACAAATGTCTTCTCTAAACCTGAGATCCTAAACCCATCCCTTCTTGTGCAATACACTCAAACCACACTGATTTCTTTGTGTTCCTTCAATATACCAAGATTTTTCCTGCCTTGAGGTCTTTGCACATTATATTCCCTCTGTCTAAAGTGTATCTTCACCAATTCATGAGGCTGGCTTTCCTCTCACCATTTGGGTCACAACTCAAGTATCACTTCTACAGAGTGGTTTACCCTGACAACTCAATTTAAAACATAACAAAATAAAAAATCCTGTCTGATCCATACTCCAGTCACTCCATCATATTATCTTATTTCCTTCATAGCACTTACTAATATCTGAACATAGAGACAATATAGCTTAGTGAGATAGTGCCAGACTACCTGGGTTTGAATCCTGGCTCTAACACTTTCTAGCTCTGTGACTTTGGACAAGTTCACTCACTCAGACAACCCCTCAGAGCTTCACTTTCCTCATCTGTAAAATAGGAATAATAATAGCGTCTGCCTCTTAGTGTCACTGTGAGGGCTATGGATAAATTAATACATGTAAAGTGCTCAGTAAAGTGTCTGATGCACAGTAAGACTTCTCCCAGCGTTAGCTATTGTGGTGCCAGCATCCCAAATGGGCCTCCAGTGATCCCTGTTTCCTGGCATTCACACTGGATTTGGTCTATGTTGTAAGGCAAAAGTGATGAGACTGGGTTATAAAAAAAAGACTTCGTCTTTCACCGTGGGCACTCTCATTCATTTGTGCTTTCTATCTCACTTGGATCACTCGCACTGGGGGAAGGAAGCTAGCTGCCATATCAAACAGCCCCATGGAGAAGTCCACGTGGTATGTCAAAAAATAGAGGCTTCTTTCAACCCCATAACTGAGCTTGGCAGCAGATTCTCCACCCCTTGCTGACAGCTTGACTACAACCTCATGAAAGATCTGGGGCCAGACTATCCAGCTAAGCCGCTCCTCCTGAATTCCTAACCCTCAGAAACTGCTTGATACAGTAAATATTTGTTGTTTTAAGCTAAGTTTTAGAGTAATTTGTTATGCAACAATAGATAACTATCTCAGCTGCTAAATTATCTTATTGGTTTACATGATTATCATCAGCCTTCTCTTCTCTGCTCTATCCCTAGACCCTTTAGGGAACTGCTGAACTTAGAGTGAGCACAAACATTTTTATGGGTTGACTATGTTTCAGAATTTGACTAGAAGACTTGATTAGGCCTAACTTGATTGTTACTGTACTATTTCTGGTGTCATGGAAAAAACACTGGGCTAGGAATGGCAACTATTTTCACTGGACACCTAAGTGATCTTGGATAAGTCATTTCACACCTCTGAACATTCTCACATCTCAAATAGAGAAAATAATAACACCATACCTGTAAAGGTAGTTGTAAAGATGAAATGAAATAATAGAGGGGAAACCCAGTGAGAGAACAATGTCAGGACAACTTCATCAAATTTCCTCTAACAATTGCCTTGTGTTGTCCACAGCTATGTGGGAAAACATCTTCTGAATTAAAAAAAATATATTATTATTAATATCTACCTTGGTATGTGGAATTAAGACTCTGAGGTAGTTATATTATACATGAGTGTTTTTCATTCAGTCCCCAATTTGGCAGTTCTACAAGTAGCAATCATCCTACCAAAGCAAATTTTTTTTGTCCTAATAAACCAAGGTATCGGTCTCTTTCAATGGTTGTAATTTTCCCCCATTGTATTAATTTAACCCACTTTTGGTTTGAGTATGCAATTCGTTTTTGCCACAAACAGCTCAGTATTGAAATGTTGCCTTCACTATTTGAGCAATTTTCTCTTTAAGCCAGTAACTGCCCATAACTTGGAACTGACACTTTTTCTTAGTGCCCTGGTTGCTACGCTCCCAGGCTTGTTGCGTGACACTGTTCCTATTAAAGTACTCTCTTTAGAGACTGAATAACCTACTCATAGCCACACAGTAAAAAAAAAAACAAAAAAAACTTATGTAGCTACATAAAGGAATGAGGAATCTTCATATGTACTGCTATTAAGTGATCTCCAGGATCTACTGTTAGGTTATAAAAACAAAGTGCAGAATAATATATACAGTATGATGGCTTTAATCTGATAAAGAGAGAGAATAGGAATGTGTATTTATGTCTATATTTTAAAATAATACTGGAAGGATAAACCAAAAATAATAAAAATGGCAACTTATGAGGAGGGAGAGACCAGGGTGAAAAGAATAAGAAAGGAAGCTAAACGTATGTAAATGTAATGTATTTTGTATATTTGTCTTTGGAACCATAATGCTGTTTTATAAATTATTAAAAAGTAAAATAAAATGACAAAGCAATCACTAAAAATCAAAACACAAAATGAAACTGATGAATTTAACTTATATTGAGATGGTAACATAACCTTAACCATACAGAAAGGAATTATTTCAAGTGATTGTAAAACACAATACTTTAACTACACATCCATAGTGGGATATACCTTAGGAACAAAAGCAGCTACAAATAAATCTTAAAGCATTTTCAGTAACCATATTGTTAGCAATAACATTGGTATGGTTATGAAACCATATGTCTTATTCAGTTCAGGTTGCTATAATAAAACACCATAAACTAGGTGGCTTATAAACACCAACTATTTATTTCTCACAGTTCTGGAGACTGGAAGTCCATGATCAGAGTACCAGCATGATTGGGTTCTGGTGAGAGTCCTCTTCTGTCTAGTAGACAGCTGCCTTCTCACTGTGTCCTCACATGGCAGAACAAGAGTTAGCTGGCTTTCTGGCCTCTTCTTAAAAGGGCACTAATTCCATTTGGGAAGACTCTACCTTCAAGATCTAATTATCTCCCAAAGGCTCCATCTCCAAATACCAACACATTGGGATTAGCATTTTAACATATGAATTTAGCGGGGAGGACCACAAACATTCAGTCCATATATAGCACCATAATAAATATTGTAGAATAAAGCAAATTAAGGTTTTCAGCATATGGGAAAAGAGATATGAATATAAAATGAAATAAAATAAATAAACCCTATAACCCTATACTTTAATTTGAAATGTTAGTATGAACTCATGATGTAATTCTTCTTAACACATATTTATTTAATAGCTCTGATCATAGAAAACTCTTAGAAAATAGGAACATAGTAGCAAACTAACTGCCACAGCATTCAGATTGTGGTCTCTAAACACTATTTTCCATTAAAAGGAATCAGGATTCATTGAAGAAATAGCTCATACTGAGTCTGTGGCAGGAAATATATATGATGAGCCCCAAATTATAATGGGTGATTCCATATATCATGCAGATATCATTCTATATATCAAGAAAGATGATTCAAAGCTTTTTTCTGTCATGCCAGAAAGCAAGAAAACTAACAAACGCTATTTAGGTTTTGTCAAAAAGGACACAGAAGCCAACCTGAATGGTTTCCAGTGGAAGACAGAACAATTTGGTCATTAAAAAGAACAATAACTGCAGCCATTTTAACATATAAAAATGTTTAGATACATGAACGCATGATGATATTAAAACAATGCAAAGGAGGCAGGTGCAGTGGTGCATGCCTGTAGTCCCAGCAACTCAGGAAGCTGAGGTGGAAGGATCGCTTGAGCCCAGGAGTTCAAGGCTGCAGTGAGCTATGATCGTGCCACTACACTCCAGCCTGGGTCCAGAGCGAGACCCTGTCTCTTAAAAAATAAAAATAAAAAAATTAGCCAGGCATGGTGATGTGTGCTGCTAGTATTAGTTACTTAGGATGCTGAAACAGGAGGATAGCTTGAGCCCGGAAGTTTGAGGCTGTAGTGAGCTATGATTGCACCATTGCACTCCAGCCCGAGCAACCGAGCAAAACTAAAATAAATAAAATACAATGAAATAAAAAAGGAACCCAGAACACATTTATTTGGTCAGCTTTGGGAGATGCTAGGGAGCCAACTCCTTATTCTTAACACAGACAAATAAAATATATAACGGATTTCCACAACTCAATAGCTATATATATAAATATATATATATATATATATATATATCTCCAATTTAAAAAATGGAAAAGGACTTCAACAGACATTTCTTCAAAGACAACATACAAATGGCTAGCAGGTATATGAAAATGTGCTCAATATCACTCATCGTCAAGGAAATGCAAATTAAAGCCACAATGAGATATCACCTCACACCTGTTAAGATGATTATTACAAAAAGACAAAAGATAACAAGTGTTAGTGAGGATGTAGAGAAAAGGGAACCCTCATACACTATTGGTGAAAATGTAAACGGGTACAGCCATTTTGAAAAATAATGAGGTGGTTCCTCCAAAAATTAAAAATTTAACTACCATATGATCCAGCAATTTCTCTTCTGGACATATATCCCAAAGAAATTTTAAAAAGTATTTCAAAGACATATTTGCTCTCTCATGTTTATTGCAGCACTATTCACAATAGCCAAGATGTGGAAATAACCTAAATGTCTACCAACAGATAAATGGATAAAGAAAATGTGGTGTATATGCAACGGGATATCATTCAGCCTTTAAAAGGAAGGAAATCCTGCCATTTGTGACAACATGAATGAACTTGGAGGACATTATGTTAAGTGAAATAAGCCAAACACAGAAGAACAAATACTGCATGATCTCACTTATATGTGGGCTCTAAAATTGTCAAACTCATAAAAGCACAGAGTGGAATGGGTTGCCAGAGGTTTAGAGAAAGAGGAATGGAGAGGTATAGAGAAAGGGGAATTATTGGTCAAAGGGTACAGTGTCCATTATGCAAGATAAATTAGTCCTGGAGATCTAATTTACAGCACAGTGTCTATAGTTAACAATACTGTACCACATACAGTACTTGAAATTTGCTAAGAGGGCGGATCCTAAATATTCTGAACATTAAAATAGTGGTAACTATGTGAGGTAATAGGTATGTTAACTACCTTGATTGTAATGATTATATCACAGTGTATAAATATATCAAAACATCAAGTTGTACACCCTAAATGTATAAAATTTCTATTTTTTGTTATACTTTAAGTTCTGGAGTACATGTGCAGAATGGGCAGTTTTGTTACATAGGTATACAAGTGCCATTGCGGTTTGCTGCACCCATCAACCTGTCATCTACATTAGGTGTTTCTCCTAATGCTATCCCTCCCCTAGCCCCCCACCCCCTGACAGGCCCTGGTGTGTGATGTTCCCCTCCCTGTGTCCATGTGTTCTCATTGTTCAACTCCCACTGTTAGAATTACCTAAGATTATAAGCAGCCATCATGAATATGTTTCAGTGAACAATTGCAAACATACCTGAAGCAAATGAAAAACAGAGACTCAAGGAAGAGAGCGTGTCTCAACAAAGAAATGGAACACGTATAAAAGAAAAAAATGAAAATTTTAGAGCTAAAAAATACTATAACACTATTTTAAAATTCATTGCACAGACTCAACATCAGAATGGAGAGGATAGAGGAAAAAAATCAGTAAACTGGAAAATGTAACAATGGAAATTAACCAATAGAGAGAAAATATAGCCTGAAAATGATGAATAGAGCCCCAAAAACCTGTAGAACTATAATAAACAACAGGACATTCATGTCACTGGAGTCCTATAAAAAAGAGGAAAAGAAGGAAAGGGCTGGAAAAGTACTATAAGAATAGCTGAAATTTCTCACATTTGTTACAAGACACAAACCTATATATTTAAGAGGCTGGGCAAACCCCAAGCAGTATATACCCCAAGAAATCTACACTGAGACATAGCATAGTCAAATTTCTGAAAACTAAAAAAGAAATAAGAAAAATTTTGAGAGCAGTGAGAGAGAAATGACACATTATCCTTGGGAGAAAAACTATTCAAATGACATCAGATTTCTTGTCAGAAAATAGGCCAAAAGAAAATGGCACAACATTTTCAATAGCTGAAACAAAAGAACTGTCAGCTCAGAATCCTATATCCAGAAAAAAATGTCCTTTAAGAATGAAGGGGAAATCAAGATATTTTCAGATGAAGAAAAATTAAGAAAATGTGTGACTAGCAGAACTACCCTCTAAGAATGGGTCTGTAAACAGAAAGGAAATGACAAAAAATAAATCTTGGGATATCAGGAAGGAGGAAAGATCATAAAATTAAAAAAATGAGTAAAGACAAGAAATTTTCATTCTTGAGTTGCCCTGATGGTTCAATTACCTCCCAATGGGTCCCCCCATGACACATGGGGATGATGGGAACTACAATTCAAGAGGAGTTTTGGTGGGGACACAGCCAAACTATATCAAGGACATTACAAGAAACCTAAAACTAGCATCATAGTCAATGGTGAAAGATTGAATACTTCCCCTCTAATATCAGCAACAAGGCAATGATGTCCACTCCCACCACTTTTATTCAACATTGTACTGGGAGTCCTAGTCAGCACCATAAGGCAAGAAGAAGAGACAAAAGGAATACAGACTCAAAAGGAAGAAATTAAGACTGTTTATTTGAAACAACATGATTATGCTCGTAGAAAATTTCAAGGAACCTACCAAAAAGCTACTAGAACTAATAGGTGAATTTAGCAAGGTCACTGGACAATAGGGCAATATACAAATTTCAATTATATTTCTGTATAGTAGCAATGAAAAAAATGAAAAATGATGTTAAGAAGATAATTCTATTTATAACAGCATGTAAACAGAGAAAACAATTAGGGATAAATTTTACAAAATTTTTTATAAGATCTGTATGGTGAAAACTACAAAATACTGCCAAGGGAACTGAAGAAGACCTAAATAAACTTAATATGCCAGGTTCATGGAAGGAAGACTCAATATCATTAAAGATGACAATTCTTCCAAATTTGATTTATGCACTCATGAAATACTATTCAAAATCTCAGCAGCTTTCAAAAAATTGATAAGGCAATGTAAAATTGTGTATGAAAAGTCAACAAACTTAGAATAGCCAAGAAAATTAAGGAGGAAGAGAAAAAGGAGGAAGAGGAAGGAAGAGGAGGTATCGAGAGAAGGAGAAGCAAAGGAAGAACCACCACCTCCAACACTATCCTAACACTATCCTCCAACACTATCCTAACACTATCCTCCAACACTATCAAGCTAAAGTACTTATACTACCAGATAGCAATAATTATTATAAAGCTATAGTAATTAAGCAGTGTGGTATTGATAAAACCATAAACAGACAAGTGGAATAAAACAGAGAGCTAGGAAACAAATCTACACATACAGTAACTTGCTTCATGACAGAATCATCACTACTACTCAGTGGTGAAAAGGTAATTCTGGGTAAAGTGAATACTCATAAGGAATAATTAACCTTGACCTCTAACTCACATCATACACAAACATTAATTAATTCTAGAAGAAAAGTAGAAGAATATTTTCATTATATTCGGGGAAGCAAAACTTTCTTAAATGGACAGAAAAAAAGTAGCCAAAAAAGTGATAAATTTGGCTTCATTAAAGCTAAAAATATCTTTTAATCAAAAGACAAGATAAAAATAAAGAGGAAAAGGGCCAGACACAGACTGGAAGAAGATCTGTATATATGCTGATACATATTCAGAACATATATAATAAACTTTTATGTATCAGTAAGAATAGATTGACAAAGTTTTAAAATAATAGGCATACAATATGGACATCCAAATGATGCACCCATCATTATTCACTGGATAAATATAAGGCTACAAAGAGATGCAGCTAACCTACCCTTCTCCCCCACCAATCAGAATGGCTAAAATTTAAAGTACTGGCCATACTGTTGCTGTGGATGTGAAGTAACTTAAATTTTGATACATCGCTGGCAAGAGAATAAATTTGGTGCAGCCACTTTGGAATATACTTTAGTTACACAGACATACATCTGATAAAAATTTGTTGAGGTGTACATGAGATTGGTACATTTTACCATATATGTTACATCTCAATAACAAGAAAGAATCAGAAATATGAGTGATATGGTTTGGCTGTGTTCCCACCCAAATCTCATCTTGAATTTTCATGTGTTGTGGGAGGGACCCAGTGAGAGGTAATTGAATCATGGGGGCAAGACTTTCCCATGCTGTTTTCATGATGCTGAATAAGTCTCATGAGATCTGATGGTTTTAAAAAGAGGAGTTCTCCTGCACAAGCTCCCTCTCTTTGCCTGCTGCCATCCATGTAAGACATGACTTTCTCCTCCTTGCCTTCCTCCATGATGGTGAGGCTTCCCCAGCCAATGGAACTGTAAGTCCAATTAATCCTCTTCCTTTTGTAAAATGCCCAGCCTCGGGTATGTCTTTATTGGCAGCATGAAAAAGGACTAATACAGTAAATTGTACCAGTAGAGTGGGGTGCTACTGAAAAGATACCCAAAAATGTGGACGCAATTTTGAAACTAGGTAACAGGCAGAGGCTGGAACAGTTTGGAGGGCTCAGAAGAAGACATGAAAATGTGATAAAGTTGGAACCTCCTAGAGGCTTGTTGAATGGCTTTGACAAAAATGCTGATAGTGACATGAACAATAAGGTCCAGGCTCAGGTGGTCTCAGATGGAGATAAGGAACTTGTTGGGAACTGAAGCAAAGGTAATTCTTGTTATATTTTAGCAAAGAGACTGGCGGCATTTTGCCCCCGCCCTAGAGATTTGTGGAACTTTGAACTTGAGAGAGATGATTTAGGGTATCTAGTGAAATAAATTTCCAAGCAGCAAAGCATTCAAGATGTGACTTGGGTGCTGTTAAAAACACTCAGTTTTATAAGGGAAGTAGAGCATAAGTTTGGAAAATTTGCAGCCTGACAATGAGAGAGGAAAGAAAATGCCATTTTCTGAGAAATTCAAGCCAGCTGCATAAATCTGCATAACTAATGCAAATCCCCAAGACAATGGGGAAAATGTCTCCAGGGCATGACAGAGGTATGGCAGCCCCTCCCATCACAGGCCTGAAGCCTAGGAGGAAAAAGTGGTTTTGTGGGCCAGGCCCAGGTTTCTGTACTGTGTGCAGCCTAGCTGCACTCCAGCCATGGCTGAAAGGGGCGAGTATAGAGCTCAGACCATGGCTTTAGAGGGTGCAAGCTTCAAACCTTGGCAGCTTCCATGGGTGTTGAGACTGCCAATGCACAGAAGTCAAGAACAGAGGTTTGGGAACCTCCACCTAGATTTCAGAAGATGTATGGAAATGCTTGGATGTCCAGGCAGAAATTTGCTACAGGGGCAGGGCTCTCATGGAGAACCTCTGCTAGAGCAGTGCAGAAGGGAAATGTGGGGTTGGAGTCTGCACACAGAGTCCCTACTGGGACACTGTCTAGTGGAGCTGTAAGAAGAGGGCCACCATCCTCCAGACCCCAGAATGGTAGATCCACTGACAGCTTGCACCGTGAGCCTGGAAAAGCTGCAGACACTCAATGCCAGTCCATGAAAGCAGCCAGGAGGGAGGCTGTACCCTGCAAAGCCAAAGGGGCAGAGTTGCCCAAGACCATGGGAACCCACCTCTTGCATCAGCGTGAACTGGACATGAGACATGGAGTCAAAGGAGATCATTTTGGAGCTTTAAGATTTGACTGCCCTGTTGGATTTTGGACTTGCATGGGGCCTGTAGCCCCTTTGTTTTGGCCAATTTCTCCCATTTGGAATGGTTGTATTTACCCAATGTCTGTACCCCCACAGTATCTAGGAAGTAACTAACCTGCTTCTGATTTTACAGGCTCATAGGCAGAAGGGACTTGCCTTGTCTCAGATGAGACTTTGGACTGTGGACTTTTGAGTTAATGCTGAATGAGTTAAGACTTTGGGGGACTGTTGGGAAGGCATGATTGATTTTAAAATGTGAGGATGTGAGTTTTGGAAGGGGCCAGGGGTGGAATGATATGGTTTGGCTGTGTCCCCACCCAAATCTCATCTTGAATTTCCATATGTTGTGGGAAGGACCCACTGGGAGGTGATTGAATCATGGGAGCAAGTCTTTCCTGTGCTGTTCTCGTGATAGTAAGTCTCATGAGATCTGATGGTTTTAAAAAGAGGAGTTCCCCTGCACAAGCTCTCTCTCTCTCTTTGCCTGCTGCTATCCATATGAGACATGACTTGCTCCTTCTTGCCTTCCTCCATGATTGTGAGGCTTCCCCAGCCACGTGGAAATGTAAGTCCAATTAAACCTCTTTCTTTTGTAAATTTCCCAGTCTTGGGTATGTCTTTATCAGCAGTGTGAAAATGGACTAATATAATGAGAAAAGACATGAGATGATAGGAGGAATTTAAACACAAAATATATATTTGAACATATGAAAGAATTAGTATTAATTTTACAGGTGCGACAACAGTATTTTAGACATGTTTTGTTAAAAGTCCATATCTTTTAGAGATGCAGCCTGAAAATGTTGTGGATAAAATAAAATGATGTGTGGAATTTACTTATAATAATCCAGTTTTGTGGGAGGGGGTGAGTGGGAGAACAGATGAAATAAGATTGAGTATGTGCTAACTGTAATTGAAACTAGGTAATGGGTAAAAGGGATTTCATTATACTATTACTTCTATTTTTCATTTGACTGAACTTTTCCACAATAAAAAGGAAAAATAAATACCCTCCTCCCTTCCTTCTAAAAGAGCATAGGTTTTGCGGCCATACGGAGTTCCCCTACTGATTAGCTGTGTGACTATAGAGAGGTTGCCTAACCTCCCTGATCCTCAGTTATCCTTACTTTTAAATGGCAATATTTAGAGACCCTGCCTCACAGAAGTTGGAAGGATTAGATAAAATTCTGTTGTCAAGAACTCAGCATAGGGCCTAGCTAGCATATAGCAGGTGCTCAATGTTTTCTGATTCCTTTTGCTTGTCCTATTTTTTTTAAACCAAGACATTTCCTAATTCCTCAATCAACATATAGATGGAATTTATTTTTTGTCTTTTATTCCGTATGGGACAGTGTTTTCTGAAAGACTCATCAACATGCTCCCCACCTGACGACTTTAGAAGACCTGGAGATAGGGGTGGGGAGAAACAAGTAATGCTGGCATATCAGGACTCCTGGGGGCAAATGCCATTTTGTCCCACAAAGCCCTGGATAGAATAGGTGCCTAAAATGTGCTTACTGGCTGAGACAGTGGGTAGGTGAATTCTAGATTGCTTTTGTTTTGTTTCCCCATATTTGAAGGCGGATATGGTAGAGATGGTGGTGTATATGCACTCCTCCTTCCCTTTTCCCCCACTGGCATCAAAGCCTACTTGACTCAGATTTGAAGTACTTAAGGCTCCTCCTTCATATCTCTAATTTCACATCATATCACAATATTGGCAACAACTACAATTTATGGCATAATGATTAAAAGCTTGAACATTGTCTCTGCCACTAATGCTGAGCCTCACTTTAACTTGTCTGCAAAATGGGGATGCTACAAAGTGTGGCTAGAAGAATTAAATTTTTAAAAATTCATGAAAAAGTTAATAACACAGTCTGGCATGTGGTAAGTAGTAAACACTACCTTTTGATGCTGTTACAGTTGGCCTGTAGATCAGGGTCTTTACATGTATTATCTCTAATGGTCTACACTCCTTGACTCTATCAGCCTCACCAGGAACCCAATTTTCCTGTGGGTACACTGGGTCCCCTCAGTGCCTGCCCACTACAGCTAATCATCTGGTCCAGCTTCACTTCCCCTCTCCTCCCTTCCAAACTGAACTGCCCAATTTCCTAGATCCCATCTCATTACCTCTTGTTGTCCACCAGGTGGCACCAGAGAATGCGAAAAGCCCACGAGCTCGGCACCAAACTTCCTAGAGGCATTTGAATTCTGCGGGGGGGCTTCCTGGACAACCAAACAAGACTTTCTTATGGGAGGAGAGTTTTTATTTTTTATTTAAGGCCTACCCCAAACCACCCTGCATGGGCCATCCTAGCCCATTAGCTAAGGTTACAGCCCTGCCCATACTTTCACCCATGTGTTTCCACCTTCCCTCATCCTTCCTTTCCAGCACTTGGGCCAGGAAGCTCTTCTCTAAAAGTATCCCATTGACACACTTTCAAAAGGCTCTATAAGTCCTCTTAATTCTTTTTGCTCGGGAACAGTTGCTCCCCCTCCACTTCTAACCATCTCTCCCTATTTCCCCAAAGCCACTCCTTGGTACTTCCTGGAAGATGTCTCACTGAGGACATGTCTATGAGGCTGAGAGGGGCAGAAAGGAAGATTAGTTAGCTATGGTTGGCTAGATTTCCAAGGTACCTTGACTCCAGAATTATATAGAACATTATATAGAACATTACATATAGAACGTTATTGGAATAAAATGTTATTCCCAGGCAAGGCAGATCAAGGTGAGTTTCAGGGTAGAGGGAAAGAATGAAGACAAAAAAGGAAAAAAAAAAAAACTCTGGCCAGGTGCAGTGGCTCATGCCTGTAATCCCAGCATTTTGGGAGGCCAAGACAGGTGGATCACCTGAGATCAGGAGTTCAAGACCAGCCTGGCCAACGTGGTGAAACCCCGTCTCTACTAAAAATAGGCGCCTGGTGGCAGGCGCCTGTAATCCCAGCTACGCGAGAGGGTGAGGCAGGAGAATTGCTTGAACCCTGGAGGCAGAGGTTACAGTGAGCTGAGATCGCGCCACTGCACACCAGCCTGGGCAACAGAGTGAGACTCTGTCTCAAACAAACAAACAAACAAAACCAAAACCTCTGAGAAAAAGTGGTGGCTGGAGAGTGCTTAATATGCTTCAGTTTCCACAATTTTAAAAGAAAATAATAATAATTGCTATCATAATAAGGTTTTAACAAGGCAAAAAAGAGTTATTCCTTGTAAAGCACTTGGAACAGCACCTAGCATGTAGCAAGTGCTATCTTTAATTTTATAGCTGTAGTACTACATTTATCATATTAGCAGCCCTTAGCCACAGTGAAGCCCTCCAGACAGGGTGTTTTAGGAGGCTAACCCTGTCCTGGCTCTCAGTCACTTCAGTCTCCAGTTTCCTACTTAATCCTGAATTCATTCTGGCACACTACAGGATCTGTGACATCCTCCTCCAAGATGTCCTTGTCAATTACTCCCCACTTTCAGCTAAAATCAGTGAGCAGCAAGGGGGCTGGAGGAGTATCAGCAAGAGCCAACATGTGGCATATCTGTTGTATATCTGGCTCAAGGTAGGTATCAAAGTGAGCAATTTTTGGCACCAACAAGAGAGCTAAGGCCTTTGACCCAATCCCATTTCCCCTCTTCCTTCCTGGCAGTAGCTCTAGCCATTGCACTCTACGGCAGCTTTGCAAGCTGGCTGGAGGGATATTGCCTCACTCCACCACACTGTGTCATCATCATGCACTCCTTTCTGTGACTTAATGCTTGTTTATTTCTAGGAGGATGAGAAATGTAACATGTTCAAAGTTTTAAGTACAAGCCATCATTTTACAGACAAAGCTTCAACCCAGAGAGTGGATGGGAGTTGCTTAAAGTAACAATGCTGGCATGTTTGTTTCTTCCAGAGACTCTAGGCTCCTTGAGGTCAGGCACCATGATTTCTACTTGATTAGTATTTCTCTTTATATAGCATCTTAGTGGTAGAAGACCAATGAGCAGCACTCCACCTCAAGTTTTCCTCGAATACAGGATCCATTGTTCTTCTAGTCTTAAATGCCAGCTGGGGGCCAGATTGTGAACACAGCAGTCCATGACCAGTTGCCCTAAAGGCCTGAAGCGGGCTGAGCACTCCCAAACTTACCATCTGCAAACCCTTCCACCATTTTGCTTTCTCCGTTCTTTAAATCCTTTTCAAGGAGTGAGGCTGTGCGTTACAACCAAAATTCCTGGTCCTTGCAGCCCCTCAGGAGTTGGCCTCTTCGCACCACTTCACTATTCCCTAGCATGCCCTCAGGGCATCTGCACTGCATAATTCTGGGACGGGGGTAGGAATGGGGAGCACCATTATGGTTGCCATTATCCTTGTGGTCTATGTGAATAGTGTAGCTACTATTCACTGATCACTTATGATGGGTTAGGCACATCAAATGAAACACCCTTTAAATAAATGTATGTCATTTAACCCTCACAGCAACCTCATGAGGTAGGTATATTATTATTCATTTTCAAAAATGAGTAAACTGATATTAACAGAGCCAAGTTGACTTGCCTAAACCTAAAATTAAACCACTCACTAGCAGCCTGGCTCCAGAGCCTACTCTAAAGCATGAGCCCATTGTTCTTAAAATGTAGTCTGCACAGACCACCTGTATTAGAATCCCTTCAGGTGCAAGTAACAAACTGTTGTGTCCCACCCCAACTGAACTGAATCAGAATCTCTGAGCACAGGACCCAGGAATATTTGTGATTTTACCCAGGTATCTGAGATTAGACTAAAGCTTGAGAACCAACGTACTATACTTAAGACATACATGCTGACTGAGACAGAATCATGCATGTAAATGTATGCCCATGCATGCATATAAAAAACATACTCATCAACACATGATATTTTACATCAGAGTAGTCCTTAGAGATAAGTGGGGGAACATTTCCATAGTATCTGCTTTTCCAGCCAAATCATCACATCAAGAAATTTGCATAATGAATTCCACATTCCAGACTCCATAGAAAAAAAATGTGTATGAAAACACCTTAGCCTCATTGGATCCTGGCAGGGGAGGATGGGTGGTTGGCTCCCCAGACCCATAGCCCATCATACTTCTCCACCTGTCTACAGGTCCATTAGGTTATGCCATAAGTCAATTTCAAAATAAAGTGAAGATGCAAAGGAAGCACTAGGTACATCAAAATCCTTGCCTGGCTAATTCTTAGCTGTATGGATTTGAATACATGACTTCATCTCTCTTGCTTCCGTTTTTCTCATTTGTAAAATTTGGATGGTAATTATAATAGTATCCATTTCATAAGATTGTTATGATGATTAAATGAGCCAATATATTGAAAGAGCTTGGATTCTAAGCCCTAGAACAAGAACTTGGCAAGTTGTACTCAATGTTAGTATAGTAGTACAAGTAATAATAGTAGTAGTAGTAGTAGTAGTAGTAGTAGCAGTAATCAGGTTTTGAGGTTAGCATCCAGCACCTGTCTGTTTTCGCTGGATTACAAATGCGTCTTTAGGTGGAGAACCTTGGAGAGTTTGTCAATATGGTATGGGAGAATATGTTTTTGGATCTGAACCTACAATGGAGGAAAAACATGAATATATTTTTCTTAGCACTTCCTCCTCTGTCATACTAATTCAACTCATCATTATTTATTTTATGATAAGAAGTTTTACTGCAAAAGCATTCAGTGTTCCCATTCCCTGGCCTTGGCAGATGTTGCCAGGTGTAGGATAAAGTGAGGAAGGTGACATTAGAATGACACAGCAAGGAAAGGAAATACATATCCAAAATTCCTCATACAAAACCCTTAGGGGCCGATGTTTTCTGAAATTCATTATTTGAGAGATTTTAGAAAGGTCATATGGTATATATACATGGTCTATAATATCCCTGGTAGGTGTTACAAAC
Source organism: Symphalangus syndactylus (assembly GCF_028878055.3). Lineage (NCBI taxonomy): Eukaryota > Metazoa > Chordata > Mammalia > Primates > Hylobatidae > Symphalangus > Symphalangus syndactylus. Next base: position 133,973,346 of record NC_072447.2, on the reverse strand, counting down.
ACGTTAGTATTTCTATATCGAAATGAATATTCATATAAATAGGTTGAAGACTATAAATAGCCTTATGTTGATTCAGGTCACATTTTGCTACCTAATGAGTTTTGGTGGTAAACTTATGAAAACTTTCGGGTTTTGAGATTATTGGATTTACAGATAATGGGTCATGGCCCATGGTCTGGTAGCTCAAGAATGAAAGCAAAGAAAAATAGTTGAGATGAGACCCACTAATGAGACCCTGATGAAGCCTCCTTGGTTGTGAATTGGTGGCCCAGTCTTCACTTTTCTCCAGCCAGAGATTATACCCATCTTCCAGCCCGAAGTCCCAAAAGTGCCTATCACTTTGAGTGGAAGGTTGTGGATCACGTAAAGCAAAGTTATATCTACTATAGATGCAGAAAACATGATCTTGGGATTTGAGCTTTGCATATACCAGGGTCAAGTTTTGACCATGAGTCGCATCAGGAAATAAAGGACTGGAATAGAGCACTCTGATTTGCTCTTTCCATGTACTGAGATTATGCACAAGATTTTAACTAGAGAAAAGGTGCTATACTATAGCCAAAGAATGTGCGTCAACCATAGCATCAGAAAATAGGTCTCTTTGAGTTTATCTATTTGGATTTTGTTGAGTTCTCAGATATGTAGATTCACATATTCCATCAGGTTTGGGATATTTTTGGCCATTCAGATATTCTTTGTGCCCCTTTCTCTCTCTCTTACCCTGCTGGAGCTTCCATTTATGACAATGTTGGTCTGCTTAATAGTGTCCCACAGGCCCAGCAGGAGCTTATTTAGCCATACTGAAGGCAGGAACATAATCAATCCCTTTTGTCCACAGCATATAAACTCCCTGGGGGAAGACGTAGATGCCAGATACAATGTAGATAAGCCAAGCAAAGAGCAGATGGTAGAAATAATGGAAATTTGGCTGTACAGTCCCTTGGAAATATGTTGGCAAGGCTGATATTTGGGCGTAGAGAAAAGCATGGAGGCCTACCTCAGTGGTCATCTATCTTTTTGCTGCCCCCATACTCTTCATACACACAACACACTTTCACGAACTTATATTTTACACTCAGTGATTCTCATGGAGAGGGTGCCCTAGAAGCTACATGTACCCTCACAGAGATGATGGTATGCCCCCTTCTGTACACTCTCTCAGTTCCTCACATGTTCAAATCACTGTAGTGAGTGACACACTGGAAACCTAACATATTCTTCCCACTAAATCCTTCCCTATGTCGCTCTGCACCGAAGCCCAAAATGTCCATCAAAAGCCATTCCTGGAGGCTGAGGTATTCAGAAGCAGCCTGAGAAACCAGCAAAAGCCTTCAACTGAGAGTTGGACACATCTGGATTCTACTCTTCACTCTGCTACCTACTAGCTGGGTGATATTGAGAAAATAAACTCTCTGAACATGTTTTTTCAACTCCAAAAAGGGTATCAGCATAATAATATGAACCTAATGAATCCAAGTTCTTTCAATATATTGGCTCATTTAATTGTCATAACAATCTTATGAAATGGGTACTATTGGCCAGGCGCAGTGGCTCACACCTGTAATCCTAGCACTTTGGGAGGCCGAGGCAGGAGGATTGCCTGAGCTCAGGAGTTCGAGACCAGACTGGGCAACATGGTGAAACCCCGTCTCTACTACAATAAAAAAAAAAAAATTAGCCAGGCATGGTGGCATACACCTGTAGTTCCAGCTACTTGAGAGGCTCAGGCAGGAGAATTGCTAGAACCCGGGAGGCGGAGGTTGCAGTGAGCCAAGATTGTGCCACTGCATTCCAGCCTGGGCGAGAGAGTGAGACTGCATCTCCAAAAAAAAAAAATAAAAAGAAAGAAAAAGAAAAGAAAAGAAATGGGTATTAATATTATTGTCATCCCAATTTTCCAGATGAAAAATTAGAGTTGCTGTAAGAATTAAGACAAAGTTGACAAAGTCAAGGGGTCAAGGTGAGATGTAAATCTCACATATGTTATATGGGCCAGGTGGCATATGCAAAAAGCATAGTAGACTGGGATCAGATAAAACTGGATTTGAAACCTGGCTCTGCATTTACTAGCTGTGTGGCTCTTTTGAATCTCTTAATTAGCTTAACGGCTTTTTAAAATCTGTATAATGAGGATAACAACACTAATCATATTGGACTGTCATGACGCCTCCATGGGAGAATGTAAGTAAAAACAAACATGCATTCCATAGATATTTATTGAACATACAGTGAGTGAGATGTAATGGAGATCAGTGTAGCCTGGGGGAAGATGAGGAATGGTTTAGAAAGGGTGCTCAGGAAAACCAGTACTGGCAAAAAGAACATGATGGAAGAGCTTAACAAATGGGACTTTCTGGCCGGGTGTGGTGGTTCATGCCTGTAATCCCAACACTTTGGGAGGCCAAGGCGGGTGGAACACCTGAGGTCAGGAGTTTGAGACCAGCCTGGCCAACATGGTGAAGCCCCGTCTCTGCTAAAAATACAAAAAAAATTAGCTGGGTGTGGTGGCGGGTGCCTGTAATCCCAGCCACTTGGGAGGCTGAGGCAGGAGAATCACTTGAACTCGGGAGGCAGAGTTTGCAGTGAGCCAAGACCGCTCCATTGCACACCAGCCTGGGCAACAAGAACGAAACTCCGTCTCAAAAAAACCCCAAAAAACAAACAAAACAAAACAAACAAACAAAAAACCAAATGGGACTTTCCATTTTTTGCAAGGTTTTCCAACTTGCATTAATTCCACAACTTATAAAAATGTCTGTCCTTCAAGAAGCATATATCTACTTCCCTGGGTTACCAGCTCCCTACTCACCAGTTCTTTCCTTTCCCCTCAATCTCATGTGCTTGCCCTGTCCTTCTTAAGCAAAATTTCTGAGACACCAAGGACATTGCTGGTCCTGATTCAGTAAACAGTCTCTCTTTATGGTTTCTTCCCTGCATCATTCCTACCATTTCATTTGTATGAATCCACTTTTTTAACCTTTTATGACAACTTTATTGAGGTATAATTACCAATCACTATCACCACAGGCTGAGCAAAAAGTCTCTTAAGCTTGGTCACAGAGCAAGCTGCCAACACTGAATGCAGGTTCTGTGTTTAACCCTGACCACCAGCCAAACACCTAACCCAAGACACAGCCTAAACTCCTAACTCTGAACTTGGAGACTTAACTCCAATTTTACACCAAGCCTTTAACCCTGGTCACAAATGAAGACCTTAATTCTATCCACAAACTGAGCCACTTTCTGGCCACACTCCAAGGTCTTAATCCTGATTAAATCAAGTCCCTAGGCCTAGTCACATACTGACTGTCTATGTCTGGCCCAAGAGTAAGTACTTAAGACTGGTCCCAACCTGAATCTCTAACCCTGATCCCCTATTGAACCATAACTATGGCTACTGTATAAGTCCTTAATTCATGATACAGGGATCAAAAATAACATCAGACATAGCCCCTAAGTCTGTCCCCAGGCTGAGTCTCTAAACTAGGCTACAGACTGCATGACCTAACTCTGGGATATACTTAACATCCTGAACTGACCACAAAATGAGTGCTCAGCATAGATACTAACTGAGTTCTAGCCCTGACTACAGACTGAGGCTCTAACTTGGTCACAGCCTGAGATCTGATCTTGGAAACCAACCCAGCTACAATTTCCACAGACTTAGCACTAACCAGAAAATGACCCCAACATTGGCAACAGAATGACTACTAAACTTGGCCTCACACAGAGACGAAAACATGTACAGAGACCAGACTCTAAACTTGGCCCAACTCTGTGCCTTAATCATGGCCAAGAAGTGAAACCAAATCTTCCACAAAACTTGAGGATATTTTGACCACAGCATATGCCCTAAACCTGACTATAGACAGAACCCTGAACATGGCCACAAACTGAGTCTTAACCATGTTCAAAGCCCAAGTTCTAAACCTGGACAGAGACTGGGTTCATAAATCTGATCATGAAATAATCTACTGATCCTGGGATAGACTGAGCCCTATCACTGGCCACTGATTTGACCCCTAAACCTTACAGCTTCTAACTGGTTACAGACTACATCTCTAACTCTAGCCATAGAGTGAATTCGTAACTCTCATCACAGACTGAGCCCATAAGCCTAACCTCTGACATGAGCTTTCAACCTGAGAATAAATCTGATTTCTCCAAATGGCTAATGACTGATCCTGAATTTTTGAGATAGACTGAACCCTATCTCTGGCTAAATGTTCACCCCAGACTGGATCCCAATTTCAACCACAACTTTAACTTTAACCCTGGCTACCTACTGATTCCTAATACCAGAAATTAAGCTGCTCACCAGCACTGGGCAGAGACTGAACCCAAACCTTGAAGATGAATGAAGGACAAACCAGACAAAGACAAAACAAATACTTTTCATCTTCTTGGCCTAAAACCCAGCAACAGATTTAATTCCAACCCTGAGCACAGACTGAACTCAACATGACTAAGATCTGAGCCCTCTTCCTGGCCACATTCTGAATACCGAGCTGGAATGAAGACTGTAAGTCCCGCCACAGTCTGAGACCTAAAGGCCAAGCCCTAAGCCTGGTTAGAGAAATGATTCCCGACCCCACAAGACTAAATCAAAATCCTCCTCATACTATCAGATCTAACAACAGGCTGAGACTAAGTACTAACCTTTGTCACATATCAAGTCTTAAACCCATAAACAAAGTTCACTTATTAGTGGCCACAAACTGAGTCCTAGCACTAGCTGGAGGTTGAGCAATCAGTCTGGTCACAAACTTAGCCCTCAATTGGGAATAGATGTACCCATGGCACTGGGCACATTATGGTCACTAACAATTAGCAAAGACTGAACTCTACTACTGATACCCAAATGCCTGCTACACTAAGCCAGAGTCTAAGTACCAGACTGACAACAGGAAATGAACACTCTGAACTCAAACCCTGGCAACATCCTGATCCCAAAACCCTGAGTACAGCCCGAGCCTCTAAAGCTTTCAAGCTGGATTTTATGTGTTGTTTGTTCTCATCTCAACTCTATCCACAGACTGACAAATAACATCAACAGCTAATCCAAAAAACCTGTTTACACTTTTAGCCCTAAAACCTTCTTCATAGTAAGCCTTACCTTGGTCATTGGTAACTCCCAAACTCTGGTACAAGTTTAATCAGATAGCACTACCACCAATACTCAGTGAACACAAATGCTACATAAAGTCATAGTGGAACTACTCCCTCCAGACTCGACTCTGATAGTGGTCAAATTGAAATGGCTAACACAGGTCACCGACTGAGCCCTGCTCTGGCCACAGAATGAGAGCCAACACAGGCCACTGTGAGTTAGCTCCATAGAACATTCCTGATATGAGCTATGGACAAAGACAGAATCCTGACACTGGCTAAAGTCAGAAATCACACCTTGAACTTACTCTAGCCAAATATGCATCCCAAATCCTGTTCATATTCATCATTGGAATCCTGGCCACAAACTGCACCATAATTTTGTCCATATATGAAATGCTAACTCTGGTTTGAGACAAGCCTCTAGGGCACACGACAGGTAATGTCCTAACATGGTAACAGACTGAATATTAGACATTGACTGTGCCTTACCATTGGCCACAGACCAAGACTTAATTATCGGACCCAGAATAAACTCTAACCATGAATATGAATTGAAACTTAACCTGATGAAAGGCTGAACATAAATCCTGCTCATATTCTTACTTCATTTTTTCCTAGGCAACATCATCAGCATGAAGACCAATCCCAGGCAGAGCCATGGTCCTGGTCTTCATTGACTTTCAAGCCTAGAAATGAAAGTGATTCCAACATTGATCAAAAACTAAAGTCAAACATTGAGCTGAGCCCTAATCTTGGGTGTGGTCTAAGTCTGGTCCACAGACTGAGCCCTAACTCTAATTTTAGAATGAGGCCTCTTCCTACACACAGACTAAATCCTAATTCTGGCCAAAATTTGAACCCAAATCTTGCACCTTGACTTCACAAACCAGGCCACTCTAGGCTTACAGCAGCCTCAGAGTGAGCTTTAACACCCCGAGGCTGTTGTTAGTCCAGAGTGGTCAGAGATGCACTTTAATCTGTGACACAGACTGAACCATGGCTATAAATCTGGGGCCTAACATTGCTATCAGGCTGAACCCTAAACTTGGTTTGATGGTCTTCTGATCATGAATCCACAATGGCCTCTAAAAACAGCTACAGACTTACTAAATCTTAACCTGAGAGAAGATTGAAGCTAAATACATTCCACATTATACACATGAACCCTGGCCTTGACCTAGCCTCTACACTGGCTCTGGATACAGCTCTAACCTTGACTTCCTAATTGTTCTCTGAATCCAGCCAGACTGTTTGACCCTGGGCCGCTATTTCACAAATTCATCTTATTATATAACAACAAATCAAAGAGTATCACGTTTGTATATACACATACAAATATATGTATACATTTGTGCTTATATATAATATATATTGTATATAAAATTTCTGTATCGCTTATTGGAGATATAGATATGTTTTATATATTATATATAAAATTTCCGTATGGCTTATTGGAGATATATATGTGTGTGTGTGTGTGTGTGTGTATATATATATATGTATATATGTATATATGTCACCATACAGAAATAGCCATACACAGTTGTGACATACACAGTAAGAAATATTACTTATCACAGCTATGTATTTTAATTATTTATCTTGTTTGTTGATGGTTTCTCCCTAATAGAATATAACTTCCAAAGGGAAGGGATGTTGTATGTGTTTTCCACTTCTCTATTCCCAGCATCTAGAATAATGTCTGGCACACTATAGGTACTGAATAAAAACTTGTTAAATTGATGAATGAGTAATTTCTTCTTACTCTTCTGTCCTGCTACTTGACCTCTCTGTAATATATGCCAGTAATTCTACTTTGTTTTCTCTTGGTTCATCTATTTGAGTATTCCCTCTCAGCTTCCTTGGAAGGCATCTCTTCTTCTACTTGCTACTTGAATATCATTCTTTTCCAGGATTCCATAATCTTTGTCTTTTTGAAAACTATTATTCTAAATACTCTCTAAGTTGGCTGGGCGCAGTGGCTCACGCCTGTAATCCCAGCACTTTGGGAGGCCGAGGTGGGTGGATCACTTGAGGTCAGGAGTTCGAGACCAGCCTGGGCAACACAGTGAAGCCCCATCTCTACTAAAAATACAAAAAAAAAAAAAAAAAAAATAGCCAGCCTTGGTGGCAGGTACCTGTAATCCCAGCTACTCGGGAGGATAAGGCAGGAGAATCGCTTGAACCCAGGAGGCAGAGGTTGCAGTGAGCCGAGATCATGCCACTGCACTCCAGCCTAAGGCAACAGGGTGAGAAACCGTCTCAAAAAAGAAATACTCTCTAAGTAAAGTTTAAACAATTTTTCACGTATTTAATTGCCCTCTATATTATACTAATGTCTCCCAAATGTTAAGTTCCAAGCAATACCTCTCTCCCAAGCTTCCGACCGGCATTTCTCAGCAGTCTATCAGGCATCTCCAACCAAAAGTTCCACACTCTTCAAATTTTAAATGTCCAAAACTGATTTCCTCCTATTCTTCACAAAACTTGCTATTCTTTCTAGGTTCAATATCTCAGTGAATGGTACTACCATACACTTAGTCTTCCAAGTCAGAACTTGGGAGTCGTAATGGACTCCTCCCTTTCTCTCACTTTCCACATCTACCAACTCCATCTGATTATTCCATTTCCTGCTAGAAATACTTTGATGAACAGGAACCCATGTTTTAACTCACCATTAAAACCCAAAACCGGTCACAGTGTATAGAACATAGTAGATGCTCTGCAAATACTTTGAAATCAATGATCAAATCAAAGAGTCATGGAAAGAAAGATAAAAAGAAGGGAGACAAAGCTGAGAAAAGAAATTCTGCATTTGATTCACACAGTGTTTTTCTGGTGGCCATAATACTGAAAATGCCTTGTTTCACTCCTTTTTATGGCTGAAATGAGGTGATTTTTCTTTTTCTCTTTTTTCTTTCTTTTTTTTAAATTTTTTAATTTTTTTTTTGAGACAGAGTCTTGCTCTGTCACCCACTACACTCGACTGTAGTGGTACGATATCGGCTCACTGCAGCCCTAACTTCCCGAGCTCAAGGGATCCTCCTGCTTCAGCTTCCTGAGTAGCTGGGACTACAGGCATGCACCACCATGCCTGGCTAATTTTCTTGATTTTTTGTAGAGACAATGTCTCATTATGTTGCCCAAGCTGGTCTCGAACTTCTGGGCTCAAGCAATCCTCCCAACTTGGTGTCCCAAAGTGCTAGGGTTACAGGCATGAGCCCCGGCATCCAGCCGATTTTTCTTTTTTTAAAAAAGCAAATTATTTTCCTGGAGGAATTTAAAAGTATAAAAAGTATTAAAACATAATATAGCAATTCAATTACCACCCTCCAGAATGATTCCCCATAATATCCTAGCTATGTGTTCCCAGTATGTTCAATGTGTATATGCTTTAAAAAATAAACACTATATAAGCACAAAAATTCCTCTGGTGGTTCTCTCCCACTTTCAAGTTAAATTATGAACTAATTGATATGACCCCTTGTTGCTGCCTGATCTAGTCTCTGCAATATGGAACTTTTGTTATTGTTCTCTGCATTCTTTCATGCCTTTATGCCTTTGCATACGCTTTGTATAGAATATGGTTGACCTCCCTGCCCCAAATCTGACAAATATTTTACTGGTTCTTCAACCAGTTCTCCAGAAGTAGAATGAGTTATTCCTCCTCTATGTTCCTATAGAACTCTATGTAGACTTCTTTACAGCATTTTGCACATTGTATACTCATCTATTCCTCCCCCCAGATTCTCCTCCACTACAACTCCCCTCACCTGGATTTTGAGCTACTTGAGGGCAGGGACTATTTTTCCAATTCTGTGGCAACAGTGCCTAGCCCAGAGCTTTGCACAAAGCAGTATGCTGAATAAATGGCTGAATTTATTAAATCGTCTTCCTCCTTCACTTATCTTTTTAAAATATTGGGCAATTACCTCAGCAAAATGAAATTCCCCTGTCTTTCCCTTCATTTTACTCGTGAGTCGAAAAGTTGTCCTCATCAAGAAGTTGTAGTAATTCAACTGTAACAATCCATCAAGCTATAAGGATTCATCTCTAACAGAGAAAAAAAAAAGGTCAAAAGTTAGGAGTGAAATTAGCCCTAATAAACAACCATTTTCCTCAACCTTTAAGTCACTTGGAAGTGCTTGACATTCCCCACCTATGTCTTTATCCAGCTCTTGTAACATATTTTTACTCAAAAGTTAAAGTTTCTTAAAGACATATATAGTTACTCGTTTGTACTTAAGTTGTATTGTCTATCTGTTCTAAACTATTATTTATAGCAGTTTATGTGGCCACTGTTTTTCATGGCAACAACATAGCTTCATTATGGATTAAATAGGCTTCTTCTGGGCTGGTGTAGATTATATTTCTATGCCTATTTATGACACTGTTTCTAGGGGGAACTATAATTTCCAATTAGAAAAAAACATATACATTCTTCCATACCTTCCAAGTGATTTTAATGCAGGTAGTTCACAAAGAACACACTTCAACAATTTTAAAGGACTATAACTCTCAATTAAAATTCTAAGCTTGTCAAAGAATAAACATCATCTTTTGAAAAACACTTAAAACTCAATAACAATTTCAAATCACGATAGAAAGTGCTTCCCGCAAAATGCTAAGAGCTTAACTGACATGAAAATAAATCTAGAGCCTTCGTCTGTCCCCACAAGCACAAACCCCTAACCCCAAGAGAGATTCTCTAAGACGGTGCGCTCCAAACTACAATACCCAGAATACCCTTCCCTGTCCGAACGCTGGGGAGAATCGGAAGGGGAGGGGAAGAATTGTGCGTATAGAGAAATAAGTGTCCCGCGACTCCATCTCCCATAATTCTCGGTCCTCACTTGCGTCTCTCTGCCAATGTCAACACGGGATACCCCCAGGAAGAACAGCCTCCAGCGACCTCAAACTACATTTCCCATGAAGCCATGGGCTCGGGCCTCCGGCTTCCCCGGTGACCAGTAGCCAATAGGAGACGCCGCAGTGGGCACCCTGTGGGTGAGAGTCCAGCCTTGGGCCAGAGTACCGGGTCTAGGCCTGGAAGCGCAAGGCGGGCATTTCGGAAGAGAGTGGTGCGGCGTGGGGCGCCACGAGGGCACTACGAGCCCAGGAGCTGCCGCGCCGGCCCGATTTTCCGCGGCTGTATAAGGACTAGCGCTTCGGTAGCCGGGGAGCTGGAGGTCAGAGAGGCAGAAAGCCCCAGTGGCCGTGGCTGGGGACTGTGGGACTGAGGGGGCCTAGGGAGGAGGGTGCTTCCGGGGCCGCGGTCCTCAGCGCCTAACTCCACCCAGCTCCGCCTCTGCAGGGGAGGGGGTATCGGGACTGGGAGTCGGGGGTGGGCTTTTGAGCTCTAGGCGCTAGTTCTCTTGAGCCCGGGAGCGCGCTGTCTTTGCTCTTTTTTTTTTTTTTGGTCCAACTCGCCCGCCCTTTTTTTTTTTTTTTTTTCCCACGACGCCGCCCCCCTGCCCCTGGCTCTGTGCCTCCTCAGAGGTCCGAAGTTGGACTTTGCGTCCAGGATTTTGCCTAGGCGGTGACTGGACTCTAATTCTTACCCCAGGAATTGGGTGATTTCTTTCCTCTTTTCCCTCAATTTGTATTTCAGGTTTGGGCACATAACCCTCCCTGCGCTACACTCCCCATTTCCTTTGGTGCATGGGAATTCCTTGCCAAACTCAGGGCGTGACTTTTTTTCAAACTTTATCTTTTTGCCTCCTTAATTGATCGCCATCTCTTTACTGGCCCCTCAACCACCTGCCACTTCCCCCACCAGGTCTTTGAAGTGGGAAGGGTTTCCCCTCAATTTCTAGAAGGGATGGGAAGCAAAAGAGGGAAGGAATCTTGCTTTTGAGAAATGTGTGTTTAAGGTTCAGTGCAGGGTTCTGGTGAGAGTAGAAGGCAAGTTAGACTGGTTATAAAAACCCAGCACTTTAGGGGTTTCCAGCACAGACTGATAGCACTAATGTTGACAAACATTTAGGGGGCACACCTTTATTCTACAGAATAAAGTAGACCGTGTGAAGCAGACCGTATTAATCATTGTGTTATTACAAATGCGTGCAAAAAACGCTAAGGGGGTCAGTGGAAGAGCATACTGATGGGGGTGGTGAGTTCATCTATGGAAGTTCAAGCCTAACCCGAGAAGTGCTGAAGCCCTCATCCGGATTTCAGGCTTTGTGAAGGAGGTGAATTTTAATTTGGGCTCCAGCAGAGTACAGGGGATTTGAAGTTGTCAAAGAGGAGGGAGAAAATGCTTCCTGCTACTGAGATTGGACTTTGAGAAGGGTAAACAGAAGAGGGAGCACTGTGAGACAGGTGGGCTTGCCTGATTGGAATAAAAGATATCAGCACAAATGTACTGGGAAATAAATAGGGTGGAGAAGCTTGGGGTCATAATAACATGATACTTTGAAACATACCCATAGTTTGGATATTATTCTGTATCAAATAAAATTGAAGGCAAAAATTAAGATTGGATGATTTTTCTTTTCATCCTAGGGAACCTGATTTGAGATCAATTCTTGGAGAACACAAAGAAGTGTGATGGTATGTTCCAGGTGTGAGTTTAAATCCAAGAAGAAGCTTGTCTTGCAGATGTTTTGTTTGTAGCTATTCTTAGCTACAGTCTATAGCTGTCAACTTTAAAGCCTAGAGTCATCAATTTATTTTCTTAAGAAATGGCATTTGCTGTCCCCGTGCATCACATTATCTGAATTGTAGTCATCTCATTGGGGGACAATAATGACTGCTATTTATTGAACCCACATAATGTCCTAGTCATCATCATAAATACTTTGTTGCATTATCTGAGAGTGTTATGAAGTAGGTACTATTATTCCTGTTTTTTTTCTAGAAGAAACACTAAAATGCACAGAAGTTAAACAATCTACTTAAAGTCACATAGATTATAAGTTGAGTTGAGATTTGAGTGTACAGATTTCTGACTCCAAAGCCCATGCTCTGTTCAACATGGTTTGCTGCTCCCAATGTTCATTCTTGTTCTTGACTTTCCAGTTGTGGTAAGGAGAGATAGGTATAGTTGATCATCCTGGCCAAAACCCAAATGATTCACTTCAAATTTCTATATCAGAATGTATTTGCTGTAAAGTAGCTGCCAAAACCAAATTAACTGTCATTGCAACTGTAGCTAATTGTGTCTTCCAAAACCATAGTCAGTACAGCTATTTCTGAATTCGATGATTCTCTTTATAACACATATCATACCTCTAAGCTGTTTGGACCTTGATAGTACTTTGGATGTATTTTATTTTAGCATTTTAAAAAGTTACCTGGGACACTAGATCTCTTTCATGACCTCTGCCCACGTGAAGTATTGGAGAAACAATGAAGTACAAGGTGTGAACTCTTCCTGGGGTCTAGTTGGGGAGCTGGATGCCCACAGTTCTGAGATACTGTAGTGTGTAGTATAACAGAGACAGGTACAAAGTGCTATGGAGGGATAAAGGAAGGTGTGACTCACTGTAAGGGAGACTCAGGGAGAAGGCTTCCATGAGGAGGTAACATGACAGATAGGTCTTGAAGGATAGTGAGTTTGCCCCAGGCAGGGAAGGAGTGGAGGGGAGGCATTTCAGATGGAGGAGTCAGTCTGTGAAAGATGTGTGGCTGTATAAGAATAGGGCATGTTCATTCAATGTGGAAGAATTCAGCATGGCTAGAGTGCAGATAGTTGAGGAAAAGGAAAGTGTAATGGGTAGGAGAAGAGTGGAAAGAGGTTGGGGCTGATTTGCGAAGAACCTTGATTGCAATCCTAAGTTGGAATGCACCCCCATAGGTCAGTGGTTCTCAAAACATAGGGCATCTGCCAGTGGTAGTTACATTGTGCTCCCACAAACATTTTAATTTTACTAGTTACATGTTCAAATATGTCTTAAAAAACATAAAACTGAACTAAGCCATCACTTTGGATTTTACTTCATAAAAATAGAAAGTGAACCAGTTTTCAGTTCATTTAAAGACAAATATTAAGTAATAATAGTACACATTGTGTGTGAATATGGTAAAAATCACTAAGTAATACTCATGACTGAAATTTGGGAAGTGCTGCTTGTAGGCCATAAGAAACCATTAACATGTTTTAGAAGAGCACCACGATCAGATTTTTACTTTAAGGACAATGACAGTGGGAAGGATACAGTGGAGGTAGATATGATGAGGCTGCTACTCTGTTCCACAGAGAGACAATAAAGACCCAAGAGTAGTGACGTGAGAGGAGGGAACAGATTTGAGAAACATTTAGGAGGCAAAATTATTAGGACTTGGTGGATGTTAATATTATTATGTCAGTGTTACCAGAATTGTTTTAAAAGTCTGCATGCCCCCCTTGCCTCTTGTCCTTTATATTCTATGGTGAGCAATAATATTGCCCAAACATGCTATGTTTCTATGTTCATTAAGATTACAGTGGAAGCTATAGTTACCACTCGAATTTGGATTACACACAAACATCCTTCCCACCTTACTCAGTGTCCTTGAGAGCAGTAGCACAAATATTCAAGGCACTGATTAGGAATATGACTATGATCTGTGACCCTTAGGCATGCAAGAAACTCCTCAGCCTTTAAGACTCAGCTCATATGTCAACACCTCTGTGAAGCCTTCCCGACAGCCCTCGCCCAACATACATGAATGCACGCACAAAGCAATGTTAGGCCTCTGGCTTCCACAGGACCCTGCACTTACTTACCTCTGTCCTAGCCTGTACCACACTGTAGGGTGTCGGTCTGTGGATGTTTCTGTGTTCCCCACTAGACTGTGAACTCCTTGAGGGCAGGGACCAGGTTTCATTAATCTCCATACCCATAGCATCCAGAAGAGCACTTGACACATGGTAGTCACCTAATAAATGGTTATTGGGTGAAAAGAATTGATAAACAGATTTGCATGAATATAACTGGGGACCTTGGTAGCACAGAGTGCCAAATGCTATGAAAAGACTAGCTGTTTGCTACATTTGCTACTTTTGCTAAAGAAAGCAGTAAAGTGCCCATAATTTCATGAAAGACCTACTTTTTCCCTCTTTTCTTCACTCTCCCCTGGTTATCTTACCTTTTTCTTTCCTATCATTTACCTATCCAGACAGCTATTCCTTAGCCCTGCCCATTACTTTGCTGCTCTTGACACAGTTCACCTTCCTCCTGCCCTGATACTTTGCCAGGAAACATCCTTCCTTCTACCCACCCAAGTCCAGTGCACTCCGTCCTTGACATCACTCTCAAGCTCATCTCCTACTCATAGACTCTGCTGCTGGGACTATAATTTGATACAGCTCTTCTGGAGAGCAATTCGTCAATATGTATCAGAAACCTTAATGGAATACAGCTTTCAACCTACCACTTCAACTTCTAGAGCTCTATGCTGAGGAAAGAATCATGATGTTTCCAAAAATTTAATACTCAGGACATCTATCCCAGAGTTGTTTATACTAATAGCAAAAACAACAAAAAAAAAAGAAAGAACATCTTAAATGTACAATACTAGGTGTTTGAATGAAATCAATTGTGGTACATTTATAGAATGGATTACTAAGTAGCCTTGTAAGTTGATTTTACCAAACAATATTTAATGATGTGGAAAATTGTTTTTGATATATTAAGAGAAAATTCACATCGTAAAACTCTCAGTACAGAGTGACAGATCCCAGTTTAAAAATATATACATAACACACACACAAACACACGCACACGCACACACACACGCACACGCACATGCACACACACATCTGTGTAGGCATACATAGGAAAAATCCTGTAATGGTAAACACACAAAAAAATATTAATAGGGGTTTGCTGCAAGTAGTAAGATTGCATATGACTTCTACTTTTAACCTTTTGCATATTTTAATTTTCTAATCTATGGTATATTTGTTAATTTTTAAAAAGTTATTTTGACCAGGCACAGTGGCTTACACCTGTAATCCTAGCACTTTGGGAGGCCAAGGCAGGCGGATCAGCTGAGGTCAGGAGTTTGAGACCAGGCTGGCCAACATGGGGAAACCCCGTCTCTACTAAAAATACAAAAATTAGCCAGGCATGATGGCATGCGCCTGTAATCCCAGCTACTCGGGAGGCTGAGGCAGGAGAATTGCTTCAACCCAGGAGGCGGAGGTTGCAGTGAGCCGAGATTGCACCTCTTAACTCCAGCCTGGGAGACAGAGTGAGACTCTGTCTCAAAAAAAAAAAAAAAAAAAAGGTATTTTAAAATGTTTTCCCGGTGTTCACCATTGTCTTACTTTGGGGCATACCTTCCACCCCCCAACACACATGCATCACTTCTAGCCTGGATTACTGCTGCTTCCAGCCTGCTTCCCTTCTAGTCCACTCTTACCAATGCTGACAGAATGATTTTTGTAAATCACAAATCTAAAACTATCCGGCCTCTATATAAAATAGTTCAAAGGCTGTCCATTGTCTTCAGGGTAATATCCAGACTTCTTAGACTGCCTGATAAAAGCTTTGAAAATCAGCTCCCTGCTTGCTCCCCTAGTATCAGGTTTTCCTTCTGTGATTTACTTTTTTGGGGAGTCTTTGGCCAGTGGCAGGCACATAATAGGTGTTTAATTAATGTTAGCCAATGTTGACGTGGACTGTATGGATTAGCTATTTTATGCCAGGCAATCTACTGGTATTTAATTCTCAGAGCAAAAATATTAAACACATAAAATAGTTATTCCTGTTTTACAGATGAGGAAAACTAAATACATCAAAGTGAGAAGAAAAGTTATCATAATAAAGAGCATTTTTTAAAGAGAAAATTTAAAACCTCCTGCCATAACTCTGTTTATTTTCCAGCAATCCCTGCTGGTCCTTGTCAGGAAGAAAACAGGCTTTGTACACTCCCTTGGGCAAGTTATATGTGACCACAGCATAACAAGAACAGCCGCAAACTGACATGATCTCACCCTGTCGTGGTTCACATTGTGCTCGTGTACAGAAATCTTTCCTTTGTGTACATAACACTTCATACAGGAGAGATGGAATAGCTCCAGTTGCTCTGTTTTTCTTTATTTTTTGAAATTCTATGTCATTTGGGATGGGGATGTCAGCAGAGAGCTACAGAAAACTGTGATAGAATTGAATGTATAAGAAACAATGTGTCTCATGGGAGCTGATGTCGTTGGTTAATTTATTTTTTTAAATGTCACGTAGATGTATTTTCCAGCAATCTGTCCCCAGGGAAGACCTTGGTTGAATTCAATAGTTAATCCTACTTACAGACTGCAGCCCATGTGTACACTATATTCTTGCATTGTTAAGTGATTTTAGACATATGTAGTGGATTACCATATGACATACAATCGAGTATATATAGGATATCTGATTTTCTCTACAATAATGTATCAGTGGTCATTCAGGATCCTGAAGTGTAGTCTTCCCTTCATTTTCCTTACAAATAATACCCATTGTGCAAAAATGGATGATTTCTAAAGGACAGAAGTCCTAAGCATGAGTCATCTGAATAAAATATTTCTTTATAAGGAATCGTTACTTTTAAATACTCCAGGAAAAAAAATCTATAGTTTTCCTGCTACATGATCAAATAATTTGAACGTAGAAACTACAGATAGGATTTCACTTCATTCGATGAATTATTGTAGGCTTACTATGTGAAAGCACTCCGTTAGGCACTACACTAGATACTCATAAATACCCCTTTTAATGCCTTCTGAATAAAAAGAGAAAGAACGAGGGAGAGAGAGAGCAAGCAAGCACACAAGAGTAAGAGAATTCAAGAGCAAATAAAAGAGAAAAATTTTAACAAGTGGGCCCATCTTATAAATGAAAATTCACCCAGCTGAAAATTGGTATATATACCCATGGGGATGTGGGTTTTTTTTTTTTTTCTTGGTGGGATATCTAGGCAAAAATGAGCTACCAGATAGCTGATAAGCAAATGATCTGCTTCTCTGTTTACAAACAGTATGAGAGAAGGAACAGTGACTTTCTGTGCTTCCCAGCCCTGCACAAGCCTGCTGGTGATGTGAGAGTTATGATTGTGTCAGCTTTTCCAGGGTTTCTGTCTCTGCTGCAGAGATTTGGCAGACACCTCAGACAAATTTTATGTCTCTTAAATCTTCCTCAAGCTAGGCTTGGCTCTTAGATTTATATGTGCAAAAAAGTAAAGTGTTTACCAGTTTGACATTTTTGAAGATCAAAACAGACTTAGTTTAAAAAAAGAAATCAGCATACACCTCAGTTTAGTCAGAAAGACCTAATTGCTTTTTGCTATTTGTTTAAAACAGCCCAAATGTGTACTTTTTAGAAATGGCTACTGATCGTATGTCTAAAGATTTATGTTCTATCCCTCAATGTTGCTTCCTTTTTTTCTTGCCTACAAAGTGTAAAGTTTTGCTGAAGTCTTAATTTTCCTTTTTTTGCCTTTACTGATACATAGTATAAAACACTGTAGGATGGAAACATGGTGAAATACATTGGCAATCTAGGAGGAGAAAAAAGATAGTTTTTATTAGCTCTGCTTCCCTCCCCTTTTTGGTGCTCTGTTTTTCAGTGGTATCTTACTCACAAAACATTATTCTTTGGCATAATAACGATAGTGAGTAGAAGAATCAAAGAGCTTTCGGTGACCACACTTTAACAAAGCTGGTCCAAATGCCTCGGTAGGCAGAGCACAAATGAATATGGCAGTCATTCAGGAGAATTGAGACACTATGGAAAATGTTACTTCAGAGAACAACATTGCTTTAGTGGTGAACTGTGAAAGATAAGGATGGAGAAATCCCCAGTAAGGGCTCTTGTCATCTGCTCCAGCTGCTCTTCATTTTTAGCCAGGAACAACTGCTAGTAAGAGTTTCCTGGGATAGAAACTGCCCCACAATAAGCCCCTATAAGGTGTCCTCCTATCAGCTTTTCTTCAGTCAGGTCCTCAAACATACTTCACTAGGATTACTCTGGTCACATACCATTCTAATTTTCACCTTTCAAGAGATGCTGAGTTTGACTTCAAGGAGTACTTGATGTTCACACTTATTCAATAGACATTTGAGCATATATACAGGACCAGACCCTATGCTAAACACCAGGACTATAATAATGAATTTGATAGGATGTAATCCCTGCCCTTGAGGAGCTCATAGTCTAATAGGGGAGATAGACACTCAAACCAGTGATCATATTCTGATGTGAAAGGCACCCAAAAGAGAGAGAAGGTGTTCTGGGAATATGGAGGAGGGAATTACAGCCAGGGGTGGACAACTTAGAGATCAGAGTCTAACTGTGCTGAATCATAAAGGATGAGGGGCATTGCCTAGTCTCTCTGGACAAAGAGGTGATGGGCAAGGATTCCAGGCAGAGGGACCATCAACACATGCAAGGCAGTCAAATGTATAAAACTGCATAGTTCAGAAAAAGGTAAGATATTGTGTATGAACCATTGAAAGCGTGGGAAAGGGGGACAGGATAAGAGTCTGGAAAGGTATCCTGTGGCTGGTTGGGTGAAGTAAGTCAGCTTGCTAAGCAGTATGGCCATTGTCCTATATGTAGGGATGAGTGAACACAGGGTTTTAAATGGGGGGAGTAACATGATTGCACTGGAGGATGGACTTCATGGGGGGAAAAACTGAAGACAGATAAAGTTCACTTTCTTTTTTTAAATTTTATTATTTTTATTTTGAAATACTTTCAATTTAGAGAAAAGTTGAAAGAATGGTATAAAGAATGTTAAAATAACCATTTGAGAATAAAATTTTAACATGATGCTTCATCATTTCTGAATATTTTATTTGAATCTTCTACCAAAAAAAAGGATATTCCATATATAGCTACAATACAATCATAGACATCAGGAAATTTTCTTTTTTTTCTTTTTTTTTTTTAATTTTAAGTTCTAGGCTACTGTGCAGAACGGGCAGGTTTGTTCCATAGGTATACATGTGCCATGGTCAAGGATCTAGAACCAGAAATACCATTTGACCCAAGCAATCCCATTACTGGGTATATATCCAAAGGATTATAAAGTCCACTTTCTAATTTGGCAGCCTTTGAGAGATTTTACCCTAATCACTTGCCACTATTCAGCAATGCCGTCTCTGCTAGGGTTTCTTTCCATATACAGAGATCACTTTGAACAAATGTTTCCTTCTGCACACAGGACATAACTTCCTGCACTCCTTCACATGTTACTTAGATGAATATTCATTCTTTCCAACTCAAATCAGTGATTCCAGCAGTAATTGAGGTTTGATTATCATGAAGGAAAGAAATCAGTTTTGAAGCACAGCAGCTTCATTTCAGAAGCATTCTATGAGGCGTATTTATTGCTTGCTGAGTCAGCAGGGCTGAGGCACGTGCTGGTCAGCTGCCCTTGGGATTTGGGGGAGGAAAAAGGAAAGGCTGAAGAGATGTCAGGAAGTGGCTGTTTGAAAAATAAGCAGCAACCAGCATCTTGGAAATCCCTAAACATCACATCCAGATATGGGAAGTGGACAGACATACCAGATGTACATGAATATAAAACAAATGCATGTTGAAGGTACCTGTGCCCAAACAAATTGTACCATCTAGCCAGTCAGTTTTAGATCATGTTCTTTCCCTGACTCAGATACTGTAAATGGCTTCCCATTATCCATAGGATGAAGTCCAAACTCTTCAGCCTGACCTTTAGTACTGTCTGCAATCTGGCTCTAACCTACCTTTCTAATCTTTATACTTCTGTCTTACAGAACTCTGCTCCAGCCAGTTACCCTTTCAGACACTGCTTTGGCATTCCATTACTTACAGTGGGAGCCCTCTCAGGGAACGGACTGTGTTTTTTACTTCTTTGAATTCCCCAAAGTGCCTAACACAGTGTCTTGCATATAGTAGGCCCCCAAGATATATCTGTGACTTATTTTTCCCCACCCTTCCACTATTGTTTCCAGTATCTCTACTATTAATCTAATGCCCTCACTACTGAAAATGGCAACTGAGACACTAGGTAAAAGAGGTTGGTGCTCAACAAATTATCTTTTAACTTTTTAGTTTGAAGTACTTTTAAGTGTAGAAAAATTGCAAGCATCATATAAGAATTCCTATATACCATTTGCTCCGACTCACCAATTGTTATTATTTTGCCCTATTTGCTTTATATTTTCTATACAATTATAATTATTTTGTTCTGAAACACTTGTGGTTGAATAAGCCATACCCCTTTCCCCCTCTCCTTTTTCTCAACCTTTTATTGTGAAAATATTCAAATACAGAGAAAAGTCAAAAGAATTGTACAGTGAACACCCAGATACTCACCATTTAGATTCTATAATGAACATTTTGTTGTATTTGCTTTATCACCTATTAATGTATCCATTCCTTTATGCATTTCAGATTAAGTGGCAGACATGAGTACAGTTTTAAAAAATTTTTCAGTATGCATATCATTAACTAGATGAACAAACTCTTTTGTGCTCTGAAATCACCCAAGTCATCCTGCATTATACCTGCATTTACTGTGTTGCCAAAACTCTAGTCTACCTGTGTACCTTAGATCTGTTTGGCCATGGATCACATGTCTTTTTCATTAACTTTGGATGACTTTCTATTTCATCTAGTGTCGTGCAAGGCACACATTCCATAGATACCACTTGATGCTGATGAGCAGAAACAGAGCTAGTGCCAGAGGAAGAATCACGATAAAACCAGAATAAACTGGGGAAGGAAAGAAGGGAATCTGAGAAGAGGGCCACAGGTGAATAGGAAAGAAGCCAGGGCTTGAAGGACTGGGGGGAAGCAGGATGTCTCCACCTGACTGGTACTTCCAGCATTACTATCTGCTACTTCCGAGCTTTTTCTTTAAAAGGATGGGTTCCAGGAAACTAGGGACAACTGCTGCTAAGCAGAGCACATGACAAGTTTCCTTGCTACTCTTTAGGAAACCCCAATTAATGTATTCATGTTGCTTCATGAATATGCTGATTTACCATAAGATGCAAGTTAGTTTTGGAGAATGAGGTAGACCACTGAAAACCTTCCAAACTATATCTGTGCTATAACCAAAGAGCACTTAAATTCAGTGAATCCCAGTTTCGTTTTGCTTTATAACCTTTCCTTTCTTGTATTGCTATGAATACAAGGATAGCTTTCATCAGTCTTTACTGAGTTGTCATTTTGTGTCAAGTACTATTCGAGATGCTATCAGGTCATTGACACTTTCCAACAGCCTGACAAGGTAGGGACTACTTCCTCCCCATTTTTCAGATGAGAAAACTTGAGACACAGCATGGTTAACTATCTTGTCCATAAGACAGAATTCAAGAAATTCAGGTCTGCCTGACTCCAGAGCCCAGTAGTCCTAACCGTTATACCAAACTGTAAAATGAAATTTAAAAAAATGTCAACCCAGTATAAATGCAAGGAAATTTACTTTCACTGTTTTGAATCAGCATGTAATTTATTCACTAAGCAAGCCCAATTGAATCAGTGAATTAAGAACTATTTCTTTAGTTCTTAGGATATTGTTATAGTAATGGATTCAAATTGTCTGAGTTCGAATCCCAGTACCAGTCAAGTACTGTAAGCAAGTCACTTAGCATCAGTAAGCCTTAGTTTCCTTGCCTATAAAGTAAGGATAAAAGTGTCTACTATAGGAGGATTACTTGAGCCGAGGAGTTCAAAGTTACAGTGAACTATGATTGTGTCACTGCACTCCAGCCTGCGTGACAGAGCAAGACCCTTTCTCAAAAAACAAAAAACAAAAAACCATATAGCGTTGTATTGTGAAGATTGGTTAAGAAAATTATGTAAAATTTGCCATGTCTGACATGCAATAGGGGCTCAGCCTATATTAGATCACTGTCATTTCTTTCCTCTTCCTTTTATTGGACCAGACAACTCATCTGTAACTTTCACTTGAGGAAAACAACCTATTCCTGAAACATTTCTTTGAGGAGAGACATTCTGAAAAAGTATATTAGGTTATTTCTGAGGCTGAACAAGGACAGTTACCAACTCTTAAATGAAGTGTATTTCTTTTAAAAAAAACTTTTTAAAATTTAATTAATTTGTTTATTTAGGAGGTGGGGTCTCACTCTCTTGCCCAGGCTGGTCTTGAACTCCTGAGGTTAAGTGATCCTCCCACCTGGGCCTCCCAAAGTGCCAGGATTATTGGTGTGAGCCACCATGCCTGGCCAAGTATATTTCAAAATAAGCTAGAAACATGAATCTTTAAGAGAGCTGGGGTGGTCCATCTCTCTGCCTCCTGCAGATTAAGGCTAAATTGTGACTTTATCTGTTTCATCACTTGACTAAATTCCACAGTTGGCATAGACTATTAAACCTGGGATATTGGCAATCCCAGCCTGGCCATTTCTTGGCAAGCAAGCTGAGGCTAAGAGAGTAGAAGTGACTTGACCAAGATCAAACAGTGAAGAAAATCAGGAGACGTCAGTTCTTCTGACTCCTTATCCAGTGTTCATTCTGTGGTTCCCTTTTCAGCTTTCAGACAGGTGAAACCAAGCCTTGCTGTGTGTTCTTTGCAGGAGCTTGAGCTGATTAGACTCTCAGGGTTTGGTGCAAGTTTGATCGATTCAGAAAACATGAAACTTTGTTCTGATTCAAATCAGCTTGCTAGTTTTTGTTGCTTTCAAACTGTTACAATTTCTGTTTTGTTTGGAATTTAGCAAATTAGTGTTGTGTCTTCCCGTTTAAGTTCATGGTTTGGTTCAAGTTCTTAGTTCTTTGAAATCTTCCACTAGGACTTTTGTTTTTGACAAAAATACTCAGAATCGGGTGGCTAGTGATGGAAATTCATTTGAAAAAAATCAGTCAGGCTTGGTGACGGCTGCCGAGGAGGAGCTTGGGTGGTTTAGGGAACCATTAATGCTTACATTCTGGAACTTGAAATCAGGATAATGGAAACAGTGCAATGGTTTTTGGTGTGTGTGTTTGTTTTTATAAGGATGCTTTCATTGCTCTTCTTGCTAATCTGGGTTGAAACTACTGCTTCACACCTCATTGCCTTTTGGGACACTCTGTCAGTCATGTTCCTCATTTTTTGACTGTGAGAAAGAAGCTAACAAAAAAAAATCATCTTTCCTGTCCTTTCCCTTTACTTTGAATGGCCCTTCTGAGGAACTTGGGGAATATGAATTTCAAGCTTAAATTTGTGGAGGAGTTTAGTTGCAATGCCCAAAGGCAGAACAGTCCGATTCTGAAATACAGCCTTTGTTCGTTTCTTACCAATGTGGTTTTTAAAGTCTCAGGCAAGCCTCCTTTGCTGAACCTGAAATTGGACTGACACTTTCCTTAGTGGGCAGCCATGCTGCCAGTGAGGCTGTGGTGGAGGGTAGCAGGGATGAGGCCTCTGGAGAATTGTATCCCACCTGCCTCACTTTCCGAATGGCAGAGGAAAGTGAGACCTGGTGCTAGGGCTGTCAGTACCTTTTCAGGCTCTTGACTGTTTACGTAAGCAGTTGGAAGGCTAGGATTGCAGCTTTGATGGTTAGGAGGCCACTCCCAATACCTCAAAAGACAAGCACTTTTTATTATAGTAGGTGAGACTTTGGATGATTTCAGCAAGTATGTTTCTGATTAAAAAGCTCTCACTTCAGATTCATTTTCTCTTTTCTCCACCCCTCCCCTCTTTTACCCTCCTTCTCCTCTCTTGTCTTTTTCTCCCCTTCCGCCTTTCAGCAGCTCGCTTGCTCTTAGCTACCAATTACCTGTTATGTGATTAATATTATCCTTTTCCCAATTGGTTTAACATAGATTTTGGATATATATTTTACTGGCATCTTCAGTAGTAGCAATGATGTTCAAAGGGGCAATTAGAAAAAGTTTTCTTTCTTCTTACAAGAAGTAGGATGGGCACTTGTTTGAGGGCACAGATAGCACTGGATGGGGCCAAGAGGAGCTGACATCTGATATCCCTGCTCTATCCCCCACCTTTCTTTTGGCTGCTTCAGATTTGGTTCATGTGGACAAACACACACTTGGGAACCACCATACAGATGGAAATCAGGACATGTGGGATTTGGCTGAACCAAAGATCCCCAAACATTGCCTGGATCATTTAGAGGCCCAGGTGTGGCCACCCCAGGACTTCATGTGCTAAAATTGTGTCCCAGCTGAAGCCAGCTGGTCACTGTATATATAGTATCAAGGCAGCTTGGAGCCTCATAAAGCATGACTTTGGATTTTTACCTTGTGGATTTAGATTTAGTTAATCACCTTGAATCCTACCCCAACACACTGGGCAATGAGGATGTAACAGGCAAATAGAAAGCTTGAACAAAAGGAGATGCTCATTATCTAGTAGTTTGCATTCTAGATGGGACATAATACTAGACCATATGAAGAAAAATGGACTGACTTTCCAGAAAGGAAAGAGAGAATTTAGAGGGCACCAGTCTCTTTAATAAACTTTTGAAGTATTATTTTAAAATTTTCTCAAAAAAGTTCCTTGCTGTAGAATTTTAAGAGCAAACAGCGATTCCATCTAATTTAAAAATTGTAAGAATTGAACAGTGTTTCATGAAATTGTATTGGTTCTTTCTTTCTATTTGCCTTATGTGATAGAGGTGCCTCACTTCAATCATTAAGGCAAGATTTGTTTAGGGCATGGTAGTAATAATCCCATACAATTGTATAGCCGTTTACAATTTACAAAAGGGTTTTCATACCTATTATCTCATTAGCTCTTCACAGCAATCCTGTGAGACAGTCAGGATAGGTACTATTATCTGCAGTTAACAAATAAAGGGAACTTAGGCTCAAAGAAGTTAAGTGACTTGTCCAGAGTCACATAGTTAGAAAGTTGTAGAACTGGAAGCTGAACCCAGGTTTCCTGATACCCAGCCCCAGTGCTCCTTTGGTTGTATCATGTTTCCTCCCAAAGACACTATCTCCTTTTTGTTAATACTCGTGATTAATTTTAAAATCCGTCTAAAAATGAGCTTTAGTTTAGCGGATGAGTAAAACTGAAGCACTTACATGTAAAGTGCTTTCTTAAGTCACCTATGAAGTGGATCCTGCACATAGCTCTTGGCTTTTCACCTTCATTTTAACTGAACTATTTTTAGGTAGACATAGATTTGTTTTTCAGTGTTAAATATATGGACAAAAGTTGTGTGATCCACTGATTATAGGTGTGAAAGCTGCACTTGGGGAATGGGACTAGGGATGAAGAGTTGGCTTAAAATAATTAGCTTCTTGCCTTTGTGTTAAGAGATGTCATGTTCAATAGAATTTAATTTCTTTATACTTCCTTTGCTTCCAGCCTTTTTAAAATATAATTCTTTAGGGAAAATTAGCAAATATTCATTCTGAATGTTGATTTCTCAGGAATAAGGGTAGCCAGAGGAAAGAAAAAGCAAAGGGGTGACTTTCTGTGCCCTATAAGAGTGGGCAAACATTATTTTGTTTGGAGCTGTGAGCTAAGATTTCTTCCAAGGCATGCAAATTGTAAAGTTCTGATTTGTCAACTGCATGCTGTTTCTTTAGGCACTGATGTATGAAATCCCGAACGAATTCTCCAATGAACATACTGCTAATTGCTTCTCCACCTGCTCTCTAACCTCCTCCACCCCACCCCCTCCACTCCCAATTCAGCCTATAAGTGTCCGTCATTGGAGATGGATGGTGACACATGCAGTAATAGCAATTCATAAAAGCCAGTTCCAGCCCTTGTCTTCAAGGCTCCTGGATTTTCCACTGCCTGCTTTTGTGTAAGTGAAGTGGATGGAAGTGCTACTGGCATCAGAATCCTCCTCCCTATGCTCCGTTGCTAAAGCTCAGTTGCTCGTCTGGAGCTGAGCTAAACAGAAGCGTCGGATCTAAGCTGAATTATAGCTATTTTTCTTTTTACTCAATGGGGTGGGTGGGTTATGGATAGGGTGTAGTGGGGGTTTGGGGTGCTTTGGCTTTGCTTCTTGTGGAGAGAAGAGGGTAAGGAGAGAATAACTCACGATAGGATACAACGTGAAACAGTTCCCTGAAGAGTGTCACAATGTTCCTGGTACAATATACAGGTATAGTATGTTTTGTTTTATCTGAATTTCCCCTTTGTTTCAAAGTGCATTTCTTTCTTTTATTTTTCCTTCAGTTCAACTGTACTGAAGGACAAATAGGTTTCTAATGAGCTAAACAAAATAGCTGCATAAAACATGCCTGCCCCCAGCTATAATGTTTGTAGCAGATTGCTGTATAAAATCTGCGTTTTCTGTTAAACTGGTAGTCCCGATCCCTTAATTGTGCATGCTTCTCTGCTGTATTCTTGTATTGAATTTCTCAAGTCTTATGTCTGCAACTGGTAGTATGTGATATAGCTTAGAGTGTTTGCACAGAAGACAGTGCTTTGGAAGCAAAAAGCAATTTTTAAACACTTAGTGTGTTATGTTTCTCTTGAGTTTATTAACTCCTGTATTTGTTAATTGGTTGTATAGATTTGGGATATACTTAAGAGTAGGGAAACTTCAAACAGGAAGCATTCCAGGACACATCTGTTTGGTAAATTTAGTTATTTTTCATTACTGAACTCAGGTTGATGAACATTATATATTATTGTTGTTTGTTTATTCTCCTGATAGAAAAAAAAAGTGCTGGAAACAGCAAAGCTACAAATACGAGCCCCAAACCATCTGTATTGTAAAATATCCTTGGATCAAAAGTGTTTCTTAAGTATTTTCTTAAGCTCTCAGAAACATAATGGTCCATAATAATGAAGAAGATTCTGATCAGGTATGGGCGAATGTTTTTTGAAAGGCTTCTTATACAGCAGTTAGACAGAAAGGTCACTTGCAAATGAAAAACCCTGAGAAAGTTTCACTTTCTTGGTGCACAGAACAGAAGCTTAGTTCCTACAACCACGTTGTTTTGATAAGTTTGAATATCATTTGTTGTCAAGGACTTTCATCTCCATTGTTGCTTTATTATTCTTAAAATATTGTGCTCCTACGCTTAACAGCTAAAAGATCATGTTCTATTTTGATGCGTGGTTTGACAGTTGATTTCGCTCCTCATTAATTGGACAGCATGCAGATGATGTGGAGAAGTGAGTGAGTGACAATATTTCAAGGTTACGTTGAAGAGCATACAGTGAACCTTAGTGCCTGGACCAACAGCTGCTGAATTGAATTGTCTGCAATTAAAGCAACAGCAGGTTTGTGTAGTCTCCCTGCAGCCCATTTATTTGAATTTATAGCTTCAGTTTCTTCTTTGAGTATTGGTTGGTTGGTTCTGCTAAGTGTTGGAAAGTTGTGCTTGCTGGATGTTTTCTCTATACTCCAATGCATGCTTGACTCTAGAAGAGCCTTCTGTGTACATTTTAATGTGAGAAGTTGTTGAGGCTTTTTTCTTATGGTTAAAACCAGAGACTCATTTTCTCCACTATAAAATTAAATAGATTTACATGGAAAATATTGCTTTGTTCAATAAATAGAGATTTCTCATGGACCAGTGTTACTGGTTTAAGTTTCTGGCAATGAAAAATGCTGGACTTTGTTATGCTACTGGAATTACTATATCTGGGAAGAACTTCTCTCTGCTAATAAAAATGTTTACATTTTAAAAATGACATTATCTCCTTGCCAGCTCTCAATTCCACAGTGACCTAATGAATAATTTCAAATCTAACTAGGTGGCTTTTATGACTGTATTTTATTTGTATGCTAATAGCGAATACATGTTTAATTCCTTAATGGTTTTACTCTATTAAAAATTACAATTGCAGTGTAGTTGTTGGTTACTGAATCATAGTGGATGTGGTATAAAACATTTAGACAGTGATTTAATATATACTTTCTTAGTTCATTCTCAGTAAGTGTGAGGTCAGTGATATGATCTCCATTTTATAGGTAAGAAAACTGAGACTCAGGATGAGTAACTGGCCTGAGGTCTCCATCTAAGTGCAGCCTAAACTTACAGGTTACATTATCTGATTAAAGAATCTGTGCTTTTTCCTCCCTGATATCAGGCTGCCTCTCGGTTGATGGGTGCCAGGTAAATGTGACTTATGCTACTAGAGAAGGGGGATAAATGTGGTCATTTACCAAAAAATGTATTCTTGGATAGGACGCTAGAGATGTTTTCAAAACTATTTTTAATCCAGCATTTATTTGAATATGTGTATGATTTCAAGATTAATTTTACAGATGTATAAGAAACACTAGTGTTTTGATTAATGTGTACATCAATATGAATGAAAGTAGATCTTTGTGAAATTTTGGGGAAGCAAAATGTTGTCTATTCCAAAAGGTTAGTATGGAGTATTTTCTCTTCTAAAAAAGCTAGTTTGTTTTTATTGTTGTACTGGATGAACTTACAAGATTGTTTCCATGAAAGTATGTGTATTTTAAGATATACTGGCTATGAATGTGAAGCGCTATATGTTTTTGAAATTTGAGTATTTTGTCCAGATCAGCAGAAAAAATATACAGCTAATTCAGGTTCACACTTTTCTTTCTTTCTGTCTGTCTCTGTCTCTGTGTCTCTCTTTCTCTCTCTCTCTCTCTCATAGATCAGCGTTCTTATCTTTTAAAATTTCCAAATGGTTTCTCAATTTTAAATTAATTAGTTTTAAGGGAAAAAATGCTTTTTGTCCCACTGAAGAAAGGAATACTATTTAAAGCCACATTATCAATTCAGCAAATGAACCCAACTACTTGCATAGCTCATACAAGCTCTCTGGTAAAACTTTCTTTAAGACCCCTTCAGTAAACGTTCTTGAAGGGGCCATTTTTATATCTGAATTTATTAGAGACTGTCCCGTGTACTAGATTAATGACTCGATGTTCACGCCATAGACAACTCTTCTTTAGCATTTGACAATGAACATTTGAGAATGTTGATAAGAAAATGGGCCAGAGATAGAGCAAGTATTGTTATAATCTGTTTATGAGACTTTAAGATGGTAATGAATATATTATCTCAGATACCATATAATTGGAATTTACCCTTATCTAAGATGATATCTTTATATTTTAACATATCTTAAAGTAAATCTGTCCTCGTATTATTTCCTTCTGGCAAAAAAGAAAGGAGGATGATATAAAGCCCTTTTATCATTCTTTAAACTTAAATGAATTTGACACTTAAAAAATACAGGTGGAAACTTCGGGGAACAGATCAGGATTAGAGGAAGGAGAACTGGGCAAACTAGGCATGAAATTGGAAGTTCCATATTAAACTTGGTTTCAGGTGGCAAATGTCCTGTGTAGTTGGAAGCTCTGGCTAACATCCCTCACTCTGTTCCTTTTTCTAGGAATAGGCACTCTGAATATAAATGAAAAAGAATTTATTGGGGCTTTTAAAGAAATTGACATTTTCTTATTCACGAAAGAAAAAGTCTTTCATCTACAAAATAGTTACTTTTTCCCTGTCTTGTTTGAGGCCAAGAAAAATTCAAGAGGGAGATTTGTAGGTTCTGGTTGTTGAGGGAGCTGAAGTTGAGTCGTCTGATGAATTTTCCTCTTTGGTACACCTATGAGCGTGTTTTAGAGGAGTGAAGGGCAGATCTCATGGACGGAAATATAAAGGTTAGTATACACCAGTTCGTGGTGTGCTGGAGCCAGCTTGCACTAGCTTATTTAACGGGATCACCAAGAATACTAACAGATTCAAAAATTTATTCATATTTGCCTTTTTCCAAAAAGGACTTAATATGCTTATTATGAATAATACAATAATTAAGGCATGCTATTTATGTAGGATAGTATACTGCAAATGCCCCTTGGGCTGCTAAACTATACTGACTGACATTATTGAGCATAGTACAGTTGAGTGTGTGTCTCCCCAGCCATATATAAACACAATAATAAGAATAGCTAACATTTGGCCAGGCACAGTGGCTCATGCCTGTAATCAAGGCACTTTGGGA
Source organism: Symphalangus syndactylus (assembly GCF_028878055.3). Taxonomy (NCBI): domain Eukaryota; kingdom Metazoa; phylum Chordata; class Mammalia; order Primates; family Hylobatidae; genus Symphalangus; species Symphalangus syndactylus. Next base: position 133,943,409 of record NC_072447.2, on the reverse strand, counting down.
GGCTGAGGGGGGTGGATCACTTGAGATCAGGAGTTCGAGTCCAGCGTGGCCAACGTGGCAAAACCCTGTCTCTACTAAAAATATAAAAATCAGCCAGGCATGGTGGTGGGTGCCTGTAATCCCAGCTACTTGGGAGCCTGCAGCAGGAGAATCGCTTGAACTTGGGAGGCAGAGGTTGCAGTGAGCCAAGACCATGCCATTGCACTCCATCCTGGGCAACAAGAGTGAAACTCCGTCTCAGAAAAAAACAAACAAACAACAACACAAAAAACTAACATTTATTGAAAGCTTGCTCTGTGCCAGATCATGTTATAAATACCTTATATGTATGAACTCATCAACGCTCACAGCAATGCCATAAAGTAGACAGTAGTACTTACATTTTCAGGTTAGAAAAACAGATACAGAGTTTAGGTATCCGGTCTACCAGGTCACACAATTACTAAGTAGCAGGAATCAATATTGGATGGCAAGTTTGTCTTCAGAGCCAATGCTCTTAACCACTATGGAATATGCGGTATGTCTTTAGGGGCTCTTCATTAAAGAAACTGTTTGCCCACCTGTGTGCTACCCAGAGCAGATATCCCATTGTTCATGACTTCAAAAGACCTAGACAGTGTAGAGCTGTCTGCTGACCAGACTATTAAACATTTTTACTTTCTTTCCAACCCCCGTCGTTGGTAGTCTTTACTGACAGAGTCAAGGGGAACATTGCATCCCCAGGAATTTCTAAACATTGCTACTACTCATGTTCTTTCTTCAGATTTTCAGCTTTGCTTTTAAGATCTCTTTCATAATCTGTTGCTTCTTTCTCCATTCTCAGCTTTTTGCAACAAGAAACATTGACAGCCAAAGTGTAATTTTTCTTCCATGCAGCCAAATGGCCAAACATCGCACATCTTCTCTGTGTCTACTCTCTCCCGACTCCATTTTATGCCTAACTGTTAGAATGTTCTTCCTAAATGCAGATCTTATCCTATCACTCCTCTCCTTAAAAATCCTCTAAAGGATTTTGCTTTTTTTTTTTTTTTTCCGAATAGACATTCAGGGCCATCCATAGCCTTGTCCCAGGCACTCAGAATTCCCTTACACTCTTATCTCCCACTACACAACACTCTCTATATCTTATTTACCTGCCACGCTAGACCACTTCTGGGTCGTAGGTACACCCCAAATTTTCAAGCTCCTGTGCCTTTCCATACTGTTCTCTACATTTCAATTGCCATCCTTCCTTATCTCCAGCAATCATAGAGCTGCTCAATATTTAAGGTTCCACTCAAATTATACCTGCTACTGTATTTAATATTTATTTTTGGTCTGTCTTCCCCCAGTAGACTGAGTTCTTGAAGTCATGACCATATTTTACTTGTCTCTTAGCACATAGCCTGGTGTCTTGCACACAGTTAGCACTCACATGCAGTATTCAGACCTTCAGCAGCTGCACCGCCAGAGGTTTTTCTCCTCTTCTGCTAGCTAAAGGTTCGGAGCTGTTCCGAAGCCTGAGTTTCTGAAGCTGAATGGCTAGATTGCTTCTGCTTTGCATAGGTATTCTGGAATATTCTGTTCAAAAGTTTTTTTTTTCTAGTGCAAGTACCTTCTTAATTTTTTTTTTTCTATACTCATCCTTGCTCAGATCTACTATACTTTGAAAGCTGTCTTTTGCCTTTGTGGAACATTTTGCACTTTTGTATAGCGATAAGGACTTACCTATGTACACATATTTAATACCATTCAAGAAAAGAAATCGGTGTATGTAAAGTGATAATTGGAATTTTTGATGCATAATCACAATGTTTCTCAAAATGTGGTTTAGGAATTACCTGTGACAGCGTTACCTAAGACGTGTAAAATGTAGATTTCTGAATCCCCATCCCAGACCTACTGAATCACTAAGTGATCTGCATTTAGCAAATTCCCCAGATAATTCTTCTGTATGAATGACTTTTGAGAACCACTGTTCAAAGGCAAAAATGCTAAATTCTGATCTGTATTCTCTATGGATATTCATATTAATTACATTGTGGAAAAAGTATCCTGAAAATGGTTTGAATATTTTGTTCGAACACTGAAAGTCTTAGTTTCCTGGTATCTAACCCAGTGCTGCCTGATAGAACTGTGTAAGATGAGGAAGTGTTCTGTATCTTTACTATCTAACACAGTATCCACTAGCCACATGTGGCTGTTGAGCATTGGAATGTGGCTACTTCAACTGAGGAACTGAATTTTTTTGTTTTATTAAGTTTAATTAAATGGATATTTAAATAATCACATGTGGCTACTGGGTATAGTACCGTCAGTGCAGCTCAAGAAGGTTTGGCTATCCAGAAGGAGTAATTCTCTTACAGGTCTAGATGGCCACAGTGATAATTGTTATCAACAGGAAATCAAACTGGAATGTTGTTTCGTTTTACATATAGGACAAGCATTTCTTTTTATGGAAAATTTAAATTTTAAAAACGGCCTAAAGTGAGTTATCCTCAGAAGGGATTTGACAAATTATGATCTCAACTAAATTTAAATGCGAGCTGCACTCTGCATTTCTCATCAGTACTGTTTTTCTCATATTGGCTTGCTGTTGAGGGGTGGCTGTTAAGTCTTGATTTCTGAGCTAGGGATAAGGAAGTTGAGTTAATCAGAAGAGCTCCTACCTTCAATGTTTGTGTCATAGACACTTTTATACATTTTAGCTCTCATAGTCCCTTTCACTATTTTCTTTTGGATTGTTCAACCCCATAGCCACTCATGACTCACAACTTTTCAGCTTCCATTTCTTCCTCGAATAAATCTTTTTTGAACCAGTAGTATATTCCTTTCAGGACTATTTTGTTATTTAAAATAGCATTAACACTTTGGAAGAATTTGATCAGAAATGGAATGTAGTCTGTACATAAAGAGATATAAATGTAGGTCATTTTATGTTTTATTATTGTGTGGAGTTCGTCAAGTATATTAGTTGTACTTGGTGGCTTTAAAAAGAACCCAGTGTCAGAATCTAAAGTACTGGGGAAAAAAATACATGGATAGAGTAATGTCCTTAACTATTGTTATCTGTAGAAACTATATGGTAAGTAATTATGCCTGCTGGACCTGCCCTCTGTTGCCTAGATCCCAGTTCTTTGTATACTTTTCAATGCTAAAATTTTTAGCACATCCTGAAATTCCCTTCTTTCTCTTTCCATTCTTCACTTTCTTTGGCTCTGTTTTCTGTTTTTAATGGACAGCAGGCATCCTCCCCTGCTTTTTTGTACCATTCAAACTCACTCCCAGAATTCATTGTTGTATCCAACCTCACTGAACTGCCTAGAGGAGTTCAAAACGGGTGTTTCAAAGTGCCTCTCAGGGCCACCCTGGAGCACTCTGCAAATAGGTTCTTTTGTTTTGAGGACTAAAGAGACAGTATCGCAGCTACAGTTTTGAGAAATGTGTAAAGAGAAAACCCATCTGGATCTAAAGGAAAATTTTAACCTCTTGCCTCTCCCTTCCCCCAGACTACATCTACAATTTTCAGTGGCATTTTTACTTTGTTTAGGAAACCAGTCATTTCTGCTTTCAGTAAAAAAAGTTCACTCTGATCAGGATCCTTCCTAATGTAAACCAGAGTAGAGAAGAAGGGAAATATGTTTTAAAGGTATGCTATAGGACTATGCTAAGATATTTACATAAATTATTTTATTTAATCCTTGTTAGTACTCTCAATAAATGATAAAGAAGTTGTTCTTCTTAGCCAAGACTATATATACCACTAACTTGTCTAGAGCTCTGTCTCCAGAAACACTGCTCTTAGAAAGCCTGCATTCTTGTTGCTTTTTACTTATACACATAATTGTGAATGGTTACCTATTCTCTTACTCTATTTCTCTGTGGGTATGGGTGTTGAAGAGATAAGATGGGAAGGAGGAACGGAGAGAAAGGGAGAAGGGAAGAGAGAAGAGAGGTTATCAGTACCAGGATGTTCCCTCATAAAAATCCCAGATCTGCATAAAATAAGAGAATGTAAAGAAAACACTTCCTGTGCTAGCTGTCTATTGAACAGGAACTGGGATGTGTTTTAAGAGAGCTTCTGACTAAGGGGTTGTAAAGAAAGCCTTCTTTAAATTCTTTATACACTCTACTTATTGCCACTCCCTTGCCCAGCAGTCTAAGAGACTGCTGACTCTTGCTGCCAAACATGGTTGGCATTTTCCCAAACCTTGCCCGTGGGTTTGGAGGTGGAACAGGAATTGCAAAGAACCACAAGCCTTACACACTCTGCTGAGTCATGGAAATTTGCCCAGCTTATTCATTGGAAGTTGTACAATCTGCATTCATCTCAATTTGTGGTAAAGAATATGAGGAACGTAAAATAATTGTGACAATCCATATTTAATAAAAATGGCAATAAGCTTCAAGTAAGTCAGACTATTCTGGAAAGGTTTTATGGGTGGCATTTTACATTTCGTCTTGGTTATAAATATCAAGCAAATAAATATAAAACATCATCAAAAGTAATTTTGATTCATGCTTTTATACATCTACAAGTGACAGGGGATAGTAAACTATATTAAGAGTGTGCAATGTGATACATCATCTTAAAAGCCAGTATGGTTTTGAGTAACTGACATGGATATGGACAAATAACTTAGAGTATAGTAGTGAGAATCCCTTTTTAATTGGTAGTAAGACTATGCCCAAGTTTCCATTCTCTGGAACTGAGATGCTTCAAATGGAAAAGAGCAATTGAAATGCTTAAGGAATCTAGGGAGAGTGGTTTATGAAGGTAGGACACAAAGTAAATATAATAAAGACAGTTTGAGTAGTTCGTGAATATTGGCACTTACTGCTCTTTTGAGTGGAGTGAGCAATAAAGAGCATAGTCTCACGGAAAAAGGAATAAGCACAGGCAGAAATATGACCACTGGAGGGATGAGCCTGGAATTCCAGTAGTATCTCTCCCCATCTCAACTAGTATTCTCTGAGTGTCCTACCCATGGGCTTTGTGAGGCATTTGACAAGAAGGGAAAGAAATGGTCTGAGAAGAAATGGTTTGAAGGAATTGAAGTGAGAAGGACATAATTGTTTTGTCAAATATTAACAGCTAGTTAAAATAAAAGGAAACCCCACCCCGAAGCAAACTCTCCAGAACATTTCTTTAGCTGGCCTCACATTAAGGCCAGATGAAGCATAAGCTGTAGAGAAGAACCTCACTCTAACATGGAATATGATCTAAGGCAATGCCCTTCTTGGACCATCTCCACATGGATTTATTACTGGAAGTAACAGAAGGGCTATGTTAGAACATTAGAACACAGTTCCAAGGCATGAACACTGAGGTTGGGATTTATAGTAAGGCTCTGGTGTACTAGCTGGACAATGAGTACAATTTCATTGCAGATGTTTTCCATTGGAGATTTTTGACATGTCAGTGAGCCAGGATAAGTCAGCCAGCACTACTTAGCTAGCACCTACTGTATTGTGTTGCCTGTACTTGACCAATCCAGTGAGGGAAGTATTTGAAGCTGTTTAGCCATTTCTGATCCTCAGGGCACTATTGATAAGCTGCCCCTCCCAGGACAGTAAACTGCCCCTTGCTGTTGTGAAACAGGTGATGGATAAACAGCTTTTCTCACTGTATCTGTACTTCTCTCTTTTCAGTATCGAGTCATTCCCAGTAAAGTGTAAAATGGAGTAGACGACTCCCCATGAGGTTTTAAATCTAGATCACAATGGACCACCTGCCAAATGCTTTCCCTTTATGATCCCAAGTTAAAGTTATTGACAGAGAGAAAAGCATTGCAAAATGGAGTGCCAGTTTCTTATGGCATTCATGGACTTAAGCCAAAATATTTAAAACCCTCAGACAAATAGTTCATTCAGGAGCTTTGGAAGCAACTTGTAAAAATCAACAGCCTGCCTATTCCATATCTGGGGAAAGAACAGAAGAGGGAGGAAGGAGATAAAAGAGTACGGAATGGTTTGTATTCATTAACTATTATCAGTGTTAAGTACAATGTAGGATGTTGTTCTTACTAACATTTACGAAATGCTACCCTTAAAGCTGCAGACTGAGGAAAGAGCAATCCAGTAGATGTGCCCTTTGCTAAATGATTGAGGCAGAAACAGCATATAAATATTAGAAATGGCTTAAACCACAGCATCAAGTTTTATTATTTCATAAAGAAGTCACTATTGGGACTTATGACTCTAGTGGGAATATGTAAGTACTCATTTATTTCTAGCTAATGAGAAAATTATTAAGAAAGAGGAAAGGGAGGTTTACAGATAAAAGTTCAGAAGGATTTTGTAATATAAGCATTTTAAAAGAATTTTATGGTTGTAAGAAACCTTAAAGGTTATCAAGGCATTTTCCCTCACTCCCTTTCATACATAATCTATTACCTATATCTATTCCATCCTCAAGTGGTCAATCCAGTTTATTCTTATATACTCCCAATAATTTAACACTCTGTACTATACAGTAGGAAATATGATTTTTGAATAGCTCAAATTATTGAATGTTTGCATAAATAAGCCAAAATCTCTCTCTTTTCAGCCTCTATTCAGCTCCTACTCTTAGACTCATCCACACAACCTACAAAATAAATTGAGGAGTTACGTAGTGTGGTGACCCTGATTTTACTTCCCCTTGCTACTATGCCAAGCAACTGGTAGCCCTTCAAATGCTGGAAAACAATCATCATGTGCTCCCTGAGTGACTGTTTTTATTAACAGCTTTATTGATGTATGGCTTACATATCATACAGTTTACTCATTTTAAGTGTATAATTTAGTGATCTTTAGTATATTCACAGGGTTGTGCAACCCTTACCAAAAATCTAATTTTAGAACATTTTTGTTACCCCCAAAATAAGTAAACCCAGATCTCCTTAGCCATTAACTCCCAATTTCCTATACTCCCTTCCTCCAACTCCCAGTGCTAGGCAACTACTAATCTACTCTCTCTCTATAGATTTGCCTATTCTGGACATTCTGTATGATTGGAATCATGAAATATGTGGCCTTTTTCATCAGGCTTCTTTCACTTAGCATAATGATTTCAAGGTTAATCTGTGTTATATCACTAATCAGTATTTCACTCCACTTTATGGTTGGGTAATATTCCACTGTATGGATATAGCACATTTTGTTTAGTCATGATTTGGGTTATTTCCATTTTTGGCTATTGTCAGTAATGCTGCTATGAGCATTAATGTATAAGTTTTCATGTGGACATACGTGTTCATTACTCTTCGGTATATATATACCTAGGCATATATACCTGGGTCATGTGGTAACTCTATGTTTAACTTTTTGAGGAGGTGGCAAAAATGTTTCCCAAAGTGGCTGCACAATTTTACGGTCCTACCAGCAATAAATAAGCATTCCAGTTTGTCCACAATCTTGTCAACACTTATTATTGTCTGCCTTTCTTTTTATTTTATATGAATAGGTGTGAAGTGGTGTCTTATTGTTGTTTTGAAAATACTTTCTACCATTCTGTAGGCCTTCTTTTCACTTTTATGATTATATCATTTGTCTGAAAATATTTCTAATTTTGATAAAGCACAGTTATCTATTTTTTTCTTTTGTTGCTTCTGTTTTGGTATCATATATAATAAACCACTGCTTAATTTCAAGGTCATGAAGATTCACTGTCATGTTTTCTTCTAAGAATTTTAAAGTTTAACTCTTACATATAGGCCTATGATCCAATTTTAGTTCATTGTTATATATGATGTGAGGCAGGGATCCAACTATGTTATTCACCTGGATATCCAAATGTCCCAGCATCATTTGGTTGAAAAACCACTTTTCTTTGTTGCATGGTCTTGACACCCTTGTCAAAAATTAATTGAAAGTAAATATGTGTTTGTTTTTGAACACTCAATTTTATTCCTTTTGTCTATATGCCTGCCCTTACATTGGTACCACACTGTTTTGTCTATATGTCTGCCCTTATGTCAGTACCACACTCTTTCGATCTCAGGAAATGAGAGTCCTCCAACTTTGCTCTTCTTTAAGATTGTTTTGGTTTTTCTGGGTTTCTTGTATTTGTACATGAATTTTGGAATCAGTGTGTCAATTTCTGCAAAAAAAAAGCCAGCTTAGATTTCAAAAAGAATTACTTTGAATTTATAGAGAGTGACTGATTTTTAAAAGGCACATACCTCACTTAGAATAAGATCCCATAAGAGGTGACTCTGTACATAGTTTTCCTATACCCTTTCTCACCAGTAACACCACTTCAGAACCAAACCTATACCTTTTAAAACTACTTTTAAAAAAGTAGCCAGAATCTCCATAGTATAAATATGTAATATAAGACAACCAAAATTAAGTGCCCTGTTTAGTGACTCACACACTTCTTGCGTTTGATTGGGATTATTCCTGAGTGAAGAAGCCAAGAACAACAAGTTGAAGGAGAAAATTAGCTAGGTCAGAGATGGTTTCTTTTTACTCAGACCCATCCTTGAGTGAGCACACATGCGTATGTTTGTGTGTGTGGGTGGGGGGGCATGCATGTGTTGGTGTTAGTGTCTGTGTGGGCAGGGAGTGGCTGTGTGTATGTCTCTACATGTTTCTGTTTTAATCCTTGCGAGTGGATATGTGCATATGCATGTAGGTGCACAAGTATGTGTGTATATGTGTTGTTGTTGTGTTTTTTGTTTTTTCTTTTGGATCCTAGCAAGATGCCTTTTGATAATGGAATAGAATGTTACAAATAGGCTTTATGGCATTTCATCCTTTTAGATGAGCTTATTGAGATTTTGGAGTTACAGATGAATTTGGCCTTCCCACCTGAAAAGGGTATTATCTTTTATTTCATTGCTTTCCTTCTTCTGTATCTCATTCCCTTGCTTGGCACCAGTTTCTGCATTTGCTTCTTCTTGGTTATTAAGCTGTAGTTCCACATGATTTCCATAGTTGACCCATTCCCCTCCACTGTTGTGATTACCTGTGCTGCCAACCCTGCAATGATGGCTTATTGGCTTTTGCCCTTTCTTCCCACTCTTTACTACCAAGGAGTCAATTGATCCGCAGAACCTTTCTAATTCCCTCACACTCTATCCCCCAGATGGTGTCAAAAGTGTCAGGTCATGTGTTTTTCAATTACAGATGAATAAAGTATTTACTAAGTGGTTTTCTAGGACATGACAAACACAGCCTAGCACACTTCTTAGTTAGAGTATGGAGAATAGAAAGCTAGTCCTTAAGAATGAAGAGCATTCAATCAGGATTTGAAAGCTTAGTCAAGTAGAAAGCTGGTACTGTATGTGCCTCTAGCTTTTAAAAAATTCTCCTCGCTTTTCTTCTTTTTTTTTATTAGACTTTAAGTTCTGGGATACATGTGCAGAACGTGCAGGCTTGTTACATAGATATACACGTGCCATCATGGTTTGCTGCACCCATCAATCCATCATCTACATTAGGTATTTCTCCTAATGCTATTCCTCCCCTAGCCCCCCACCCCCTGACAGGCCCCAGTGTGTGATGTTCCCCTCCCTGTGTCCACGTGTTCTCATTGTTCCACTCTCACTTATGAGTGAGAACATGTCGTGTTTGGTTTTCTGTTCTTGTGTTAGTTTGCTGAGAAGGATGGTTTCCAGCTTCATCCGTGTCCCTGCTAAAGACATGAACTCATCCTTTTTTATGACTGCATAGTATTCCATGGTGTGTATGTGCCACATTTTCTTTATCCAGTCTATCATTGGTGGGCATTTGTGTTGGTTCCAAGTCTTTGGTATTGTGAACGGTGCCACAATTAACATATGTGTGCATGTGTCTTTATAGTAGAATGATTTATAATCCTTTGGGTATATACCCAGTAATGAGATTGCTGGGTCAAATGGTATTTCTAGTTCTAGATCCTTGAGGAATCGCCACACTGTCTTCCACAATGGTTGAACTAATTTACACTCCCACCAGCAGTGTAAAAGTGTTCCTATTTCTCCACATCCTCTCCAGCGTTTGTTGTTTCCTGACTTTTTAATGATCACCATTCTAACTGGTGTGAGATGGTATCTCATTGTGGTTTTCATTTGGCTTTCTCTAATGACCAGTGATATTGAGCTTTATTTCATATGTTTGTTGGCCACATAAATGTCTTCCTTTGAGAAGTGTCTGTTTGTATCCTTCACCAACTTTTTGATGGTTTTTTTTTTTCCTGTAAATTTGTTTAAGTTCCTTGTAGATTCTGGATATTAGCCCTTTGTCAGATGGATAGATTGCAAAAATTTTCTCCCATTCTGTAGGTTGCTTGTTCACTCTGATGATAGTTTCTTTTGCTGTGCAAAAGCTCTTTAGTTTTATTAGATCCTATTTGTCAATTTTGGCTTTTGTTGCCATTGCTTTTGGTGTTTTAGTCATGAAGTCTTTGCCCATGCCTATGTCCTGAATGGTATTGCCTAGGTTTTCTTCTAGGGTTTTTATGGTTTTAGGTCTTACATTTAAGTCTTTAATCCATCCTGAGTTAATTTTTGTATAAGGTGTAAGGAAGGGGTCCAGTTTCAGTTTTCTGCATATGGCTAGCCAGTTTTGCCAACACCATTTATTAAATAGGGAATCCTTTCCCCATTGCTTGTTTTTGTCAGGTTTGTCAAAGATCAGATGGTTGTAGATGTGTGGTATTATTTTTGCAGCCTCTGTTCTGTTCCATTGGTCTATATCTCTGTTTTGGTACCAGTACCATGCTGTTTTCCTTACTGTAGCCTTGTAGTATAGTTTGACGTCAGGTAGCATGATGCTTCTAGCTTTGTTCTTTTTGCTTAGGATTGTCTTTCTTACATCCTTCTTTTTCTTTCCTTCCTTCATTGCTTCCATTAGCATGATGATCTGCCATGCAGAGGTAGGTTAGGAATGAAGGTAAGTAATACTTTCTAAGTATTAAACATAGGCTGATGCTGAAATCAAGTAAAGAAGAGATATGCCAACATGCGGAAACATACAGTATTAGAGATAGGGAGACATAGTTTGAAAAAGACTTCTCGAAGATTCTGATATGATCTTCAGTGGGTGCTATACCAGCCTAGCTGAAAATCACTGAGATAAATAAAAATGACTACTGTTTCATTCATGAGAATTTTTTAAGCAACCTTAAGTGAGTTTCTATAGCTTAATAAGTGCTTTTGCCTTACAAAATAAAACAGAACAAAACTAATGCTGAAGAAAATAGAAACTTACTTAGAACAACTTCTCAGATGGTTTCTAGTATTAGCAATTTGCTATGTCCATCAACTATGAGGAGCCCAATGAGGTAAAGTAGTTCTTGCACACAAAGGGAAAGGCATTTGCTACCCCCAGTGATCCTGCATATTGTAAGCTCTAGCAGACTGGGTGGGGAAGGAACACCATTGTCTAAAATGGACAAATAGAAGAAAAAGTTTCTAAGAGGTTTGCCCAGCTTTAAAAATACTTTTTACACATAATTAAACTAATTAGAGATTCTGTATTAATTCATGACCTTCTCTTTTAAGATATAATGTCTCATGGTGAGGTTAACCCTCTACCATATTTTAGCATCAATTACTTGAATCAAATATCCGCATCAGTTCCTAACTGAGGTTTCTGTTCCTCAGTGGCTTAGAAAAGAAGGTGTAAGGGAGATGTGTGCATCTCCTTATCTCTTTCTTTACCTGTTTGATGGTATTATGGGGAGGGACTTTCAAAATGCTTTTGTGGGAAAGAACTCCAGTGTTGGGATAGGATAAAGGCACATAATATTAGTTAATTTGATTGTTTGTCCTCGCCCTTCACCTTTGTAAATCGTATTCAACTCACCTGACTCAAATCCTATGCATCACAGAAAGCCTCCTCTTCTTTTGCTATCTACGTTGATTTTCCCCTTCTTTGAACTACAGCAGTATTTATTGTCTGTACTACCCAATCTAATGTTTGATTGGGCATTATATATTCTCCTGTTCTTTAGTGAGTTTATATGTGCCAAACTTGTTCCCCCTTATAGAAAACTAGTGATTTATATGTACTACAAATGACTGTTGGGAGGAAATGATTGCAAGTTCTTTAAGGCAAGGACTGTGACTTTCTTATTCCTTCGTTTAGTATTCTCCATGGCATATAGAACAATATATTTGGATTTAGGGAAAAATCACCTTTAACTACTGTTACAATTAAGATTTCACTCAATGTTGCTATCTAACTTAAAACATGCAAAATTTACAAGTAGATACTATGACGCGTATGTTATACAGTAATAGCTTTAGTCACTTGGACTAAATTGGCAGTATTCTTTCCCTTCTTTGCACTAGCCTTAGCTCATAGTACTGGTGGTCGTTCCTGATGGCCTTGATACTGGCTCTTTCTCATAATGACTAGTGGAAGCATATAGAAATGCTATTTGATGACTTCATGCAATGGAATAGAAATATTGAAGAAAATATAGGAGCTCTCTCTCTCTCTCTCTCTCTCTCTCCCCCCCCCTCCCTCCCTCCCTCTCTCCCTTCCTCTCCCTTGTTTCCCAAATATTCAAAGATCTATACCTGGTAAGCCCAATAGTTGTTTCTCTCTTAAAACACACAGAAAAAGGTTGACATAGACTTAAGAGGGCAAAATAAGAATGTCCTTCTAGAAAGATAGAGTGGCTTTTAATTCTCAGCAGTTGCTGGAACAGTAAAACAAGTATCAACTGGCAAGGTGTGTGTTAAAGAGATTTATATATTTAATCATTTCCCCTCTACACTTCCTCACCTTTGTACTTTCTCCTTGTAACATCAGGTAGAATACAGTGCCGACAATTGCTTCTCTTCCCCCCAGTAGACGTTTAAAATTATGAACGCTGTGTAATGAAATGGTGATTTTTATTCTGTCCTGGTGGTAAAATGGGATTTGCTGATGTGTAAAATGAGACAAAGATAAATAACAAACAGATGTTCCCACAAAATGTTCATTAAATCCCTGCCTAGCAGAAGATGCTGGATTACATGTGTTCAAACTCTAAATGTGTTAGAGAATAAGGATCTTTTATACCTTAATGCTCAATTTACGAAAGATGATATAGCTTTCTTTGTAAAAATCATAGTAATCAGTGACTTACAGTCGTTTCTTCATTTCAGAGTGGCTTGTCATGACTGTTTTTAAACTTTTCTTATTGATTTTGACAGTTCCAATTATCCAAACAGGCATCACCTTATTGAGGGATTATGAAGTGGTTTAAGCCTCATAGATTTTAAGACACCAGATAGGGGTTATCCAACATGTGGAAGTGATGGCTTTTACTTGGATCATCTCTAAAGGACTGTCTGCCAAAGGGATGTGATGGTGATTTGAGTAAGTGGGGTTAGGAAGGGAGAGCAAGAACAGACTCACCATCACCTTCTTCCTCTGGCTGTTTCATAAAAAGTAGAATTTGTAGTTCTTGATACAGCATATTGCTTACAGCAAGGCCTACATACTACTGGTAAGCCACTGTTATGGTGTGCTAAATTTTAGGCAGGTGCCCATTTCTGGTAAGTTTTAATATGTACTTTGTGCTCTAAATGTGGGAAGGAATACCTACCTTTCTTTACCTGGGGAAGGAGGTAGCCAGAGAAGGTAGCTCAAGAATGATATTTGATCTGAGTCTTGAAGGATGGTGGAAGTTTGTTAGAAAAGAGAACAAAAAGAATTTCAGTCAGAGGGAATAGCATTTGCAAAGACACAGAATCCTGGATCAGGAAAAACTGTCGATGACCTCCCAATAATCAATGTGGCTTTGTGTCTGAGTTTCCTCATCTGTAAAATGGACTTAGAAATGATACCTACCATATATGGTTGTGAAGATTAAATGAGTTGATATATGTAATTTAGAACAGTGCCTGACACATGAGAATGATTAAGAAGTCTGGCCTCGACTCATGAGTTTGGTAGCTGGAGTTTGGTGTATGGATAGGAAAGTGGAGAAAAACCAAGTTGATGTAATAAGTTGGGAGGTGCAGATTATACACTTACACTGTGCTAAGGAATGTGGATTTTTAAATAGGTGATTAGGAACTATTTTGGAATTTTAAGCTGGCCTTTCAAATATGTGACCAGATTTGCATTTTAGAAAGACTACTTTGTTTGCCTCGTGAAAGATAAATCTGGATGGGATGGAAAGGGGAAAGGATTTGTGAAAAATGGAGGCAGAAAGATCAGTTATAAGGCTATTTGCAATAGTCCAAGCAAGATAATGGAGGATCTAAATTAGGAGAGTGACACTAAAAATGAAAAGCAAGGTACAAATTAAACAGGTATTTTAGTTACTAGATGTCACAGACTGGCAACTAATAAATGTGTTTTGTTTGGCTCACACAGTATTTGAATCTGAATGCTCTTACATGGAACACACATTCTCCAATTTGACTTGGGCTCTGCAACACCCTATTGTATTATATCACATATTGATGTTGCCTGGGCTGACCATTTTATGAGTAGGAAGAGGAAGGAATTCAGGTTGATCCCTAAATTTCTAGGTCCAGTGACTGGATGAATAGAGGTATCAATACCCTAGATGAAAAAGTCAGGAGTAAGTTTGGGAGAAAAGATGAATTACATTGTGGGTGTATTAATTTGGAGGTATCTAGGATATCAGTAAGAAATAAAGATCTGTGGGTCAGGAAATAAGTCTGCACTAGAGATATAGATTTGGGAGCATTATTAGTTTATAGGTGGTAGCTGAAACCATTTATATGGATTATATCACTCGTATAGTATATTTACAATGCAAAGAGAAACGGTCTGAGCCCAGTAAGAAACCAGTGAAGTGACCAAAGATAATGGTGAAAGAAGAAAGAGTTTCAGGCATAGTGTAGACCAGTGATTCTAAGTGTGGTCCATGAACACCGGGGGCTCCGAGCCCAAGATTCTTCCAGGGAGTCTGAGAGGTCAAAACAATTTAATTCTAATATGTTATTTGTCTTTTTCACCATGTTGACATTTTCACTGATGGAGCAAAAGCAATTGTGGGTAAAACCGCTGGTACCTTGGCGGAAATTAAGAGAGTGGTACCAAATTGTATTTGTTAGTAATTATATTCTTTATTTTGTTTAGATATACCACATTTTGTTTATTCATTTATTGATTGATGTATATTGGGAATTTCTCATCTTTTGGCTATTATGAATAATTCTATGAAATTTGTGTGGGCATATGTTTTTATTTCTCTTAAGAATATACCTAGGAGTGGAAATGCTGGATCATATGTAACTCTATGTTTAGTCATCTGAGGAGTTGCCAGACTCTTCCAAGTAATTGTATTCTTCACTGCTGCACACTCACAGTTAAGAAAAAAAAGCCATTCTCAGTAATGTCTTTTATAAGTCAGTAACTATTATTAGTTTATTACATTTTGACCTTTATGTACACTTTTAAATGTTCTATGTATCAAATGGGAAGAACACATAAAGCACTTCTGATGCATACTGAAGGATAATGGTATTCATCCTTCAATAAGCCTTGCATCCTCTTATGCAAGTCTTAAGGTAAAGCATTTGCATGGTTGACTTGCAAACTGAACTAGCAGCTTTTTACACAGGATTCCAATTTTACTTGAAGGAACAACTGACAAACTATGGCTATTCTGTGTCACTGAGTATTTGGCAGTGATTTTCTAAAAAATAAAGCGAGCCTGTGACTTTAAGGAAGACAACTGGTATTTCTTGCCAATGTTAAAATTTAGAATTAGAATTTTGAAATACGTATCTGCCACCATGAGCTTGAGAGTTTACCGATGCTAATAGACTTCTATGATGAGGCCAGTCATGATGTTAACTAGTTTAAGAATATTGTGTAATGAAATGTGTAACAATTTGGAAGATCTGCATAACTCAGTGAACCAATATTTGTCAAATGATCAATGAATAATGTAAAATCATGCCTGGGGAAAAATCCATTTAAAGTACAAGACTGACCAGTGGTTTTAATATAACAAAGCCCCGAAAGTTCATTAATATAGATTCAGATTTCCCATTGCACTAAAGAAACTGCCACTGTTAAATTTTGGTGTAGTATCAAAGAATAATATCTACAATTATCTGAAAAGACTATTCAAATGTTCTTCCATTTTCCAACTATATATTTACCTGAGTCTAGATTTTCTTCATATATTTTAACCAAAAACATATCACAAAGAATTGAATGCAGAAGTAAACATTAGAATCCACCTGTCTTCTAATATGCTGTCTTCCATAAAAAATATTTGCAAAATTATAAAACAATGCCATTATTCTCATTGATTTTACTTTGTTTTAGAAAATAGTTATTTTTATAAACATGTTATTTCTGTTGACATGTGTTTGATTTGTTGTTGTTACATTTACATGAATAATTACTTTTACAAGTCATAGTTATAATTTATAATATAGTAAATATTAATAAATATAACCTACAAAAACCAAAGGCTCTTTGGGTTCTCAGTATTTTTCAAAATTATAAAGGGGTTCCAAAGCAAAGAGTTTCAGAACTGCTGTGGTAGACTACTAAAAAAAAAATGGGGTTAACAAGTGAAGAAACTTGTCTTACTGTTAAATAGCCTAGAATTCTATTAAATATAAGAAAGCTGAGACAATGAAAAAGCAAAATATGGAAAAATATGACTAAGATCCAAATTGAGTGACATAGACAGTAGATAATAACCAAGTTTCTAAAAACATAGAATGTGGACAAAAGTTGTAAGGGATTTGTCGGAAAGAGAGACTTGAGCATACATAGGATTTTGTAGAACAAAAAAGTGAACAGGATGCTTGCCCAGCTTTCCAAGCATGATGACCAGCATGAGCAAAGTTCTAGTGGCCGACATAAACATCATGTACTTTAGAAACAGTAAGAAAATCATCCTAGCTGGAGTAAATAGTTTGCACTGGTGAATAGCAAGAGATTAGTTGGATAAATAAGTTAAAGCCAGATTATGGAGAGCTTTAAATGTCAAGATGAGGGATTTAGATTTTATTGGCAATGGGAAACTATTAAATCTTCATGATTCAGGATGATGACATGATGAAAGTGATGGAAATTAACCTAGAAGTAGTGTGAATGAGAGGTTGGAAATAGACTAGAAATCAATTAGGACAATGTTATCTGTATGTGAAGTGGTGAGGAACTAGTTGCTGGAATGGAATGCAAGTAATGGATATCAGAGATATTTTAATGGTATAATGACTACGACTTGATTAGGAAAAGAGGATTGATATTGAGACTAGATGACTGAGAGAATGGTGATGCCATTGATAGAAAATGAAAGAACAGGGAAACCTATTTTAAATAGTTGATAATGACTAGGTTATTAACTTGTTTGTTGAAAGTGTGAGATTGCATAATAGAAATATGTATGCATAGGGAATCACTATATAGGGGTTTGAATGAGAAATATAAAATCGAGAGGCCACATATAGAAAGGTGATCATTGGGTTTCAGGAAATGAATGAGTTTTTTGAGGAAATGAATTATATAAAGCAGGAGCTCAGGAGCCAAATCTTAGGGTCTACGGCTATTAGGATATGATAGGAGGAGCCCCTGAAGAAGGCTGAAAAAACAATTGGAGACTATTAGAACAGAATCCTATCAGATTGCAGAAGCCAATGGAAGACATAGTTTCAAGAAGGAGATATAAATCAGCCATGTCAAATTCCACAGAGAAGATTTAATGTATAATGTAAGCTCTGTGAAAGCTCTCTTAAATGATCTCTGTATATTTTACTCAATGATGTTTCCTAAGTGTGTAGAATTGTACTTGGCACATAGTAGGTAGTGAATCAATAAATGAGTATAATTAGCTAGTGATGCTGAAAGTTTCGTGCAAAACTTTTAAATATAAGCATATTGAAGAAAAATAACTAATGAGCAACATCTTCAGATACAAACCTCTGTAAACATATTGATTCTCTCTATTTGCTTATCAGGCAGTATTATTGGAAGCCAGCACAGTGTTGTTGAAATGCACAGTGAAGATGGAGGTAGATCGTTTAGCCTTGCTGACTCACATATGAGGCAGCCAGAGGGAGGCAGATGATATGTCTGTTTGCATAATTCTACAGACCAAAACTCTGCTGGTAGCCTTAACTTCTAGTCTTTAGTTTGTGCTCTTCATCTGAATCGGATATATTCTTTTGCTGAGGATGTATGGTGCAAACAGTATTGGCCTCAAAATGAATAACTACTTTAGAATTTAAATAGTTATAATCACAGTCATTAAGAAATCTGATTTTTGTTTAAACTTATTTTGGTATTGGCTCATAAATTTTAGTTGCAAGTTTTTCAGAAGACCAGTGTATTCGTTAGTTTCAAAAATCTGTGTGCAATTTTTGTTGTTGTTTTTCAAGGCAGAGTCTTGCTCTGTCACCCAGGCTGGAGTGCAGTGGTGTGATCTCAGCTCATTGCAACCTCTGCCTCCCGTGTTCAAGCAATTCTCGTGCCTCAGCCTCCCAAGTAGCTGGGATTATAGGCACACATCACCATGCCTGGATTTCTTTTGTATTTTAGTAGAAATGGGGTTTCACCGTGTTGGCCAGGCTGGTCTCAAACTCCTGGCCTCAAGTGATCCACCCACCTTGGCCTCCCAAAGTGCTGGGATTACAAGTGTGAGCTACCATGCCCAGCCAAAAGATTATGTCCAATTTAGTTGTTAAAGTAGATTTGTTTATTTCAGTTTTGGCATGAGTAGCCATAATGGATACAAGAGGAAAATAGGTGATTTTACTGGAGGAAACAGTATGGATTCCCTCATAAACTACTTACATAGCAATGACTATGTTTTAAGCTTGGACTTTGTATTAGTTATCAACTGCTCTGTAACAAATTACCCTCAAACTTAGCACATTAAAGCAGCAAGCATTATCTTACAGTTTTTGTGTGTCAGGAATCTAGAAATGGTTTAGCTGAATGCCTCTGCCTTAAGATCTCTTGTGAGCCTGCAGTTAAGCTGCAGCTGAGCCTGTGGTTGAATCCGAAGGCTTGACTGAATTGGGGAGAGGATCTATTTTCAACCTCACTTGGGTGGTTCTTGGCAGACCTCAGACCCTTGCCACACGGGCTTCTTCATAGGGCTAACCCATGAAATGTCAGTGGCTACCCCAGAGAGGGTGAGTCAGGAAAGACTGCCCAAGACAGAAGCCAGAGTCATTTTATAATGTAATCTCAAAAATGATATCCCATATATATTAAATTATATATATGAAATCACATGTATGATTATAATTATATATAAATATATATACACTCACACCTGTATGATTTTTAAAGACACATATTTACTAAAACACAGTCTGAGAAGAAACTGAAAAGCCAAATGAGAAAAAGAGGTTTACATGAAGAGATAATTGATCTTCAAGTGACTCTTACAACTACAAACCCACCCAGAAAGACAGAAGAAAATGTTTGACATTAACAACTCCACTTAAATTTCAATACTGTTATTCAATTTATGTAAGTTAATGTGAAATAAGATACTAACTACAGTTAAATATAGCCCCTATATATGGGTTTTAGTGCATATTTGAAGACAAATAGAAAAAAGTAGACTAAACTGGTAAGAAATTGAATTTTAAAAACAGGTATTACAGATTACCTCATAGTTCATATTTCCTCTTACGTTTACTTCTATTACATTTTGGTTTAGTAACTGAAATTATAAGAATCCGCGCTTTCATAGAATGGTAATTTAGTAGGAAGCGGAACAATGCTGTCTTGGAGCAGATCTTTAAATTCAATTTTTAACTAAATTAATTTCATGAGGTCTAGGTTGTTCTATCTAAATCAGAAATTACAGGTATTCATTTAGATTCATAAACCATATCTCATTTACTTGAAATAAAAGATACAACCCTGTCTTGTCTACAGAGAGTAAGAAAGGATTAAGGCAAGAGAGAAAAGTGCTTTATTCATCATAACAACACAAGATGCCTATTTGAAACTGAGGAAGGAGAAGATATGTATAATATATAGAAGGAGTTTATTTGTGTATGTACATTTCAAAAGAGATACACTTCTGAAATAGTCATTTCTCATTTGGAAAGACAGACATCTGTGTGCTCAAAAAGGAAACTAATAAGTGAAAAAGGAAGAGTTTGGATTAGCTTATGTCTGAGGTCCCGCCTAGCTTTAACATTCTGAGTCCATGTTTAGATTAGACATTGGAGGTATAAGTCTCATTTTTGTTAAGGAGAATGAGAAAACATGCATAATTAAAACCTGTAGATCATCCCTAAACTTCATTTTAGCCTAAGCTTAATAAGAGGCAAACCAAATGTGTTTGTGTTTGTGGTGTCGGTGAGTTTTCACAGTATCTTGGCTTAGAGGTATCAGGAGAGGGTAGTGCTGTGTACCTTGCAATAGGAGGTATACCTTATTCAGTCTTTTGTGTCCTACCAGGAAATGTAGATAATTGCTTTACAGACATAAACCACTTTTGTATTCTCTGTAGCTCAGGAATTGGTCAGAGTAAGAAGTAAGCTGTGATTAGCCTTCCCTGTGCCCCTCAGTTATTCCTTTCAAATAGGCTTTTGTTCTCAAATTCTCTTATCCTTCTTAAGGTTAAACTAAGGTGGCTGCTCCGTATTTTCTCATCCACCACAGATTCTGTTTCATACTCATTCATTTATTTATCAAATACTTATTGAGTGCCTACTATGTGCTAAGTATTGTTTTAGGTGCTAGAAATACATCTGAGAACAAAAAACATCCCTTCCCTGTTGCTTAGGTTCTAAAAGGGGGAGATAGGCAAATGTTACACACCCACCCACATACACCCACCCCTCTCACACACATACTCAGAGTCTTAAGTGGTTTTATATAGCTGGAAGGTGATAAGTGATTATGTATGTATGTATGTATGTATGTATACATATATAGGCAATTAGTGATATGGAAGAAATAGGGCAGGTTTAGGAGAATTGAAAGCATTAGTGGGAAAAAAGATTGCAATTTTAAATGGGATGCTCAGTGTAACGTCATTGAGAAGGGACATTTAAGCAATTATTTGGAGGAATTTGGAGGAGAGTGGCTATCTGGGGGAAGAGCATTCAAGCAGAGAAAAGAACCAGCACAAAGACCTTCAGACGACAGAGTGTCTGGATTGTTCAAGGAACTAGAGTTCAAGGAGCTAGTGTGACTACAGCAGAGCGAATGAACAAGAGGAGTACTAGGAGATTAATTCACAAGAGTATAACAGAGGGAGGGAGCAGATCTTGTAGGCTCCTAAGTAAATACCTTGTAATTGCCATTGTAATTTACCTTGTAAATACCTTGGCTTTACTTTGAGTAAAATGAGGAGTCCTTGGAGGGTGTCGAGCAGAAGAGTGATATAATGTGGCTTTTAAAAGGATTATGCTGGCTACTGTCTTTTTTGTTGTTTAAACCACTTTATTGGTATAAACCACTTTACTGGTATATGATTGACATACAAAAAGCTGTACGTATTTCATGTGTACAACTTGATAAGTTTGGAGATAAGTATACACCACAAAACCATCACTTCAATCTATGTCATTAACCTATCCATCACCTCCAAAACTGTCCTCCCACCCTCTTATTTATTATTATTTGTGTGTATCACAAGAACACTTAACATAAGATCTACCCCCTTAGCAATTTTTAAAATACACAATACAGTATTGTTAACTTATAGGCACTATACTGTACAATAGATGTAGGCCTTACTCATCTGGTGCGACCAAAACTTTGTACCCTTTGACTAATACCTTCCCATTTCACTCTCCTCCCAGGCCCTGGAAACCCTGGTATTCTACTTTCTGCTTCTATGAGTTTGACTACTTTATATTCATCATACAGTGCTATTATATAGTATTTTTCCTTCTGTGTCTGGCTTATTTCATTATGTCACTTAGCTTGACATTCTCCAGGTTCATCCATGTTGCTGCAAATGCCGGGATTCCCTTCTTTTTAAGGCTAGATAATTGTTCTAGAGTGTGGTTGGTTGTGTGTGTGTGTGTGTGTGTACACCACCTTTTCTTTACCCATTCATCTATAAATGGACATTTAGATTGCTTGGCTATTATGAATTATGCTGCAATGAACATGGGAGTGTAGATATCTCTTCAAGATAATGATTTCCGATCCTTTGGATTTATACCCAGAAGTGGGATTGTATGGTAGTTATATTTTTAATTTTTTAAGGAACCTCCATATTGTGTTTCAATATACATTTTCACTAACAGTGTACAAGAGTTGCATTTTTTCCACATCCTTACCTACATTTATCTTTTGTTTTTATTGTTGTTGTTTTGATAAATGGTCACCCAAGCAGGTGTGAGGTGATACCTCATTGTGGTTTTGATTTGCATTTCTCTGATGATTAGTGATGTTGGGTACCTTTTCACATACCTCCTGGTCATTTGTATAGATGTCTGTTTAGGTACTTTGCTCACTTATTATTAATATTTTTTGCTGTTGCATTGTAGGAGTTCCTTATTTATTTGTGATAATAACGTTTTATCAAATATATGGTTTGTAAATATTTTCTCCCATTCTGTAGGTTGCCTTGTCATTTTGTTGTTTCCTTCTCCGTGCAGAAGCTGTGGCTATCTTAAAAAGAGATTACAGGTATATGAGCAAGGTGGAAGCAGGGAGACCAGATAGGAAGCTGCTTCAGTAATCTAAGCAAGAGATGGTGGTAGATGGAAGCAGGGTGGAAACTGTTCAGTGGAAAGAAGTGGTTAGATTTAGGATACATTATGAGGGTACAACAAACAGGATATGCTAACAGATTGGATACGATGTGTGAAAGGGGGAAGTCAAGGATGAACCCAAGTTTTTTCCTTCTGACGAAGGAGGTTACATTTACTGAGATGGGAAGGACTGTAAGTAGAGTAAGCTTGGCATGTAAGAGTTCAGTTTTAGACATGATGGTTTGAGATGCTTACTAGACATCGAAGTGGAAATGTCAAGCAGTTAGGTGAGAATACAAACCTGGAGCACGGAGGAAAGGTCTGAACTAGAGCTATGCATTTGGGAGTGTTCAGCACATGCATAGTATTTTAAATCCAAAGAAATCCACGGGAGTGAAGACAGAGAAGAGATCTAAGAACTGAGCCCTGGATTAATCCAATGTTAAAAAGTTGGAGAGAAGCTGGGCACAGTGGCTCACGCCTGTAATCTCAGCACTTTGGGAGGCCAAGGCAGGTGGATCACCTGAGGTCAGGAGTTCGAGAGCAGCCTGGCCAACATGGCGAAACCCAGTCTCTACTAAAAATACAAAAATTAGGCCAGGTGTGGTGGCTTGCCCCTGTAATCCCAGCTACTCAGGAGGCTGACGCAACAGAATTGCTTGATCCCAGGAGGCAGAGGTTGCAGTGAGCCGAGATCATGCCACTGTACTCCAGCCTGGGTGACAGAGCAAGTCTCCATGAAAAAAGAAAAAAAGTTTCGGAGAAGACAAGGAACCAGCAAAGAAAACTGAGAAGGAATGGCCAGTGAGCAGGAGTAGGAGGAAAATCAAAAGAATGTGGTATCTTGAAATTAAGTAAATTGACCACTGACCACAATCTCTTCTGCCCTCTCTATTGCCATTGCCTTATCCCTAGTTCAGCACCACGTGATTACTTGTCTAAACTGCAATGGTGTCTTAATTGTCTTCTTGCCTCCCTTATTTCCTCTAATGCATCCCCCACCCTGTCAGACATTTTTATTTCAAACACAAGTTGGATCCTGTCACTCCCTTGCCCAAAACACTTAATCTATTTATAGTTTATACACACTCTGCTGCTTTTGTCTTCCATGGCTTTGCCTTTGCTTGTGTAGTCCATTGTGCCTGAAGTATACCCTCTACATTTCTCATCACCAGGTGAACTCCTACTTATTCTGCAAGACTCAATTCAGGTACTATCTCATTCAGGAAGTCTTCCCTGATTTTTCCTCTGGACTTCAGTTTGCCTTATGCATATTTTTAGTTTTGCCTTAAACATTTTTAAAAATCAAATGTCCAACAACGATAGACTGGATTAAGAAAATGTGGCACATATTAAAAATCATTTTATGTTTATTTATCTGTTTATCCCATTTAGGTTTTTGTTTTTTGTTTTTTGTTTTTTGAGACAGAGTCTTGCTCTATCACCCAGGCTGGAGTGCAATGGCACGATCTCGGCTTGCTGCAACCTCCACCTCCCGGGTTCAAGCAATTCAAGCAATTCTCCTGTGTCACCCTCCTGAGTAGCTTGGATTACAGGTGTGCATCACCATGCCTGGCTAATTTTTGTATTTTTAGTAGAGAACTGGATTTCACCATGTTGGTCAGGCTGGTCTCAAACTGCTGACCTCGTGATCCACCTTGGCCTCTCAGCGTGCTGGGATTACAGGCGTGAGCCACCGTGCCCAGCCAGGCTGTTATTTCTTTTCTTTTTTTTTTAATATTATTATTATACTTTAGGTTTTAGGGTACATGTGCACAATGTGCAGATTTGTTACATATGTATCCATGTGCTGTGTTGGTTTATTTCTTAAAGGACAGTGATCGTATCTTGCCCATCTTTAAACGTTTGGCACCTAGCATAGGGTCTGACACATAGTAGGCAGTAAATAAGTGTTTAATGAATGAATGAATGAATAAATGAGGGGTCACTTTTTCTCCTTGCTCTGGATATGTCAGTTTCAGTTTAGAGGGTTATAAATTTTTCTCTACAACTTTGAATTGTTTCCAATTCTTCAATTTAAAATTCTAATATAACTAGTTATGGGACAGAATAACTGATTTGCATCTCAGATGCAGGAGAAGCATGCAGAATAACAATATGCTGTGGGTTTGATAGCACTCAAATATTATATCTCTCAGTGTAATCAATATACATCTGAGTTACTGTAATACAGCCCATACTCACAAGTTGAATTTGTTAGGTTACTGCACTTACCTCTCTAGGATACCAATACCATGTAAAATAAGTTCTTATGGGAAGATTCATGTTTGCTTGTATCTTTGGGGAGAAAGAAGATAGTGTCATCCTGGACCTTTAAAAAGGTATTTAATGCACATTTATCATAATCTAAAAGAATAAAGCTTGACTTTTTTTCCTGGTGTGCTTTATTTCATAAGTAGAAATGTAAAAATGCCCATTATTGGCCGGGTGCGGTGGCTCACATCTGTAATCTCAGCACTTTGGGAGGCTGAGGCGGGCGGATCACCTGAGGTCAGGAGTTCAAAACCAGCCTGGCCAAAGCATAGCGAATCCCCATCTCTACAAAAAATACAAAAATTAGCCAAGTGTGCTGGCATGCATCTGTAGTCTCAGCTACTTGGGAGGCTGAGGCAGGAGAATCGCTTGAACCTGGGGAGGCAGAGGTTGCAGTGAGCCGAAATTGTGCCATTGCACTCCAGCCTGGGCGACAGAGCAAGACTCCGTCTAAAAAAAAAAAGAAAAAAGCCCATAATTAGGTATACCTGTCATCTAGCCAATCCAGCATTCTGTTTCTGAGAAGACTTTATTAGGAAATCATCATATGTCCCACTAATACCAACCTCAAATGGGTAGTAGTATTTCTGGGAGGAAAAACATTCTAATTTCTTTCAGTAGTCCCTATGGATCTATTGTCGTGATTTTATCTAACATATTTTTAAAATTGTTCATTTGTAATTAAAAAAATTCTATATTTGAGACAAAAGAGTTTTCTAATTACATTTTGCTGTTTAAAGGAATACTTTTATTGAATTCAGCATTCTTTTTCACTTAATATTTTTGACATACATAAAACTATACATAACTAATATATATAACTTGATGAGTTTGGAGATAATTATATGCACCATGAAACCACCCTCTATCTATGTCAGAAGTCTGTCCATTACCTCCAAAATTTCCTCCTGCTCTCTTATTTATTATTTGTGTGTATGTGGGGATAAGAACTTAACTAAGATCTACCCTCTTAGGAATATTTAAAGCATACAATGAGTATTGTTAACTATAGGTGCTATGCTGTACAGTAGATCTCTAGGACTTGTATAAATGAAACTTTATACCCTTTGACTAATACTTCTCTGTTTCATTTTCCTCACAGCCCCTAGAACCCTTCGCATTCCGTTCTCTGCTTCTGTGAGTTTGACTACTTTAGAGATGACTTTAAACAAATGCATACACCTTTGTAGTTAACACCATAATGAAGACATAAACTATTTTCATCTCACCAAAAAGTTTCTCTATATGACTGTTTCCAGTCAATCTCCAGTCTGCATAGGCAACCACTCTTTTGACTTCTATCACTATAAATTAGTTGTCTGTTACTAAGTTTCAAATACATGGGATCATGCACTCTATACTTTCTGGTGTCTGATTTAGATTAACCCATGTTGTTGAGTGTTATCAGTAGTATGTTCATTTTTATTTTTGAGTAATGTGCCATTATATGAGTTAACTACAGTTGGCTTATCCATTTACCAGTTAATACACATTTGTGCTTTTTCCAATTTTTCTCTGTATTATGAATAAGTCTGCTATGAACATATAAAGCCCTTATTGCTGTATATTCCACTCTACGCACTGCTTTGCCCCATCTCACAAATTTAGATATGGCCTGTTTTCACGTTAATTCAGTTGAGTACTTTTACATATCCTGTGGGGTTTCTTCTTTGACCCAAGGATTATTTATATTTTTTAGATATCTCTCTGTTTTTGACTTATTATTTAATTCCATTGTGCCAAAGAAGATGTTCTATATGATTTAAATAGTTTCAAATTTACTGTGACTTGTTTTATGGACTTGAATAGAGTCTATCATGAAGAATGTTCCAGGGACTGTAACCTTAGTTCCTTTTGGAACTAAGACCTCTAGACCAGTAGAGCCTAAGGTCATAGTGACAGAAGGCACAAAATTTGCTTGTAAATCACTAGGAGTAATAGTGAATCAAGCCACTCCCATTTTTACCTCTAATACTTATTACAGAATCCATAAATCCTGGCTGTTGGAGAAATAACACCATATGTTGGACATTATTTTAGAGCATCCTGAAAGACATTACCTCTGGAAGGCATTGTCACCTACCTGGTACTGTAGCTCAATCTTCAAAAAGCCATTCCACCATTGTAGTAAACCTGCTTCTTCAGCATGATGGGAAACATGGCAAGACTAGTGAATTCCACAAGCAAAGGCTCATTACCATTCTTCATTTGCTATGAAATGACTTTCTTGATCAAAAATGGTGCTACGTGTAATACCATCATGGTGGATAAGGCATTCTGTACTTTTTAAAATGATACTGACAAACTACTTTCTAGAGTAGCTGAGACATTTTACATTCGCACCAGTAATACAAATGATACAGTTTCTCAGCATTCTTGGCAGGATATGGTGGTATCACTGTTTTTGCTTTTGTACTCTGATAGGTGAGAGTGATATCTCATTGTGATCTTAATTTGCATTTCCCTAAGGGCTAGTGATGTTGAGTATCTTTTCATTTGTTTATGTGCCATCTGTATATCTTCCTTATGAAATATCTCTTTATGTCCTTTGACCTTTCTTTCTAATTGGTTATATTTTTACTGTTCAGTTCTGAGAGCTTCTTATATAATCTAGGTATATGAGTTTTTTGGTCAGATATGCGCTTTACAAATATATTTTTGCCAATCTGTGGCTTGTCTTTTCATCTACTTAATAGTCTCCGACAGAGCAAAAGTTTAAAACTTTGATTAATAATAATGTATAGTTTTTTTCTTTTGTGGATTGTACTTTGGTGTCATGTCTGGAGCAAGCCCTAGATCCCAAAGATTTTTGTTTCTTTGATTATGCATATACATTTCAGAATAAGCTTGTCTAGCATATACATTTTAGAATAAGCTTGTCTATATCTGAAAAAAAATCTTGCTGGGATTTTGATGGATATTGCATTTAACCAATATGTCATTTTGAGGGAGAACTGCCATCTTTCCTATGTTTTGTCTTCCAATCCTTGAGCGCAGTATGTGTCTCCATTTATTGATGTCTTCTTTTATTTTTCATCGTTATTGTAGTTTTCAACATATAAATTATGTACACATTTCGTTAGATTTATACCTAAGTATTTATACCGAAGATTTATACTTAAGTACCTAAGATTTATACCTACCTATTTCTCTTTTTTGAACAACTGTAAATGGTATGTTATTTTTAATTTTGGTGTCCACATGTCCATTGCTAGTATGTAGAAATATAATTGATTTTTGTGGTTGGTATTAATTATAGCCTCTCACCTTGCTGAATTCCAAATTAATTCTAGGAGATTTTTTACATAGACCCTCATGTCACCTGCAAATAGAGTGAACTTTATTTCTTCCTTTCCAATTTGTATGCCTTTTGTTTCCTTTTCTTGTCTTAGTGCACTGGCTAGAACTCCCAGTACTGTATTGAATAAGAATGGTGACAGGATATGTCTTTGCCTTATTACCAGTAATAGGAAAGAGTATTCAGTCTTTCACCAAGATGTTAGCTATAGATTTTTTTTGTAGATGCTTTTAACCAAGTTGAGGAAGTTCCCCCTCTATTCCTAAGTTTTCCAAGACATTTTACCGTGAATCACTGCTGAATTTTTTAAATGCCTTTCTGTATTAATTAATATAATGTGATTTTTCTTCTTTATTCTGCTAATGTGGTGAATTCCATTGATTGATTTTTTGAATATTGATCCAGCCTTGCATCCCTGTAATAAACCTCAATTGGACATGATGTATGATTATTCTTATATATCTGCTATCATTCTAACTTTTTTTCTTATAGGTAAATGTGTTGTTTCTCTCTTGCTGCTTTCAATATTTTTTCATTGTCTTTAGTTTTCATTAGTTTAATTATTTGCGTTGGTGCAGATTTGTGTGTGTGTGTCCTATTTGGGTTTAGTTCAGCTTTTGGATTCTATAGGTTTATGTCTTTGGTAAAATTTCTGAAATTTTTACCCATTATTTCTTTGAATACCCATTCTTCTCCTCTTGTTCTGAGAATTCAGTCATACAAATGTTAGATCTGTTGTTATTGTGCTACAGGTCCTTGAGGCTCTGTTTACTATTTTTCACCCTATTTTCTCTTTATTGTTCATATTAGGTAATTTCTATTGTTCTATCTTCAAGTCCACTGATTCTTTCCTCTGTCATCTGTATTCTACTATTGAGCCCATCCAGGATTTTAAATTTTTGTTTATTGTATTTTTAGTGTTAATTTTTTCATTTGGTTTTTCTTTACATCTTTTATTACTTTATTGAAACTTTCTATTTTTAAATTTAAGTATGTTCATAGTTGCTCATTAAAGCATTTTTGTAACAGCTGGACTAAAATACTTGTCAGATAATTTCAACGTCTGTGTCATCTTGGTGTTTGTGTCCTCTGTTAAATTGATATTTCCCCGGTTTTTGATATAAGTGATTTTTATTTAATTCTTGACATTTTAGCTATTATAAGACTCTGGATCTTATTTAAATCTTCTGTTTTACTTGGTTTCTTCTAACATCATGCTGGCAGGGGAAGTGGTCATTACCTTATTACTGCCATGTGGAAGTAGAAATACAGACTCTCCACTCAGCCTCCATTGAAACTCTAGGAAATGGGGGTGGGGGAACCTCATTACTGCTGGTTGGAAGTGGAAGTTGAAGCTCCCCTTTAGGCCTTTGCTGACATCACCCTGGTTGGTAGAGAGGAGCACTTGATTCCTATGACATTGCTGATTGGGGTTTTAAAAAAACCCTCTCTGCTTGGCCTTCTTTGATACACCACCCCCGTAGGTTGGTTGGGACACCTCATTAGATCCTGGAGAAGGTGGAAGTCCAGTTTCCTCACTCAGTGCTTGCTCATAGGGATGAGGTTAGGGTGCAGTTTCTTGTGTTGTTTGGCTATTGTTTAAGAGTTTTCTGTCTTGCTGTACTCCCTCTTCTTTGTCCTTTGACTAGAGAAAGCTGGCTTTCTTGAAGCTTTTATTTTCCCTTTGCCCATTGGCATTTCTAGATTGCTGATTTTACCAATACCTGGTCTAGGATATATATAGTCAAAAAAAATACCCAGGGAATTCACCACTTTGTCATTCCTTGGGTCTCAAAGTCCCTAGTAAGTCTACTTTTTTTCTCCACCTTTGAAAGTGTTCCTATGTTTGTCTTATATATAATGTCCAAGTTTTTAGCTGTACTTAATGGGAGAAATAGAGAGATGTGCAACTACACTGTCTTGTCTTGGAACTAGAGACTCAGATATACTTTTTACTGTTGGAATTTACCATTTTAAATAGGGAGTTGTCCTATTATGATCTCCCATATGTAATGTTCATAATGGTCATTGAAATGGTATATTTCAATTATGTCCCTTCTCAGCCATTTTTTATCCCTTCAATCATTTAGTTGACATTAGTAGATGACCTTCAGCTTGATTATGACATCCTTGAATATCTTGATGGTATTTTTCAAATGTCTCAACTCCATGACTGTTTTTACTTCCAACTCGGGACACAGTAATTTTAGTGACCTCTTCTTGGGTTTCCTTTGAATACAAAGAAAAATCAAGACAAGTCTTCATTTCATTTAAAGCCATGCTCAAATTTCACCTCTTCAGAATGGCCTTTATGACCATTCTGGATATATTTGCCCTGCTTTATTTTCTTTATATCACTTATCACTATGTGATATTTTATTTTTCATTTGACTAATGACTCTCTATTTTGTGTCTATGGATTTGTTCATTGTCTGTCTCCTTGGACAGTGTGAGAGCTCTATAAGGGCATGGGCTGTGTTTTGTTCACTTTTGTATTCCCATTGCCTAGAAAAGTCATTGGCATATAGTAGGCTCTAAATAAATATTTTGGCCAATTGAATGAATAAATACGTCACAAGAGATTTGGGTGGAAGAGAGAAGAAAGAATAGAAAATTCTGGGTACTTAGTGTAAAGAACTTTAATCAACTCATATACTACCAGACAATAACATTAGGTTAGATATATACACCAAACTTAGGCCAAAATGTGTGAAAGGAAGAAAATAACTTCTATTTTCTTTCTTTGCTTGTTCTTTTTTTTCTCATCTAAGCCATATTTCTTGTCCTAGGATAGGGGCAAGGTCTTTCTAAAAACAGCAGTTGTAGCCCTCTGATGAGAAGGTGGTAAATTGAAAATTGGAAAAGTCTTGACTAGAAATTTCCACATTTTGCTTAGATGATAGAAGCAAGTGACAGTTTGGCCAGCTGCCCCAGGTGCATTAAAATTCATGTGGCCCGTGGACTAATTGGATCCATTCCAAATGTAGATCTTCCAAATGAAACTGAAGACATTGAATTGAATCCAGATTTTACAGGGGAATAGCTAAAATGAATAGAAGAAAGCAGTGATGTCATACTGTGTGGTCAGAACCCTGCCGTATTATCCTCCTCAGTATGACTTTTATTGTAGCTATCTGTGGAGCCACACATTGACTGGGCTGTCTACATTTGTTAAAGCAGAGAAAAGGCTGCTACCTTTTCCCTAAGATATCATTGTATCTTGGAGGAGGACTAGAAAGGGATAAGATATTTCTCATTTCATCTATTAGTTCGATATCTCTCTAAGCAACTCAGGTATCAGGTACCATAGATTGAAAAAAGAAAGCTGTTTTATAAAAATACATCCATTTATCCCAGCCTGGGCAACATGGTGAAACCTCATCTCTACAAAAAATACAAAAATTAGCCAGGCGTGGTGACACATGCCTGTAGTCCCAGCTACTTGGGAGGCTGAGGCAGGAGAATCACTTGGACCCAAAAAATATATATCCATTTATAAGGCATATTCAAAAAAGGAATAGTATATAGTATATCATAATAAAAATTAGGGCTAGGCTAAAACAAAAATGGGATTTAAGTTCACCTTAATGTCTTTTTAAATGTAATAGCCTTCTGGGGAAATACAATTCTGGTTTGAGAATATTAGTCATGTACAACACTTGTCCTGGATAACTGATATCACCTGAGCCATAAAATTGCAGAGCCACCTGGCCCTTTCCAGAAAGATTTCCTTCAGAAATTATATTGTTTCTTGAACAGGCAAAGCTTTTACTCAAATGAACTGTCTCCAGTAAGCTCTCCATCAAATTATCTGCCATTGGTGCAGTTGTTCTTAATTTCACTTAAGTGCCTGCTGGCTGACTTTGAGTGCAAAAAGACAAAACATATCTTATTGGATAGAATTTAAGTTTGGGGGGAAAAAGGAAAGCAGCTGCTGCCTTCTTGACCTCCCTGCTCTCTTCCCACTAGTAGTGGAATAGGGGGCAGAGAAAATAGCCTTTGTTTTTAACTTGATTTACCTACTTTGGGGACTTCCTTACTTGCAGCATGTGAATGTAAACATATAAAACGTATTCGTTGAAAGAAAAATTTCCTGGCAAAGCAAAATTCAGTCTGGTGATTTTCTCCCACAAAATTTTATTTCATATGATTGAGTAGAATTTTGCCTTTATTTGTTCTGCTGATTCAAGGAGGATGCTAACTTAATGGGTGTACTTTTTTGCTTTGTTTTTATTCTAATATCACCATTTGTAATTGTGGGTAGTAAATAATAGAATGAATAATGGAGAAATTTGGTGGCTTTTCTTATAACCCTGTACATATAAGAAAAAAATTCCATAAAATATGGAAAGTACTTTATACCTTTTTGCTGAATTTCAGTGAACGTGAGTAATAATAACTTCACCCATCCATCCATAAATTCATTATTTATTTATTCAATGTTTATTTGAATGCCTGTTGCCCCAGGCACTGATGATACACCCATAAAAAAGATACAGAAGTGGATTTTCTATTCCAATGGGCCCTTGATGGTGTCCTGCTCCTTAAAGCCCCTCTTCCCCTCAAGTGCATTCCCATTTTATTTATTTTGTTTTCCCCAACAAGATGGTGAACTCTTCTACACTTGATCTTAGCCAAAAGGCCGAGAAGCGATGATGGTGAACTCTTCTATGGTAGAAATCCTATCTTGTGCTTTCTATGATTCTAGACATTCAACATGTTGGACTGAATTGAACAATGGCTATTGAAGATGTAGGTGAGGAAAATTTCACAGTCATAGGACATTAGATCTAGAAGGAATTGTTAAAGATGATTTAGCCCATAGATTTTCAAACTGTGTTCACAGGATCCATGAAGGCATCTGTATAGATACATGTAAGACTGGTTCGGGGAGAAGGAGAGGCCCAGGAGAAGGCTTATGAGCCTATTATGACCTTCCCTGTGCTTCAAACATAAGATTTCTACTTTCAGCTCTTTTATGTGTAGGATATTCCTGTAAGATGTCCTTTGAATAACCGGTTGGCTGCTAAAAAATGTTGGAATCCGCTGACAGGTCCAACATCTCTATCATAAGATAGGCCTAAAAAGGTTGAGTGATTTGTTCAAGGTCATACATATAGTTAATAATGCTCTTAGAACTAAAACCAAAATCTTCTAATTTCCAATCTGGGGTTCTTTCTGTGACATTCTGCTGTTTCCTGCTTCACAACTGTTGCATGACCAGCCCAATGCTTGACACATAGAGAGCATAACTGAAAGAAAGAATGTTAAAATCCACTTTGACAACACTTCTTCTCTTCTTGGACATAATTCAATATCTTGGCACTTAGCAAAGTGACTGTCACACAGTAGGTGCTTAATGGTGATGGTTGTACGGTGGTGGTTATTCTTGATTGATTGTTTATCTTTCCAGATTAAAGCACTCTAATCCTTTTATTCTATTCTCATAGTCTCCCCTCCACCCCACCATCCCTTCAAACATCTTTCTTGTCTTTAGTCTCTGACTACAGTCCTTGGGATGGACTGGGTGTGAAAACTGGAACATATATAGGCAGTTCTAACTTAAGCGTAACTAACTTAACTAGCTAGCTTAAGCTGCCACTTAAATCCCTTTACTTTATATCTTTAATTATGTAACAACAGTTGTTTATTGTTAAGATTAAGAAAATAAATAACTGTGAAATACAAGTTTTACTAAAAATGGTTTTGAAAGTTCAGTTGGGTGTTTTGTTTGTTTGTTTGACTGATGGCTTTAAAAGTATAATTGAGCCATTAGTTGATTTATCCTTCTCACTGCATCTCTACAGATGCGAGTTTCATTTTAACTAGTGCTTTCAGCTTCTTGCTATGGTTTCTTTGGGCTTAGTTGGTTTCCTTTTCCTTTTCCTCATCTGTTGCCTACTCACTGTTTTGCAGTTGGACATCTTCTCCAGCCCAGATTACCTAATATTACTGACAAGGATTTTCATCTTTCCTCAAGGAGAGATCATTTAGGATTGCAGTGTTTTTTTTGTTGTTGTTGTTGTTTTTTTTCTTTTTTTTTTTGACAGAGCCTCACTCTGTCGCCCAGGCTGGGGTGCAGTGGCACAATCTTGGTTCACTGGGATTGCAGTTTTTTACATCTTGCAGACAGATCTTCTAGGACCAATTTGGCCAGAATGTTCTCTCTGGTGGAAATATAAGATTGCTTTAGGAAGGGTCTGCTGCCATCAGCCACTGCTGCTACTGCTGTTGCCAGTGCAGTGGGAGGGAGAAAATGGGCTTTGTGGCCAGATAGAATAGATTTTGTTTGTTTCTCTGGTTTATTTTTGCTTTGGGTTGATTTTACTTCTGTCTTATTAGCACCTTATTAATAGAAGAAAGTATTACAAAGAGAGTTTAGAACTCAAAGGTAGAAATCCAGTCTCCATTTGGTAAAAAAATAGGACCTCCACTTTAAAAGTTCATGCTAGATTTACAATATTTAATTTAAGGTTACTTGCACAGTTTTCTTTTACTCTCTACTTTTTTTTTTCCTCAGAGATGACGTTTTCTTGAGTAGTGTATCTATTGTGGTGTAGATTTTGGCATTATGTACTGAGAATCTGTAATTCAATCTTTTCAGGTGTTCATCTTTATTTAATGACATTGATAAATAGAACTATGGCTCTTTTTGTGCATAAGATCTTCTAACTATGTGTAATCATAATTATTGTACAGTGATTTTTAAAACCTAGGGGTTTGTGCAGTGAGCCGAGATCGCCCCACTGCACTCCAGCCTGGGCGACAGAGCGAGACTCCGTCTCAAAACAAAAACAAAAACAAAAACAAAAAAACCCTAGAGGTTTGGAGAAACCAGGACCAGTTTCATCATTTTCCAGATAGTAGATGACCAGGCTATTTTTAGAGCTTTGAAACTGGGTTTATTAGATAATTTGTGGTCATGAGACTGTAACTAAAACTTGTCTGAAGTTATTAGACTGAAAGCTGATCTCCTAGCCTATAATAATACTGGAACTAGAATTTACATACTTAGAGTTACTTTTATCTTTAATACAATAGAATGATTGAACATTATATAATGTACAACAATAGTTTGTATGTATCATAGTCAGTCAGCAAACATTTATTGACTATAATCATTCACCGGAGGAGTGCAGATATTAGTTTCACAACAGCTAGTTTAAATTTGTTCTGTTAGTGAAAGTTTTATACTGTTGATGTACATAGATTCTTCTTTATGATATGTGTCTGGGTTAGGCAGAAGAATAGACAACTGTCTAGGTTTTAGTTCTGATTTTTCTATGGATCCTTTGTCATCTGGCCTTTTTTTCTTAGAGGTCACCTAATAGATAGCACCCTGCTAATATAGCAGCTTAATTGTTTTTTATAATTGGATTCAAGGCAACATCAGTCACAAGTGAAATTAATAACTAGGTGCTCTATACAGTAGAATAATATATTTTTACAAACTTGGGACATTTTTCTAAAAATATAATGTACAGATGGATGCCACTAGTAGCACAACTAGAAATTATGCTTATATGTTAATATGAATAGACAACCACAGACAGTCTCAGGAGTTCCTTAAAACAACCCTATTTATTTATTCATAGGTCTTAAGTATATCTGACCAATACTTAAATATAGTGTAAAAAAAAAAAAACACTTCATCCTCCATTAAACTAGACCTCAGTGCTCATCTCATGCTGAGCTCACCCCAGAGATTCATCTTTAACACAAACGTGAAAACACATTTCGTTACAAATATAAATAATACAATTCAACCTTTTCAGGAGATTTCTGGGAACTTCCTACTTCTCATTCATTACAGCCTCCTGAATTTGACCTTAGGCCTTTAAGATGTTTCAAGAATGTTTCCCCATTCACTTTTGTGGGAAAAACTCTACTTCCTCAATAGGGACTGGTTGGACATAGTTTCAGCTTTCTGGTTATGAAGTATGGATTTTTTCTCTCTGCGCATTTCCCACAGTACAGGCATTGTAACTTTTAAGGAGACAGTATGCTAAAATTCAGATTTATGAAAGAAAAATCAAAAGCAAGTCCACATGAAGGTTGGTGGTACATGGATACCTCACTTTGTACCGAAAATGTGTTTCCAATAAACTGAACATATAAATTCCATATTTGTAGAAACAAATCTTACTTACATGTACAGTGTTAGCTTAGCATTGTAAAAGATTGCCGGCCGGGCGCAGTGGCTCATGCCTGTAATCCCAGCACTTTGGGAGGCTGATGCGGGCAGATCACCTGAGGTCAGGAGTTCGAGACCAGCCTGACCAACATGGAAAAACCCCATCTCTACTAAAAATACAAAATTAGCCGGGCGTGGTGGCCAATGCCTGTAATCCCAGCTACTCAGGAAGCAGAGGCAGGAGAATCGCTTGAACCTGGGAGGCAGAGGTTGCGGTGAGCCGAAATCATGCCATTGCACTCCAGCCTGGGCAACAAGAAGGAAACTCCGTTTAAAAAAAAAAAAAAAAATTGCCATATGGAGTGCTTCTGTAATACACACAGAAGCAGTCTTGCTTTTCTGGTTTGTGGATTGGATAAGGGAACAGTGGATTTTCTTAAAGTAGGGCACACCTATACTCTGTATTCCCATATAAAGTTTTTAATTTCAAAGACTGACCCCTTTGTTAGACCCTGATTTCTCAACCTGATCTTCCGTAGTCTCTTGTGGTTTCTTCCTACTTCATTAGTCTAGTGACTCAGGTGAGCTTTCCTGACCCTGATCTCTGCCTGGCTATCATATGTTATACTATATCAAAATATAATGATATATTTGTATATTTATAAGTGAGATATAGCAGGAATTTGTATAGGAGCCCTACAAATATATGTGTTTTTCTATCAAAGTTTTATGATATTCAAGACCCAGCAAGCACAATGCACATTGTAAAAGTTTTCTTTTTTCTATACATTACTACTTATTTTAAATATTCTTGTTTTGCTTCTTAACCTTTTACATGATATACTAACTCTATCCATTACCGAAGCATAACCACTTCTGAAGTGAAATGTCATCTATCTAACCATGTTAAAAATACTATTGGTTGGCCAGGCACGGTGGCTCATGCCTGTAATCCCAGCACTTTGGGAGGCCAAGACAGGTGGATCGCCTAAGGTCGGGAGTTCGAGACCAGCCTGACCAACATGGAGAAACCCTGTCTCTACTAAAAATACAAAATTAGCCGGGCATGGTGGTGCATGCCTGTAATCCCAGCTACTCAGGAGGCTGAGGCAGGAGAATTGCTTGAGCCCAGGAGGCAGAGGTTGCGGTGAGCCGAGATCGTGCCATTGCACTCCAGCCTGGGCAACAGGAGTGAAACTCTGTCTCAAAAAATAAACAAACAAACAAACAAACAAAAACTATTGGTTTTGTTTACGATAGGAAGAAGACACTCTTCTTTGCACTGAAAGAGCTTAACCCATCTTCAATGTTGGCAAGGGTAATGGTTCTTTTGATTTGTTTTTAAAAGGGTATGTACTAGTAATCTCATTTTAGCCTTTGATTTTCTTTCTTACTACCCTGTCCTTTGGTTTCATTTGCCTCTTTATGGGAAAGAATGCATCTGAGGCTTTCTTTGCTTCTACTCTTACCATGATGTGTAGACTAGTTTATGGAAAAATACATTGGCTGCCTGCTGTGCATTTAAATTCCCCACTTCCCTGCTGCATTTGTGTGCAGCAACTGAAAGACAAATAGATGCATGCAGGGCCATTTTTGGCAGCAGAAGTTTTTGGACACATCCATTACCAAGCACACATATCATTAAATATGAGTTTAATATCTGGAAGCAAAAGTGATAGTACATCAACTTTGTCCACAGAGGAGAAAAGGGGTCACTGTTTATGAGAACTAAATGGAAGCGTATCCTTCCTTATCAATCAAAGAAATTAAGAGATGAGAATTGGTCTTTTATGCCATCTGGTTCCTCCCCCAGGGACCAGCAGACAATTGGTCTTGCATTATTATATTCTTAGTGCTGGTTATTATTGTTACATGTTTCCATAGCTTTGCAGTAACTTCAAATGCTTCTGGAGCCACAATTCCTCCACCTTTCTTGACCAGGGAAGTTCAGGCTGTATTTCCTTTCAAATAAGATATCTCCCTTCCTTTTCAATATTTAGTAAGCCTTATTACAAAAAACTATGTCACGTTACTGGGATTCAGCTTTTTCAAGATAATTTGTGTCTACTTGGTTATCCTTAACTTTTATCTTACTTTTTTTTCTGTTCTGAGTGATCTTAAACAATTTTAGGAATTTTTATCATGTAACAATTTAACATCATGAACATTTTGAAATTGGACCTCTAAGACCAACTGTATTCTTTACGAAGGATAGAAATGGGAAGGGAAAGATGATTGCCTCAATATCTCTTTCTTCCCTCCCTTCCTCCTTCTCTTTCTGTTTCCCTCTCTCTCTCTCATGAACACGATACATACACAAAATATAGTGGCCTTTACCCAACCAGTCTCCAAATGCCTCAACCAGATCATCACAGTGCCATCTGGATGACAGGCGAGGGGGATGTAGGGAAGGGGGTGGAGGGACTAAGTGAGGTTTGGGAGATGAGAAATAGATATGTTAAGGAAGCAGCAAATTACAGAATTGCCAAGCCATAAGGGATTATACAGAACTTTTTCTTAGTTATACAGTGAGGAAAGTGAGACTCATAGAGTTAATGTCTAAGACAGCTGACCTCTCTGGAGTCCACTGTTTTGTTTCCTATGCCAGGCTGAAGACAAAGATGGTGGGGATTAACAGTACTGGGTCAAAATTCTGAAAATTCTTTCTTCCCATTAATTCATTCAGTTTATCAACATACATTTATTGACCAACTATGATGTACCAGACACTGTGCTAAGTGCCAAGGACACCAAATGGTCCCTGACCTCAAGGAACTTATAGTTTATTCATGAAACTCTAGTGGGAAATAGAGAAGCAGAGAAATAGAGAATCACATACAGAAGGATATGTGATTACATACGTAGGATTCTATCAGAGCATATATGAGGTACCCCCTAACTCTCTTTTAGGTGGCTAGAGATGGCTTTCTGGCAGAAGTTGCCCAGGCCAAGGTGGTACAAGTATTCCAGGCTGATGTGATGTTAAAGTGTATGAAATCCCTGAGGCTAGAACTGAAAAATAGTTTTGTATGACTAGAGATTATAAAGTAGTCAAGGATTGGGCCAGGGTGGGGGTGAGGTTAAAGGGGTTGTTGAGCAATAGAGTATGGATGAGACTGTAGAGATATGCAGGAACCAAGTCATAAATGACCTTATTTACCATGCCAGGAAGTTTGAAGTTCTGCAGTCTATGAACAATAAAGAAGTCACTGGAAAGTTTTTAGGTCAGTGAGTGACATGATCATATTTGTCTTTTGGAAGGATTACTCTGTCTGCAACTGGAGAGTTGGTTGGAGGCAGGAAGACATGTGAGGCGGTTGTTGCAATAATCTTCCTGGACTGAGATGATTATGTTTGTTATTGAGAGAAGGTTCACATGTGAGATAGGAGGTAGAGTCCCTAGGGCTCGGTTATTGGATGTGGAGAATGGGAGAGAGGGAAGAATATGGATAACTCCCAGGTTTCTGGCTTGGGCAGCTAGGTGGGGTGTGAGCCATTTACTGACTTGGAGAACACGAGAGGAAGATCAGGATTGTTGAGTAAACGTATTTATGGGATGCCCACACTGAGAAAAATCTGGATTGGAAATATAGATTTGAAAGTTATCAGCATATATAGTGATATGATTTGAAGTTGCGGGGCCACCTAGAGCTAATCTGAGGATTAGTTGCCCTTAGACTTTATTTTGCCTAAAACTCCTTTAGAAATCTGAAAACTATAGACCCTCTCCCCATAAAATTTACATACACTATTCTGCATACAATTTTAGGAAGGTCCAGAGACCTCTTGAGGTGTATCCATGAACTCTCATGATGTACAGATAAAGAGTCCCTGATTTTAGAGAAAGAATAAACGAGGCATAAAGATGGAATGCTAGAAAACACTGGCACTTAAGAAATGGGTAAAGGAGAAGTTCATGAAAAAAAACTGAGAAAGATAAACCCAAGAGTTAGGGAGTATCACAGAAGGCAAGGGAAGAGAGAGTTTCAAGAAAGTAGGAATAATCAGCAGAGTTTAGTGCTGCAGAGAGAACGAATAAGATAGGGACTGAAAAGTGATCATTGGCTTTAGCAACAAAGAGTCTCAGTGACCTTTGAAAGGATTATTGTAAAATATTGTGGACAGAATTCAGAATGCATTGATTAAGGAGTAGATGAGAGGAGAGGAAGTGGAACAGCAAGTGCAGGCCACATTCTTCCAAGGGGGTAGAGTAGCTGAGTGGGGTGCCTTTGGTTTGTTTAAGGATGGATAGGGCATTAAGAGTTTCTTTTGGTATTTTCTTTGAATTAATCATCTCATTTTCTGATTTCTTATCATAAAAAGAATAAATAAACCAAAGGAATCAGCTACATAAGAAATGAAGTCTTGCAAATTTTCAGTGCTTCTGTCTGATATTAATAAATGATGAATTGTGGTTTTAAGTCCCTATAGTTCTATATCTTTTCCTCGGCTTTGCTTAAAGTGTCTATCTACCCAGAATCCACAATGCCTCAGGCAGTACTAAATTAGCACTGTAGGTGTATTAAGCCAGCCTGGCTGGGGTGAGCACGGCATTACGGCTGGCTTTAGACCCTTGGTTGAGGAGCCAGCTTTGTGATACTCAGCTTAATAATTATGGGGGCTTTATGTTTGCATGTGTGAACCTTAGTTAAGCTTTGTCATAGATTTTTCAAAACAGCTGGGGCTTTTGGTCTATGAAGACATTAATTTGTGTCTCCAGGGGCTATGCATAAATCAAATTGGAAAAGAGGGGAGGAGGAGCGAATTTCTTTTTTTGTGTGAATCCCAGCTCCCTGTTAACTGTTTAATTGAGGAGAAGGAAAGAGTCCTGTGACAATTACTGAATTAGTGATGCACTATTATCTTCTTCTTGATGTATTCTAGCTTGATGTATTTATGTTAAAAAAAGACAGTAAACGCTGTCTCCCTTAGAAGGCCCTGCTTTGTTGCCCTTCAACAGAAACGTAGACTCAGATTTCACAGTTCCTGTTGTTTCAAAGGGAGGCTTAATGTTGGGTGGTGATGGTTGTTAACTTAAACTTTAGTCCTCTTTTCTTAACCATCTGCTGTGTAGTGGCTCTCAGTCACAGTTGAGGGACAGCAACAAGGATCCCACCTGGGGAAAGCAGAGTAATAACATAGGCCTTTGGAAATTCTGCTGTTTATTCCTCTCTAGCCCTGTAAAGGATTATCGGGAAATCATGTCATCATGGAAGCAATTGCCATGTTGGAGTGAATTAAGGGTGGGAAGTGAGCCTGGTCCTAAATTCTTATGACCTTTGGAAATATCAGTATAAATGATGCTGTGGTAATCCAAGGTTTCCCCCTCCTCCACTGTGTTATCTTTTAGCCACTGCTGAATCTCACTGAAGAATGCCAGAATGTAGAAAAATGGGGCTTCTTTGTGGTTTTCGTATTTTCGTATTTGCTACCTTTTTAGTCCATTAGAGAAATAGATGATAGCAAATAGAATACACTCTTCAAAATAATACAGTAACTCCCACCCTGCAAATGTGTGTGTGTGTGTGTTTTACTAAATATTCTTAACATTCAAGAGCATATTCATAGAGGAAAAGGACCATGTTCTCCTCTAAAACAATCCTGTGATGCCACTGTCAGAATCCAGAACATGGCCCATGACTCAGTATGGTGTTTCTCCAATTAGAAGCCAAAACGAAACAGATTCTATCACTGTCTTATAGAACAGTTTTTATTAATAAGAATAACCAATGTTGATTCTTAAGATTTCAGTTGGGCTGTGTATCTGTAGGTCTCATTGAGCAAAGTAATAAGTTGTTTGTTTGTTTTTTGAGATGGGATCTTGCTCTGTCACCCAGGCTAGAGTGCAGTGGTGTGATTACGGCTCACCACAGCCTCAACTTCCTGGGCTCAAGCAATCCTTCTACCTCAGCTTTCCAAGTAGCTGAGACTACAGGCATGCACTGCCAAGCCTGACTAATTTTTGTATTTTTTTTAGAGACAAGTTTTCTCATATTGCCCAGGCTGGTCTTGAACCCCTAGACTCAAGCAATCCACATGCCTTGCCCTCCCAAAGTGCTGGGATTACAGGAATGAGCCACCATGCCCGGCCAAGGGTTTTAATAGACTGTTTTATTTATCTCTTTTTTTTTTTTTAAGAGAGAGAAAATCTTTTATTATAAGTGTGCATTGAGTTGATTGTTGCTTTTAGTTGCTCATACTCTAGCTTTTAATAATTATTATTGGTTTCTTCACGTTGATTTAATTGGTTGTGAGTTGTTTAACCATAGAGTGTATAGAATGCGTTTTAATTTTGACAGTATTTTTGGCCTATAATTTTCTAATAATTTGAACATAAGGCATAATGGTGTTATAGCTCAAATGTAAATAATCTGTATATTTTTCTTAAAAAATGTATCTGTACTTCATCTAAAATTCGTTTGCACAGTAATACTTCATTGGTGATATGCTCTCTATAAATCTGTGCTACTTAAAACATAAGTTAAATAGTTATAAGATAATAAGATGACCAGGATATTTTTAATTTATAGGACATTTAAAATACATTTCACCTTATTTAATGCTTACTGTGATTTTGAGAGAAAAATTCCTCCATTTTATAGAAATGGAGAGACAGAGGTAGGTTGAAATATAGACTGTTTTCTTAGAGGACTGTAAAAAAGTGTAGAGCCTATCCAAGATGTCAGCCCATACGTTGAAATTCTCTAATAAACCGATAGTTTTACATACACTAGAGGCAAAAAGGCATTACCTGACAGTAGTTTTGATGACTACATTAAGATTTAAATTAATAACAAAAATTTTAAACATATTTATTGTATGATTGCTGATCCAAAGTCATGGGCAATATATGTTCTCAGACTTTCTTATGACATATTACTAGGTCTTGAGCTGTGAGGAGTATAGTGCCTACTAAAGTTCAGGTTCCATTTCTTACAGTTAATACATTATAAATGGTCTTGCTCAATACAGCCCTCTGTTGTAACTCAATTGTAAATGTTGAACTTTCCCCTTCAGCTTGGATATATAATGATAATCTTTGTAAAGCATAATTTAATTAACTGTTTTAAAATTATTTAAGCAAGAGGTTAGGAAGAGAAATATTCAACTATTTCAGTTCTCTATTAAAATTATAAAAGTTGTTTAAAACTCCCATTTTTCCCGGGCTATTCCTCAGCAATAACCTGATTTAAAAAGCAATTAAGTATGGTGTGGGAAGATATAATACCTTAACCATAAGG
Source organism: Symphalangus syndactylus (assembly GCF_028878055.3). Classification (NCBI taxonomy): domain Eukaryota; kingdom Metazoa; phylum Chordata; class Mammalia; order Primates; family Hylobatidae; genus Symphalangus; species Symphalangus syndactylus. The sequence continues at coordinate 133,899,894 of NC_072447.2, read as the reverse complement.
CTACAGAATAGAACTATACATTATTGTACCCAGAAGAGATATTAAAATTTAAGTAGTCCAACACCCTCATTTTATGAATGAGGAAACCATGATCCAAATAGGTTAAATGACTGATCCAGGTTCAAACACTAGGTAGGTTAGTGGCATAGATAGGGCTTGATCTCAAGTTCCTTGACTCAATTAGTGATCTTCTCATTATTCTTTACTGCCTCCAGAAAATCAGAAAGGTGAAAACTGAACTCCAATATTACACTTTCAAAGCATGAACTCTACCTCTCTACATGACTTGAGATGCTTAATCAGTAGTAACCAACAAGATTAAATTTATTATCTTTTAAATTCAGTAAGTTGCCTTGGAAAGCAACCACATAAAATGGATTGCAAGAGACACTTTGGCGTCAATGCCTCTTAGTGTGTGTGTGGCAGGAATTAGATTCACTGCATTGTGTATGTATCCCAACTGCTAAGAAAACAGAGTCCTAGGAAAGAGCTACAGGAGCAGGCCAGTGCAACTGCTCTGATTCAGTAAGTAACTTGAATTTCTGATGGAATTGATCACTCATTAGTCTATGGGCCAGGAAAAAAGGAAATCAATGAACAAAAAATATCATAGTGATAAGAGACTATACGTGACCCCTACCTTGACCACATGTGCCTTGAGTTGAGCTTTATCTTCTCGAGATTAAGGAACAGTCTACTCTGCATGGTATACTTGGGCCATACCTGAAATCATGCTTTCCATCATGCTGGGAACTACTTCTTAAGAAAGACACTTGACAGACTAGAATGAAACAAAGATGTCCAGGGGCTGGAAAACCCTACCATGTAAAGAAAGGTTAGATATTGGGCTTTTAGTGTCTAGAAAAGAAAAAGCTTAGGAATGGAGAAGGGGAAGGGAACTGACATATTTTTAAGTACCTCTTTTGTGCCAGGCACGTTGCATATATTATCTCTTCTTATTCTCACAGCCATCCTGTACAGTGGGAGTTATCTTCTTTTTTGTTGTTGGTTTTTTTTTTTGTTTGTTTCTTGAGACAGGCTTTCGCTCTTGTCTCCCAGGCCGGAATGCAGTGGCACAATCTCGGCTTACTGCAACCTCTGCCTCCTTGGATCAAGCGATTCTCCTGCCTCAGCCTCCCAAGTAGCTGGGATTACAGGCATGCACCACTATGCCCGGCTAATGTTTGTATTTTTAGTAGAGACGGGGTTTCACCATGTTGAGCAGGCTGGTCTCATAACTCCTTACCTCACGTGATCTGCCCACTTCAGCCTCCCAAAGTGCTGGGGTTACAGGCATGAGCCATCGTGCCAGGATAGTAGGTGTTATCTGCTTTCAAAGTGTCTGATATGAAGGTATCAGATAACTTGTCTAATATAGAGTTAATATAAAGCAGAGAGATGCATACCTTTGAAGCTCATGCTTTGGATAGGAGTCTTCAAATATTTGAAGAGCTGATATGAACAAGAGGATTGAGGATTGATATGTGTCACTCCGGAGGGTATCCTTAGTAGTGATAGTAGCAGCTGTAAATGTAGCAGTAATATTAGCAGTAAGATCAGGAGCTGGTATTTACTGAGCACTTATTTTGTACCAGGGACTGTGCTAAGTACTTGATTTGTGTTAACTTGTTTAATTGCAATCCTATGAGGTAGGTACTATTGTTATCTCCATTTTTACATATAAAGAAACTGAAGCACAGAGATTAAGTGATCTACCCAAGATCATGTAATTGAGGGAACCTGGATATGAACCCAGGTAGCCATAGGAATTCAGATTTTAGCCTAGCATATAGGGGAAAACCTTTCTATTCAAACTGTCTGGCGGTGGAATGGGTGTTCTTATGAAGCAAGGACTTTTCCAGTCCTGAACATGTTTAAGTATGTCTGGATGCCACTGTTAGGCATGCTGTGAATGAGATTCTTTTACTGGGATCAAGGTTAAAAGTAAGATAACCTCAAAGCACCATTTCAACTCTAAAATTATACAAATCTGATTTGACGTATCTACTGGTTAGTGAGCAGCTATGACCTTTCTAGTCAATTTGTGGACTTAGTTGGGTACTCGGAGCTCATAGTAGAAAGGCTTCACTTCTGTTACTGTAGATGAGCTGTTGGCACAGGAGAAGTATAAGTTAATGCACTGGGCCACCAAATGGAGAGAAGCCATTCCAGGGGTCTGTTGCAAGAATCAATTTAGAAACCACAGGAAAAGGTCAAAAGAAATCCATTAATGAAAATTGATTAGTCTTTAAGGTTCTGGTTTCTAATTGTAATAATTTATAATCCAAATGAATTTAGTACCCACTTTCAAATTCCAACTTTCAAATTTATCTTAATAATTCCTAGTATCAACCTGCCATATGCTTCTTCCCTTTCCAACCCTGTGATAATGTCAGTTATCTATTCATTCAGACACCTGTGTATTTCTAATATTGACCAATTAAGAAAGCCATCTGTGGGTTCATATAAAATGCTCACCTAGAGGATAAAAGGTTTCATTGAATTTAAAAACACAAAGTACTATGCCACGAGGAAAATAACCCACAGATAAATAGCTACTAAATAGCTTACTGTCTTCTTCTCCCCCAGCCTTTCTTTGGCTACCTTTATAAAATAAAATATTTCATGAGAAAAATTAGCTCTCTAGGAATTCCATCACTGTCAGTAGTAAAAGTGAGAAGACACTATCATTAACCTCTTTTACCCAATGCCTCTTGAGAGCTTTGGAAAGGCAGCTAGGAACATAGCTTATCACTACTTCCTGGGTCAGAGGTAACAGCGGTTAGTCACCTGGGAAGGTAGTGGAGCAGAGAGAAGCTAGGCAAGAACTGCTCTGGAGAAATACAAACATAAAAGCTTAAGACTCTTCAATCAGTTGCTCTTCAGACTGCTGAAAAACCCCTGTAGAAGGCCAATTGAGTCTTTGAATGTGCTCATTTTTTTCTGGAGACTCACTGATCAATTTGGTATTGTGCATTGTACAAAGGATCAAAAATCAGAGTCTGCCTACATTGATTGTGATTCCATGTGTCTTGCTAAGGTTACGTGACATTTTTCCTAGATGCTCAGTCCCTAGAGAAGGGAATTCTCTAACAGTGGTCTAGTTATGTTTCAGAGCTAGCCTTTCTTTCAATTCAACTTTACTTAAAGCACCAGTGATATTTGAGAAACAATGTCTGAGGCTTATATTATTAGAAACATTTTTATTGACCTAACAGAGGCCTTTGATTTGGTCACCCATATATAGTTTCTTCAGAAATCCTGTGATTCTGGGCTTAGCAGTGACCCTGTAAAATGGTTTTCTCTGCATTTAGTTCTTGCCAACTTAGCCTCGACCTGGAGGTCCAAAATACTTGCAGACTGTCATTTTTAATGAAGATTAACTGAAGCCTTTCATTGGCCGATGGTGAAGGAGAGTTCAAAGACTATGCTGGCAGCTCCATTTGCTATCACAGGAAGGTTCTCCTTTTGAAATCATCTCCCTCTTTCTAGCAGATCTGCTGTGTCAAGGGTGTGCTTTTTAGCAGAATTTATTCCTTGAGTTGCTTTCGGTGTAAGTTATCCACAAAGGCAAAACATTCATGGTAATTTATGTGACATAACTTAGTAGAGTAATAGAATGGTAGAGCTAAAGGGGATGTTATGGAAGCTTCTGCTTGATATCCTTGTTTTATAGATGGGGAAACTGAGGCACAGAGGTGTTAAATTACTCGCCTGAAGCCATACAAACTAGTTAGTATCAGAGGCTAGAGTACAAACCCAGGCCTCGGGACTCCTAATCAAGTGTTTTTTTCTAATATGTTATGCTACTTTCTGCCTAGCTAATTCGTGTAGAATTTACCTATCATAAATATACATACATATTACATGTAAATAAATATTAAATAGACAGATATGTATGTTATGTATTCTATCGGTGGCAACATAGCCTGGCAGTTAAGAGCAGACATAGATCTGAATTCTACCCCTTAATACTGGTGTGAATTTATACATCTAACTTAATCTCTGAGCCTCAGTTGCCTCATCTGTAAAACTGAGACAATAAGAGTACTCACTCACCTGTTAAAATTATGAGAATGAAATCAGAAAATGCATGTAAAGTACTTTGTAAACTGCCTTGTGCATAGTAAACTCTCTGTGAATGATAGCTATTTTTACTATTTAACTTTTTTCTATATAGCTCGTTCAGTTCCCCCCGCCACTGCCTCCCCTCCCCAGGATGAGAATTCCCTTGGAAATCTTAATTTTATTAAGCTAGCATGCAAATGTGTTGTAATGCAACAACATTCTTCTAGCTAGACTGAGTCTAGTGTATCCGTTTTTTTTCTAAGTTAATTGCAGCCTGATTTGGTTCTGTTCAGTATCACATCTATTTCCACAAACAGGAAATTGTCTTTTCTATATTTTGATTGGCAGGGATGGTTTTATAAACTATATTGAATTATATTAGTGTTTCTCTATGGTGGAGGAGACACTTTCATTATAAGCCTCTGTTCCTAGGTGCTTATCTTTTTCATAAAATTACCCTTTGGACTGATGTATTTTCAACTTGTTTACTATTTCAGATGGGGTGGAAAAATTGGAGGGTGTGAAAAATGGAGAAATTTCTTATAACATTGTATTTGACTACCAAGTAATCACATTTGAAGATTTTCCTGTTTGCCCCTGCAGTTTCAAAATGTTAAAATCCCATAAGAACCGAGAAACACACAACATGATTATTTTAAAGAACAGCTTGTAGAAATTCCACAGGAAGCAACAATGTATATATGAGATCAGAGTCTTATGAAGACACGGTACCTGGTCCCAGAAGCTTTCTTTTTCAAATCACCTTTGACAATCGAGATTAAAAAAATAAAAGACAAATAGATTTCTTTAAATTGGATCCTGCTTTGTTATATTCCCAGCTATCCTCCTTTCTCACATGGTTAAAAAATGTTTATGGGGGAAAAAAAGAGGAACAAAGTAAGCAGGAAGTATAGGCTAAAAAGCAGTTAAGAAAAACAAGAATTTGTAAATGCCCAAGACGAGAAACCGGAGCCCAGTGCCCTGGGGATTTCAGTCAAATTGCTGTCAACAGGATCTGAAAGAGATGGAGTTCCATTGTAAGGAGAGTGCCATTCATTAGGGCTAATCCCAACTAAAGGGGATGTGCCTGAGTACCTGAGAGGAGGATAGAGTCATTTGAAAGAGAATATAAAGGTTATGTCTAGGAGTAGTATAGAAACTTCTAAAGCAACAAGAAGACATGGGCTGAAAGGTTGGGCTCTATAGTGGAAGTTAGAGAATGGAGGAACAAGAAGGGATTGTTTAATCACTTAAACTAGTACTAAGTAATGTGGTTATTACAAAATTGCCTGTAACTTATCTCAGCAACCCCCATTTAAAATGTAAGCTCCATGAGATGAGGGCTTATTGTCTGTTTGTTTACTGATATTAATATATCTCCAGCACCAAGAGCAACTTCTGGCCATAGTAGGTGCTCAGTGAACATTTGTTGAATTAGTGAGTGATAGAAATCTACTCTGAGGTTTCCTCCTATAAAATAAAGTTAATTTGTTTCCCTGAACTGCCTCTAATTGCTGCTTTGGAGTGATGAGGAGTAAAAGGTAAAGAAGGACCTTAAACCCAAGATGTAAATCAAAGTAACAGTGGAAACCTGGGCTCAGGGCAAGAATGGTTTGAGGGCTGCCATTAGAAAGTGTTCCATTCATCTTAGTTGGCAGCAAAATAGCCTTCATTTTTCTGACATCCTTTCCCTGAATCCTTAGATGTACTATGCTGGCATTAGAAGGGAAGCTAAATTCAGGCATCCCCAAAGACAAGACTCCCTATTTGACATTTCACCTGCTACTGACAGCCTATGGCAGTTGCTGTTCCATTGCTTGATTCAAAAAAAGAAGAACAGCATCACACATCAGAAATTCTTCCCTCCTTGTTACTCTCTTAGGCTAATTTGAACCTGTGTAACCTCTGTGTGGGCTCGTCATGCCAGCTCCTAGAACAGTGCCCGGCACCTAGCAAGCACTCAATAAATATTTATTGAATGAAACAACCCTGTCTGGTCTCACAGTTTGAAAGACTACCTGTTTTGTTGGTCCCCTTTCCATAGTCCCCCAAAGAAGATAGAGATATATCAGGAAGAGCAATTATGGGGAAATTGAAGAAAAGGAATGGAAAGTAATTGCAATTTCATGTCTGCCCAAATTCCAGTGCACTTCGGAAAATCCCCTCCGTATCTCAGATGAGTTGCAACTCCAAATCAACATGTAAAGCAGTTATTTTAAATGTGCAATGCTAAGACTCAAGAAAGTTTACTACCTGCTTTCATTCTAGGGTGAAAAGAAAATTCAGTGCTGTGTGTGTGTGTGTGTGTGTGTGTGTGTGTGTGTGTGTGTGTGTGTGTGATTATACATGAATGCTTATACTTGAGATGACGTTATTAAAACATATGTGTCTTTCTTATGTTTATCTGGCCCACCAGTTAGGGAGTTATATTTAGGTATGTAATTCAACACTTCCTCACACCTAATCCCAAAGCATTTGAGCATAACCAACATTTTGCTAAAAGGGGGTGGTGTGTGAAGGCAGATATGCTTTCTACAGGATGAAAGTTGGAATTTGAGTCCCTAAAGGTTTATAGGCAGGCCTAGGAGACTCCTGCTCTCAAAGCCAGGAAGTAAAATATCATGGACAGTTTTTTTAATACTAGGGCTAGATGTGTAGGATGTGAAACTAGTACAGGAAATGTAGAACAAGAACATTTGGCAACCTTGTGCTTCCTGTCTAAAATAACTATTATGGAACATCAGTGAGAGGTGGTAGGCTATAGTGAATTTTAACATTTTTTGTATTAGATTGCCATACTACTGAATTTTTCATATGTTATAGATTTTTTTCTGTTTTATTTTTGCTTTTTCTTCTTAGAAAAGTCAGTTCCCAAGTGGGGTGTGTGTGTGTGTGTGTGTGTGTGTGTGTGTGTGTGTGTGTGTGTAAGGGAATATCTATATTTAGTATCTACCTTTAGGTGTATTTGTTTCCAGAGTTACTTCTTTAACAACTGACACGGTATTCTTTGGGCAAGTCATTTATTTTGAGCACTGTAAGATTTCTGATGGGAGTGCTGTAAACTCCAGCTCTAAATTGATGTTGAAGAATCGATAAACTACTTAGCAGAGGAATAAATGGCTTGAGGAAAAAAATAACCAAGTAAAATATGTCTCTCTTTCTGTCCAAGCATGTATAGTGAGAGGGAGCGTATTTGACAAAGAGAGCATTAAACGGCTGTCACCTTCAGGGTGCTGTCCCTCATCTGGTTTAATTTTGTAGATTTTTTTTTTTTTTATTCAGACAGAGATCACCACAAAAAGAGATTAGAACCTGCTGATTAAAGGTTGGCAAAAGGTTTGGGATCATGAAAGCAACCAGATTCTTTTCCTAAAGAAGTAAGAATTATTTTCCCCGACTTAGAGTATCCTTATTAAATAGCATTGTCCCAGATATTATTCAGAGCAATCCAGGAATTAACTTTTTAGTTCAGCAAAAATTTATTGAGCACCTTTTTGGTACCAGATACTCTGCTAGATATTGTAAAAACAACAGTGAAAAAATATATACAAGGTCTCTGCCCTCATTGAGCTTTACAACAGGCAAACATGGAAATACATAAATGTGTGCATAAAATACTTATCAACTATAGGAAGTGCTAAGATAGCTATGGATGAGTAAAAATATGAGGGGACCTACTTTGATATCATGGAAAAAAGGTTTCTATGAGAAAGTGAATTTTAGGATGAGACCTGATTATTGAGGAGGTACCTGTCATGCAAAGAGCCTGAGGAACAGCAAGCACAGGTCTCTGAGGCAAGAAATGACTGGTTGTATTGCGGGAACACAGGGAAGGCCAGCATAGTTGAATGAGAGGGAATGTAGCATGAGATGAAGTTGGGAGAGGTCAACATCATACTGGGCTTATAGGTCCAAACAAGTTTGGATTTTTATTCTAAGAGCAGTGAGAATCCATAGAAAGATTTTAAGCACAGGAGTGATAATGAATTGTTTTACACATTTTTAGAGACTACTTTGACTGCAACCGTGGTTTGAATGTCTCCTCCAAAACTCATGTTAAAATTTAATTGCCAATGTTAACAGTATTGGGAGATGGGACCTGTAAGAGATGATTAGGTCATTGCCAATGTTAACAGTATTGGGAAATGGGACCCGTAAGAGATGATTAGGTCATGAGGGCTCTGTCCTCATGAATGAGTTAGTGCCACAGCACTGGATTAGTTATTGCAGGAGTGGACTCCTGATAAAAAGATAGAACTTTGGCCCCCATTCCCTCTGTTTTGTGTGCTTGCTTGCCCTTCTGCCCTTCAGCCGTGTTATGATGTAGCATGAAGGCCCTTGCCAGATGTAGCCCTTTAATATTGGTCTTCCCAGCCTTCAGAGTCATAGGCCGAATAAACTTCTTTTCGTTATAAATTACCCAGTTTGTGTTATTCTGGTATAGCAACAGAAAATGTACTAGAGATAGCTGCTCAGCAGAGAATGAGTTAAAGATGGGCAAGAGTGGAAGCATAACACAGCCACTTAGGAGGCTATTTACTTGCTGCAGGAGCCGAGATAAGAGAACATGGTGACTTGGATGATGTTAGCAATGGTGATGAAAAATGTACAGATTCAAGATGTATTTTAGAATTATAATCCAAAGATAAGATTTAACTGATGGTTGGAATATACGGAATGTTGAAAGAGTAGGAGCCAAGGCCAACTTCCAGTAGAAAGACGGAAATGATGATGCAGAAGAAGAAAAAGGAACATCTGCAGTCTAAGCAGCAAGAAAGGATGGGATTTAGGGACATTTGTTCCATTTTAACAACACAGAATATAGATAGAGACATAGACAGGTTTGCAGATTTGGTGGTAGGAAGATGAAAGAACTACTTTTTCTGATACCTTTTTCTTCTCCATGAAGTATGAGGCAAGATCATTAGTTAATGGCAGGAAGTGGAGTGGAGTGGGGAAAATATAGGAGGATTGAAGAGAGCAATGAAGATATAGTCACTTTAAAGAGTGGGAAAGCAAGTTTAATACAGAAGTAGCATTGTTGAGCAGAGATGAGTGCTCAGTTGAGGCTTGTGATCATGAATCCTTTAAATGAATGTGAAGCCCATTTGCTCAGCTATGTGCATTTTTCCCCATTCAAGTTTAGTAGCTCAGGTGCAGGTCCAGAAAGGTAATTTAATTGAATTCAACTCACATTTTGTTACGTGAGTGCATCAGGGAGAATATAATATGATATAATGGAATGAGCACATGACTAGGGGTCAGAAGGCCTGGACTGTGATGCAAGCTCAGCTAATTACAAGCCATGTGACCTTAGGCAAGTTGCTTAATATTGCTCTGCCTCTCTTTTCTCATTAGGAACATAAGAAGATTGGACTAAATAATCTTTAAGGTTCTTCTTAGCTCTAAAACTCTGTGATTATTTTCTTTTTCCTCTTGTGACAATTCTTGATCTCAACCAATTTCTCATTAATAAAATGTTTTTGTTAAATATGTAGACTCTGAAGCCAGACTGCTTAAATTTGAATTCCAGCTCTACCAGTTCTAAGCTGTGCAATCTTGAGTAAGTCATTTCACCTTTTAATGCCAGAGTTGCTTCATCATTGCCATGGGCATTATAATAGCATATACCTTAAGAGGGTTATTGTAAGGATTGAATGAGTCAATGTGTGTAAAGCTCCTAGAACAGTGCCTGGCATGTACTGTACCCTCAAAAAATGTTAGTCATTATTGTTACTCAAAGTTCTGTATCATTTTTTGGGCCAGAAAATGTCTGAAAGTTTGGAATTCCTTATGCTTACAGGCATGCATACCCCTAACACCCTATTTAGAGCACCTCATTTTGCTTCAGGGTGATAGTGTGGCATAGAAAATGTATTTTGGAACTAGACGAACCTTGGTCTGAATCCTGAGTCTGCCATTTACTTAGCTGTGAGACCTAGGGTAAATAAATCAACCAGCTGATATTCAAATTCCCCTTCTACAAAATGAGGATAGCAGTAATATTTATCTGATAGTTTGTGGAGAAAATTAAATGAGATAGTGCATGTAAAATACCTGATCGTATAGGGCTTGGCATGTAATGGGCATTTAATAACAGCAGTTATTGCTGTTATAGTATCCTGCCCTGATATATGACTTCTTATGCCAGCTATTGAGGAATAGGTGACTTTTGTTCTTATTGTTTCTTATTCTCATGGAGCACAGAAGAGCAACAAGTAGCCCATCAGAGAGAAAGATCTGAAAGTAGAAGCAGGCTCAGCCAGTACATTGAAGATGGGGTGAGGCTAGAAGGGCTGAATAAAGGAGTGCACATTTGTTATATGTTACAGTAAACACTATAAACACATAGATTACTTTTAACAGTGAAATCTTCCTTTTGAGTTGAATGCCATGCCAGTGATAGTGGGTTAATAGAACCAGAGACAATCATAAGGCTGATCTACTCAGTTCTCAGTCTAGGAAGGTCACCATTGCCTTTCACTTCTAGACAAAGATGCCATTCACAGCATAATTCTACTGATCCCAGGACGTTGGCCATTCCTGGGAAATCTTTGAGCTCCTTGATGAAAAGGCATCATATGAGGCTAAAAAATGTAATATAATTTCATTTATAACTGACCCCCAGAACTGCTTTGGGAGCAGCACTTGTTTTGCTTCCTGGATTTGAAAACTTCCTACTGAATTGTATTGATTATTATTACTTTTTTTACAGAAAGGAAATATGGGGGAGAGCCCCTCATTTAAATGATTTTGTGTAACAATCAAAATGGATCATATAGGGCTAAAAAAGAGCTCAATGAATATAGATGTTTTAATCCCAGTGTTACTTTCCGTATGGTATTATTACAAAGATAAATTAGACCAAAAGTTTTTGTTTTCCTATCAATTTCATTTAAGAAAAATATTAGATTTAATTATCCTAGCTAAAATCTTGGTCTTTCTTGTTAAATGTATTTCATCTTATTAGCCTGTTAATTTCTTCTGTTAAGCTGAGTGACTAATATTAACGCAAAATTTTATCAACTGAAAACGGAAAGTAAACTTGTATTATAGCCCTAATTTGCCCTTGTATGTGCTAGTTAAGTAAGTAATTTGAACCTAGAAGCTAAATTACCTTTACTAGAGACCACAAAGCAGATTAGTTAGTATGAATTGTGGGCTTTCTTTCTGCCTCAGATGTTTGCTCATAATCTATTTTTCTCGCTCTAAAAAGATTGTGATAATAATTGTGATCTTACCAGGTTACACCGTTCTAGTGGCTGGAGCATCAACTCGGATATTGGGATACCATTTGCAGTTGAGCAGGTTCACTTCACTTCTCAATCCATTTCCTCTTCGGAAAAATGACAATGATAATATCTGCCCTTATCTCTTTTGCTTGGAGGTTGTAAGAATAAATGAAACATGGATGGAAACAGTTTGAGCATAAATACATAAATCTGAGGAATTATGACTCTTCAGGAGTTATTTATGTATACCAGTATTTGTGTATTTAGAAAGCCCCTCCCTTACCCATAAACACATGCACACTTCACCATCATCATCAAACTTAAAGAGACATGCACACATAAATCCTCATGTTTTCAAACATACTTTTTTTCCTCAATGGCTTTTAAAAAATGGTTACTTTGAACTGTGTAGAATTGGATGGACATTAATATACTTTTATCTAGCTATCTATGTATCCATTTATTTATTCATTAATATAGTCAACAGATATTTATCAAGTTCTACTATATGCCAGATACTGTAATATGCTGGGGGAAAAATATAATAATCAAGACAGGAATGACTCTTGGCTCATGAGCTTATGGCCAAATAAGGAAGACAACAGACTCTTTAAAAAGTTTAAGTACTATAATGGGGGATTGTCAGAGCATAGTAGAGTACCTAGCAGAACCTGAGATGTAGAGAGTAGAAAAGGTAGAAATGCTTCCCACAGAAGTGATATTCATGTTGAGGCTTTTAGAGAATGAGTAATTGCAACCTAGCAAAGAGAAGTGGAGAAGAGCATTCCAGTCGGGGGGCAGAATCACTGCAAAGTTGTGCAGTAATTTGGTGTGTATATCTATCTACACTTAGGTATCAACCCATTTACAGGTTGCTGTGCCTCTGCCTAAACTTGGAGAAACTGCATGGCTTTTCAGACCTTGTGAATTGTTGGCTCTGTCCCTGAATACACTGAATGGATGAAACTCTGGTCTAGCATGAACTGCTTTTGCTCGTTGATTACTTTTCTAACTCATAAAAGTCAAGTTTTCAATCTTGAATGTTTTTTAGAACCTTCTTATGGTTCTGAGTGTTGTTTATTTTGGTTATCCCGACTGCAGATAATTGTGTATTTGCATTTACCATGAATTTAGATGCTTTTAACAAGTTTTTGCGTTTTGGCTGGGTTAATTACTCTATTTAGTAGAGTTGTGTCCATCAACACACAGGCTGTTTTATCTATCCAAGCCCCAATAAGTGAGTATAATTTCCTGATATTAACATAGACTCGGAAACCACTGGTCTATGTGATTTGAATAATGACCATTTATTTTTAAACCATTTTAAGACCATATAAATCACTTTCTAAAATTAGTTGAAGTCATTTCCTTCCCAGACTTTCTAGGATTTTCTTCCTTCACTGAGCTCTGGCTACTAACAAGCTTTCAGTTTTATATGTTTCAACTATCTCTTGTTCACTTTTAAAAATTTTCCTACACCATTTACAAAGCAACACACCACTGCCTTGTTTTTTCTTAAACCTAAAAACACTTTACCCCTCAAATTAATGTCTGGACCCAAGCCAAGCACAGCACTCTTCACAAGGAAAGTAGAGAATGTTGTGTATAATTAACAGAGGGCCATGGTAACTCATCTCACTGGCTTGAATATGGATCTAATGTCTGCAGATGCTAGCACTTCTGAGGCACAGAAAACGAATGGTTTTAAATGTGATCCTGGTATGCACTTGACAATACATATGGTGAACGACTATAATGTGTAATTACATATGCTTATCTCTTTGTGGGACTTTATTTATTTACAAAAAGGGCACCAAAGTCCAACTCTGTCTGTTTGGACTGTGTAAGTTGATGGCTGACAAAACAGGGTTCAGAGTTGACATAATGTCTACCACATGGTTAACTTTAGTTTTTGAATGTGACTATCGATAGTTGTAAAGAAAACACACTTCTCTATTCTTTCATAAAACATATTATGAAAATTTTTAAATATAGAGAAAACATGGTATACAGTAGTCCTTTTTTTTCTGCAGGGAATATGTTCCCAGACTCCCAGTGGAAACCTAAAACCATGGATGGTACTGAACCTTGTATAATGCTATATTTTTTCCTATACCTACCTATGATAAAGCTTAATATATAAATTAGGTACAGTAAGAGATTAACAATAACCAATAATAAAATAGAACAACCATAACAATATGCTGTAATAAGTTATATTAATATGGTCCTCCTCTTCCTCCCTCTCTCTCTTTTTCTTTCTCTCATAATATCTTATGCATTGTACTCAGCCTTCTTCCTCTTGTAATCTATTGATATGATAACTGAGAGGTCTACTAAGTGGCTAATGGGTGGGTAGTGTATACAGTATGGCTACTCTGAATGAGGGCATAAATCATCCATGCCTCGGATGAAATGGAGTAGAATGAGTGAGATTCAATTGTGCTACTCAGAATGGCGCACAATTTAAAACTTAGGAATTGTTTATTTCTGGAATTTTCCATTTAATATTTCCAGACTGTGCTTGACCACAGGTAACTGAAACTGTGGAAAGCAAAACTGCAGTTAAGGGAGAACTACTGTACAGTTATACTCACCATACAGATTTACCAAACATTAATATTTTCTGTATTTGTTTCCAGCCACTTAAGAATACAGATATACCATATACCAGTTGAAGTTTACTTTGTGCCCTTCCCTAATGAAATTTCCCTCCCTTCATACCCAGAGGAAGTACCCCCCCCCGAAGTTGGTGTGGCCCTTTACCAGCCATGTGTTTGTACACATGTATGAATTTAGGAACAATATTTGGCATAGTTTAAATGTTTGTAAAATTTGTATAATACTGTATGTATCATAAAGTAACTTGCTTTTTTCACTCAATATATTTTTGAGATTTATCTATATTACTATACATATCCATTCATTTTAACAGCTGTAGAATATTTCATTTTATGAATGATTATTTCTTAATATATTTGTCAATTTCCTTGTTGATGGACGCCTTAGATTGCTTCTCATTTTTTACTATTACAAAAAGCATTCCAATACACATCATTTTTTCATGTCATCTTGTGCACGTGTGTGAGATGTTTTTCACCTTAAAGTGGTGTTGCTGGGTTGCAGAAGGTATGCATCTTCAACTTTACTAGATATTGCCAAATTGTTCTCCAAAGTTGTTGTACCACTTTATACTTCCACAAATAGTTCATGGGGGTTCCACATCTCCAGCCCTCAGTATTGTCAGTCTTAAATATTTTATCAATTTCATAGGTATGAAATAATGTCTCAATGTGTTTTAATGTGCATTTTCCCATTTATTAGTGAGGTTTATTAGCTTTCCATGTGTTTATTGGCCATGTGGGTTTCCTTTTCTGAGAACTGCCTATTCATATCATTTGCTCATTATTCTATTTGGTTGTTAGTCTTTTTGTTATTGATTTGAAGGAGATTATTCTGGATACTAATCCCTCATGCTTTGTGAATATCCTTTCCCAGCCTGCAGCTTGTCTTTTAACTTTACTTACTGCCTTTGCTGAACAAGCCCTTTTAATTTTACTGGAATAAAATATATCAAGGTCCTATTCTTTAAATATAAAACTGTGTAAAAGAGAGTATCATTCTCACACAACCTGGAATACTTCTCATTAAATTAAAATGAAGCAACTTGAAGTAAGACACCAGATTATATTGATATGACTTCATATAAAGTTAGCTTTGGAAGTTACCTGCAAATGTACGAGAGTTGCTATCACTAAAAATGTAACTTCAGTAGACCCTTGAAGAAAACTAACTAAAGTTATGGAAGATGAAAAAGATCTAGACGTCTGCTGTACAACAATGTGCAGGTAGTTAGCAATACTCTATTGTACATTTACAATTTTATTAAGAGGGTAGATGTCATGTTATTTGTGGTTTTTTTTTCCGCAATAGAAAGAAAGCTAGGTAAATAATTCGGTACATTTCTTTCAACCTAGAAAAAAACCATTTCCTAAGAAATCTGTCAGTTCCTTTATGAACAGCTGTTTGCCTTGGACAAATAATTTCACCTCTCTTCTCATTTTCCCCAAATATAAAGTGAAGAAACTGTTTTATAGTCTCTAAGGCCCACTCCAGCTCTAATAGTTTTATGGCATGAGAAATAATGAGTTAAATGTATTCTAATGATTTCAAATGTTCATTAAGAATTTTTCCAATTCCAGATCCTGCAGATTTTTTAAGGAATTCTACTAATATCTCTTGGAGGGCTTTTCGTACACATCTGTAGTCTCTTTCAAACCTTGAGTGTCATTGATAGTGCCCCAAATAATTCCCAAAGATGCTCTCGGAAGACCTAAGCCAAGAGAAGAAAAAATAATAAAGAAGAAAGATAAGTTGTAAAAGATCAGAGAGGGAAGAGGGAGTGAGGATAGTGAGGTATATTTGGAGAGGAAGCTCCAAGACCATTCTGTAACACCAAAGTTGGTGACCTGTGTTCCAAAAAGTCAGAAAAATATATTATTTTAATAAAGAACAGAAGGTCTAATATGTGGATGTGGGCTGGTCAAATATGTGAATCTTGGTCAAATGCATACATCAGCAGCATCTGACTTATAAATTATTGCCCTTTGCATTTAAAGATGACCTGTATCATGACTTTTGATCTCTATTGGCAAATGGCTGTCTTTTGCATGCTGCCTCCATGTGAAAGCTCTGATTTTGCAGTGAAAGCCACTACTAGAAGATTTTTTAAGATTTTTTTCATATAAGACTGTGCTTCTGGTATTCTCGCCTCAAATCCTTATCAGAAACAGCCATCCTGTCCCCTAAGGTCTGCTGCCACTCACCAACGCTGTCTCAGGTGTGTTTGAGGTGAGCATCCTTTAAAAATCATTTCTCTACTTTTCATTGTCCCATTTATTTTTCCTGATTATCTTTTATTTTGCAGATTTTCTGCCCCTCTATATATCTGCCAGTAGCCTGGTTTTGTTAGAGGAGTTTAGTGTGGGTGTTCTTCTGTTAGACTTCTAGGTGATGTTGATTAAACTATGCAAGAAGACAGTTAGCATCCAAGTCTGATAGTAAAATAAAAGGATAGGCATGGTCACTCTACCCGTCAGCACCCTTTTCCATTACAGATGCTCCTTGACTTACAATGGGGTTACATCCCAATAAACCCATTATAAGTTGAAAATATTGTAAGTTAAAAATGCATTTAATATACCTAACCTAGCAAACATCACAGGTTAGTCTAGCCTACTACTTTAAATGTGCTCAGAACACTTACATTAGCCTACAGTTGGGCAAAATCACCTAACAGAAAACCCATAATAAAGTATTGAATATCTTTTTTTCTTCTTTTTATTATTATTATACTTTAAGTTTTAGGGTACATGTGCACAACGTGCAGGTTTGTTACATATGTATCCATGTGCCATGTTGGTGTGCTGCACCCATTAACTCATCATTTAGCATTAGGTATATCTCCTAATGCTATCCCTCCCCCATCCCCCCACCCCACAACAGTCCCCGGTGTGTGATGTTCCCCTTCCTGTGTCCATGTGTTCTCATTGTTCATTTCCCACCTATGAGTGAGAACATGCAGTGTTTGGTTTTTTGTCCTTGCAATAGTTTGCTGAGAATGATGGTTTCCAGCTTCATCCATGTCCCTACAAAGTATTGAATATCTTATGCAATTTATTGAACACTGTACTGAAAGTAAAAAACAGAATGGCTCTCTGCTGCTGCCTGGCATGTCAAGAAAGTATTGTACCACATATTGCTAGCCTCGGAAAATATCAAAATTCAAAATTTGAAGAAGTATTTCTATTGAATGATGTTGCTTTCGCACCATTGTGAAGTTGAAAAATCGTAAGTCAAACCATCATATGTCAAGGACCATCTGTACATTCAAGCCCTACAGGAACATTAACTTTTCCTTGAATTTACTTTTGCATTCTGTGCACTTGTGCCCTTGCTCCAGCAATCCCTTTTGCCTGAAATGCTCTCCTCTCTTTTCACTTCCTCTCCTCTGTGTTCTACTTATTCTCTCTCTCTCTTTTTTTTTTTTTTTTTTTTTTGAGATGGAGTCTCACTCTGTCGCCCAGGCTGGAGTGCAGTGGTGCGATCTCATCTCACTGCAACCTCTGCCTCCTGAGCTCAAGCAATTCCTCCTGCTTCAGCTGCCTGAGTAGCTGGGACTACAGATGCGTGCCACTAAGCCTGTCTGATTTTTTTTATTTTTTGTAGAAACGGGATTTCGCCATTTTGCCCAGGCTGGCCTCAAACCCCTGGACTTAAGTGATCCACCTGCCTCGGCCTCCCAAAGTGCTGGGATTACCTGCAGTAGCCACTGCGCCCGGCCTGCCCTACTTATTCTTTAAGAATGAGCTCAAACATAACTTACTAAAGAGGTCACCCCTCCCCAGAGAATTAGTCATTTCTTTTCTTTTTTAAAAAAATTTTATTTTTAATTAACAAATAAAAGTTGTATATATTTAATGACATGATGTTTTGAAATATGCATAAATTGTGGAATAACTAAATTGAGCTAATTAACATATGTGTTACATCACAAACTTAACATATTTTGTGCTGAGAACACTTAAAATGTACTCTCTTAGTGATTTTCAAGATACGTTATTATTAACTATAGTCACTATGTTTTACAATAGATCTCTTGAATTTAGTCCTCCTTTCTAATTGAAATTTTGCACCCTTTGACCATAATATCCTCAACTCCTCATCCCCCAACCACTTCCTGGTAACCACCATTCTACTCTGCTTCTGTGAGTTTAATTTTTGTAGATTCCGCATATAAGTGAGATCATGTGGTATTTGTCTTTCTGTGCCTGGCTTATTTCACTTAACATAATGTTCTCCACTTTCATCCATATTGTTGGCAAATGACAAGATTTCTTTCCTTTTAAATGCTGAATAGAATTCTTTTGTATATATTTTCCTTCTTTTCTTTTTTTTAAAATTTTATTATTATTATACTTTAAGTTTTAGGGTACATGTGCACAATGTGCAGGTTTGTTACATATGTATACATGTGCCATGTTGGTGTGCTGCACCCATTAACTCGTCATTTAGCATTAGGTATATCTCCTAATCCTATCCCTCCCCCATCCCCCCACCCCACAACAGTCCCCAGTGTGTGATGTTCCCCTTCCTGTGTCCATGTGTTCTCATTGTTCAATTCCCACCTATGAGTGAGAACATGCGGTGTTTGGTTTTTTGTCCTTGCGATAGTTTGCTGAGAATGATGGTTTCCAGTTTCATCCATGTCCCTACAAAGGACATGAACTCATCCTTTTTTATGGCTGCATAGTATTCCATGGTGTATATGTGCCACATTTTCTTAATCCAGTCTATCGTTTTTGGACATTTGGGTTGGTTCCAAGTCTTTGCTATTGTGAATAGTGCCACAATAAACATACGTGTGCATGTGTCTTTATAGCAGCATGATTTATAATCCTTTGGGTATATACCCAGTAATGGGATGGCTGGGTCAACTGGTATTTCTAGTTCTAGATCCCTGAGGAATCGCCACACTGACTTCCACAATGGTTGAACTAGTTTACAGTCCCACCAACAGTGTAAACCTATTTTCCTTATTTTCTTTATTCATCTGTTGATGGAAACTTAGGTTGATTCCACATCTTGGCTATTATGAATAGTGCTGCAATGAACATGGAAGTGTAGATACCTCTTTGGACATACTGAATTTATTTCCTTTGGATGTACACCTAAAAGTGGGATTGCTAGGTCATATGGTAGTTCTATTTTTAATTTTATGAGGAACCTCCATACTCTTTTCCATAATGGCTATACTAATTTATATTACCACCAACAATGTGCAAGCACTCCCTTTTCTCCAAATTCTCACTAACACATGTTATCTTTCATCTTTTTGATAATAGCCATTCTGTCAGGTGTGGGGTGATAACTCATTGTGGTTTTATTTGCATTTCCCTGATAATTAGTAACATTGAGCATACCTGTTGGCTATCAGAATGTCTTCTTTTGAGAAATGTCTATTCAGGTCCTTTGTCCATCTTTAAAATCGGGTTATTTTCCTGCTATTGAATTGAATTGCTTACATATTTTGGATGGTAATTCCTTATCAGATAAATGGTTTGCGAATGTTTTCTCCCATTCTGTAGGTTGTCCCTTCAGTCTGTTGTTTTCTTTGCTATGCAGAAGCTTTTTAGATTGATGTGTATCCTATTTGTCTATTTTTGTTTTTGTTGTGTGCTTTTGGGGTCCTATCCCTAAAATCATTGCCCAGACCAATGTAATGGTGCCTTTTTTGTTTGTTTTCTTTTTCTTTTTTAATTATACTTTAAGTTCTGGGATACAGGTGCAGAGCGTGCAGGTTTGTTACATAGGTATACACATGCCATGGTGGTTTGCTGCACCCATCAACCTGTCATCTGAATTAGATATTTCTCCTCCTCTACCCTCCCACCCCCTGACAGGCTCCCATGTGTGATGTTCCCCTCCCTGTGTCCATGTGCTCTCATTGTTCAACTCCCACTTATGAGTGAGAACATGCAGTGTTTGGTTTTCTGTTCCTGTGTTAGTTTGCTGAGAAGGATGCTTTCCAGCTTCATCCATGTCCCTGCAAAAGACATGAACTCATCCTTTTTTATGGCTGCATAGTATTCCATGATATTTATGTGCCACATTTTCTTCATCCAGTCTATCATTGATGGGCATTTGGATTGGTTCCAAGTATTTGCTATTGTGAATAGTGCTGCAATAAACATATGTGTGCATGTGTTTTATATTAGAATGATTTATAATCCTTTGGGTATATACCCAGTAATGAGATTGCCGGGTCAAATGGTATTTCTGGTCCTAGATCCTTGAGAAATCGCCACACTGTCTTCCACAATAGTTGAACTAATTTACATTCCCACGAGCAGTGTGAAAGCATTCCTGTTTCTCCACATCCTCTCCAGCATCTTTTGTTTCCTGACTTTTTAATGATCGCCATTCTAACTGGTGTGAAATGGTATCTCATTGTGGTTTTGATTTGCATTTCTCTAATGACTGGTGATGATGAGCTTTTTTTCATGTTTGTTGGCCACATAAATGTCTTCTTTTGAGAAGTACCTGTTCATATCCTTTGCCCACGTTTTGATGGAGTTGTTTGTTTTCATTCTTGTAAATTTGTTGAAGTTCCTTGTAGATTCTGGATATTAGCCCTTTGTCAGATGGATAGATTGCAAAATTTTTCTCCCATTCTGTAGGTTGCCTGTTCACGCTGATGATAGTTTCTTTTGCTATGCAGAAGCTCTTTAGTTTAATTAGATCTCATTTGTCAATTTTGGCTTTTGTTGCCATTGTTTTTAGTGTTTTAGTCATGAGTGGTATTGCCTAGGTTTTCTTCTAGGGTTTTTATGGTTTTAGGTCTTATGTTTAAGTCTTTAATCCATCTTGAGTTAATTTTTCTATTAGGTGTAAGGAAGGGGTCCAGTTTTGGTTTTCTGCATATGGCTAGCCAGTTTTTCCAATACCATTTATTAAATAGGGAATCCTTTCCCCATTGCTTGTTTTTGTCAGGTTTGTCAACAATCAGATGGTTGTAGATATGTGGCATTATTTCTGAGGTCTCTGTTCTGTTCCATTGGTCTGTATATCTGTTTTGGCACCAGTACCATGCTGTTTTGGTTACCGTAGCCTTGTAGTATAGTTTGATGTCAGGTAGCGTGATGCCTCCAGCTTTGTTCTTTTTGCTTAGGATTGTCTTGGCTATATGGGTTCTTTTTTTGTTCCATATGAAATTTTAAGTAGTTTTTTTCTAATTCCATACAGAAAGTCAATGGTAGCTTGATGGGTATAATATTAAATCTGTAAATTACTTTGGGTAGTATGGCCATTTTCATGATATTGATTCCTCCTATCCATGAGGACGGGATGTTTTTCCATTTGTTTGTGTCCTCTCTTATTTGCTTGAGCAGTGGTTTGTAGTTCTCCCTGAAGAGTCCCTTGTAAGTTGTATTCCTAGGTATTTTATTCTTTTTTGTAGCAATTGTGAATGGGAGTTCACTCATGATTTGGCTGTCTATTATTTGTGTATAGGAATGCTTGTGATTTTTGCACATTAATTTTGTATCCTGAGACCTTGTGGAAGTTGCTTATCAGCTTAAGGAGATTTTGGGCTGAGACAATGGGGTTTTCTAAATATACAATCATGTCATCTGCAAACAGAGACAATTTGACTTCCTGTCTTCCTATTTGAATACCCTTTATTTCTTTCTCTTGCCTGATTGCCCTGGCCAGAATTTCCAATACTATGTTGAATAGGCATCGTGAAAGAGGGCATCTTTGTCTTGTGCCAGTTTTCAAAGGGAATGCTTCCAGCTTCTGCCCATTCAGTATGATATTGGCTGTGGGTTTGTCATAAATAGCTCTTACTATTTTGAAATATGTTCCATCAATACCTAATTTATTGATAATTTTTAGCATGAAGGGGTGTTGAATTTTATGGAAGACCTTTTCTGCATCTATTGAGATAATCATGTTGTTTTTGTCATTGGTTCCGTTTATGTGATGGATTACATTTATTGATTTGTGTGTATTGAACCAGCCTTGCATCCCAAGGATGAAGCCAACTTGATCGTGGTAGGTAAGCTTTTTGATGTGCTGCTGGATTCGGTTGGCCAGTATTTTATTGAGGATTTTCGCATCAATGTTCATCAGGGATATTGGCCTGAAATTTTCTTTTTTTGTTGTGTCTCTGCCAGGTTTTGGTATCAGGGTGATACTGGCCTCATAAAATGAGTTAGGGAGGAGTCCCTTTCTTTCTATTGTTTGGAATAGTTACAGAAGGAATGGTACCAGCTCCTCTTTGTACCTCTGGTAGAATTTGGCTGTGAATCGTCTGGTTCTGGGCTTTTTTTGGTTGGTAGGCTATTAATTACTGCCTCAATTTCAGAACTTATTATTGGTCTATTCAGGGATTTGACTTCTTCCTGGTTTAGTCTTGGGAGGGTTTATATGTTCAGGAATTTATCCATTTGTTCTAGATTTTCCAATTTATTTGCATAGAGGTGTTTATACTATTCTCTGATGGTAGTTTGTATTTCTGTGGGATCAGTGGTGATCTCCCCTTTATCAGTTTTATTGTGTCTATTTGATTCTTTTCTCTTTTCTTCTTTATTAGCCTAGATAGTAGTCTATCTATTTTGTTAACCTTTTCAAGAAATCAGCTCCTGGATTCATTGATTTTCTTTTTGAAGGGTTTTTCGTGTCTCTATCTCCTTCAGTTCTGCTCTGATCTTAGTTATTTCTTGTCTTCTGCCAGCTTTTGAATTTGTTTGCTCTTGCTGCTTTAGTTCTTTTAATTGTGATGTTAGGATTTCGATTCTACATCTTTCCCACTTTCTCCTGTGGGCATTTAGTGTGTAAATTTCTCTCTAAACACTGCTTTAGCTGTGTCCCAGAGATTCTAGTACATTGTGTCTTTGTTCTCACTGGTGTCAAAGAACTTACTTATTTCTGTCTTAATTTCGTTATTTACCCAGTAGTCTTTCAGGAGCAGGTTGTTCAGTTTCCATGTAAATGTGCGGTTTTGAGTGAGTTTCTTAATACTGAGTTCTAATTTGATTGCATTGTTGTCTGAGAGACTGTTATGATTTCTGTTCTTTTGCATTTGCTGAGGAGTGTTTTACTTCCAATTATGTGGTCAGTTTTAGAATAAGTATGATGTGGTGCTGAGAAGAATGTATATTCTGTTGATTTGGGCTGGAGAGTTCTGTAGATGTCTAATAGGTCCGCTTGGTCCAGAGCTGAGTTCAAGTCCTGGATATCCTTGTTAATTTTCTGTCTCGTTGATCTGTCTAATATTGACAGTGGGGTGTTAAAATCTCCCACTATTATTGTGTGGGAGTCTAAGTCTCTTTGTAGGTATCTAAGAACTTGCTTTATGAATCTGGGCGCTCCTGTATTGGGTGCATATATATTTAGGGTAGTTAGCTCTTCTTGTTGCATTGATCCCTTTACCATTATGTAATGCTCTTCTTTGTCTTTTTTGGTCTTCATTGGTTTAAAGTCTGTTTTATCAGAGAATAGGCTTGCAACCCCGGCTTTTTTGTTTGTTTGTTTGTTTGTTTTTGTTTTTGTTTTGCTTTCCATTTGCTTGATAAATATTCCTCCATCCCTTTATTTTGAGCCTGTGTGTGTCTTTGCACGTGAGATGGGTCTCCTGATTACAGCACACCAATGGGTCTTGACTTTATCCAATTTGCCAGTCTGTGTCTTTTAATTGGGACATTTAGCCCATTTATATTTAAGGTTAATATTGTTATGTGTGAATTTGATCCTGTCATGATGATGCTAGCTGGTTATTTCGCCCATTAGTTGATGCAGTGTCTTCACAGTGTTGATGGTCTTTACGATTAGGTATGTTTTTGCAGTGTCTGGTACCTGTTTTTCCTTTCCATATTTAGTGCTTCCTTCGGGAGCTCTTGTGAGTCAGGCCTGGTGGTGACCAAACCTCTCAGTATTTGCTTGTCTTTAAAGGATTTTATTTCTCCTTCACTTATGAAGCTTAGTTTCGGTGGATATGAAATTCTGAGGTGAAAATTCTCTTGTTTAAAAATGTTGAATATTGCCCCTCACTCTCTTCTGGCTTATAGAGTTTCTGCAGAGATCTGCTGTTAGTCTGATGAGCTTCCCTTTTTTGGGTAACCTGACCTTTCTCTCTGGCTACCCTTAACATTTTTTCCTTAATTTCAACCTTGGTGAATCTGATGATTATATGTCTTGGGGCTGCTCTTCTCGAGGAGTATCTTTGTGGTGTTCTCTGTATTTCCTGAATTTAAGTGTTGGCCTGTCTTGCTAGGTTGGAGAAGTTCTCCTGGATAATATCCTGAAGAGTGTTTTCCAACTTGGTTCCATTGTTCCCGTCACTTTCAGGTACACCAATCAAACATAGGTTTGGTCTTTTTCACATAGCCCCATATTTCTTGGAAGCTTTATTCATTCCTTTTCATTCTTTTTTCTCTAATCTGTCTTCATGCTTTATTTCATTAAGTTGATCTTCAATCTCTGATGTCCTTTCTTCCTCTTGATCAACTCAGCTATTGATACTTGTGTATGCTTCACGAAGTTCCATGTGGTGTTTTTCAGCTCCATCAGGTCATTTATGTTCTTCTCTAAACTGGTTATTCTAGTTAGCAATTCCTCTAACCTTTTTTTCAAGGTTCTTAGCTTCCTTGCATTGGGTTAGAACATTCTCCTTTAGCTCGGAGGAGTTTGTTATTACCCACCTTCTGAAGCCTACTTCTGTCAGTTCATTAAACTCATTCTCTGTCCAGTTTTGTTCTCTGCTGGCGAGGAGTTGTGATCCTTTGAAGGAGAAGAGGTGTTCTAGTTTTTGGAATTTTCAGACTTTTTGCACTGGTTTTTCCTCATCTTCACGGATTTATCTACCTTTGATCTTTGATGTTGGTGACCATCAGATGGGGTTTCTGTGTGGAGGTCCTTTTTGTTGATGTTGATGCTATTCCTTTCTGTTTGTTAGTTTTCCTTCTAACAGTCAGGCCCCTCTGCTGCAGGTCTGCTGGAGTTTGCTGGAGGTCCACTCGAGACCCTTTTTGCCTGAGTATCACCAGCAGAGGCTGCAGAACAGCAAAGATTGCTGCCTCTTTTTTCCTTTTGAAGCTTCACCCCAGAGGGTCACCCACCAGATGCCAGCCAGAGCTCTCCTGTATGAGGTGTCTGTCGACCCCTGCTGGGAGGTATCTCCCAGTCAGGAGGCATCTCCCAGTCAGGAGGCACGGAGGTCAGGGACCCACTTGAGGAGGCAGTCTTCTCTTAGCAGACCTCGAGCGCTGTGCTGGGAGGTCCACGGCTGTCTTCAGAGCCAGCAGGCAGGAACATTTAAGTCTGCTGAAGCTGCGCCCACAGCCGCCCCTTCCCGCAGGTCCTCTGTCCCAGGGAGATGGGAGTTTTATCTATAATCCCCTGACCAGGGCTGCTGCCTTTCTTTCAGAGATGCCTTTCCCAGAGAGGAGGAAGCTAGAGAGGCAGCCTGGTTACAGTGGCTTTGCTGAGCTGCCATGGGCTCCACCCCGTTCAAACTTCCTGGTGGCTTTGTTTACACTGTGAGGGGAAAACCACCTACTCAAGTCTCAGTAATTGCGGATGTCCCTCTCCCCACCAAGCTCGAGCGTCCAAGGTCAACTTCAGACTGCTGTGCTAGCAGCGAGAATTTCAAGCCAGTGGATCTTAGCTTGCTGGGCTCCATGGGGGGTGGGATCCACTGAGCTAGACCACTTGGCTCCCTAGCTTCAACCTCCTTTCCAGGGGAGTGAACGGTTCTGTCTTGCTGGCGTTCCAGGCGCCACTGGGGTATGAAAACAAAACTGCAGCTAGTTTGGTGTCCGCCCAAACGGCCGCCTAGTTTTGTGCATGAAACCCTGGGCCCTGGTGGTGTAGGCACCTGAGGGAATCTTTTGGTCTGCGGGTTGTGGAGACCATGGGAAAAGCATCGTATCTGGGTCAGAATTCACCGTTCCTTATGGCACAGTCCCTCATGGCTTCCCTTGGCTAGGGGAGGGAGTTCCCTGACCCCTTGAGCTTCCTGCGTGAGATGATGCCCCACCCTACTTCAGCCCATCTTTCTTGGGCTGTGCCCACTGTCTAACCAGTCCCAATGAGATGAACCAGATACTTCAGCTGGAAATGAAGAAATCACTCACCTTCTGCGTTGATCTTGCTGGGAGCTGTAGACCGGAGCTGTTCCTATTCAGCCATCTTTCCAGCCACCCCCTTTCTTCATTTTCTTATAGTGGTGTTACAGCTTTAGGTCTTACATTTAAGTCCCTAATCCATATTGCGTTGATTTTTGTATATGTGTAAGATAAGGTTTAATGTCATTCTTCTGAATGTGCATATACAGTTTTCCCAGCACCATTTATTGAAGAGACTGTCCTTTCTCCTTGCGTGTTCTTGGCACCTTTGTTGAAAATCAATTGACTTTAAAGGAATGGATTTATTTCTAAGCTCTCTATTTTGTTCCATTGGTGTACGTATCTGTTGTTATGCCAATGTAGGTTGAGTATCCCTTATCTAAAATGCTTGGGACCAGAAGTGTTTCAGATTTTGGGATTTTTCAGATTTTGGAATATTTGCATTATACCTATTGTTTAAGCATTCGTAATTCAAAAATCTGAAATCTGAAATACTCCAATGAGCATTTCCTTTTAGCGTCATGTCACTGCTCAAAAAATTTTGGATTTTGGAGTGTTTTAGATTTCAGAATTTCAGATTAGGGATACTCAACCTATGCTCTTTTAGTTACTATAGCTTTGTAGTATATTTTGAAGTCAGGTAGTGTGCTGCCCCTAACTTTGTTCTTTTTGCTCAGGATGCTTTATTTGGGGTCTTTTGTGGTTCCGCACAAATTTCAGGATTGATTTTTCGATTTTTGTGAAAAATGTCAGTGAAATTTTGATAGTGATTGCATTTACTCTGTAGATTGCCTTGGTAATATGAACATTTTAAGAATGTTAATTATTTTAATCCACAAACATGGGATATCTTTCCGTTTATTTGTTTCTTCTTCATTTCTTTCATTTACATTCATGGTAATTATTGATAAGTAAGAATTAACTATTGCCATTTTGTTCATTGTCTTCTGGTTGTTTTGCAGATCTGTTGTTCCTTTCTTCCTCTCTTGCCGTCTTCTTTTGTGATGAAGTGATTTCCTTTAGTGGTATGCTTTGAATCTCATTTCTGAAGGACAGCTTTGCTGTATAAAGTTTATTCTTAGTTGCTAGGTTTCTTTTTTCTTTAACTCTTTAAATATATTATGCTGCTTTCTCCTGGCCTGTAACATTTCTGCTGAGAAATCCACTGCTAGCCTGACTGAATTTCCCTTATATGTGATTTGCCTCTTTTCTCTTATTGCTTTCAGGATGCCCTCTTTGTCTTGGCTTTTTGACAGTTTGATTATATGTCTGAGTATAGTCTTCTTCGGATTGAATCTGATTTGAGACTTTTGATCTTCTTTTACCTGGCTATTTATATCTTTTCCCAGATTTGGAAAGTTTTCTACTATTTTATTTAAAAAATCAGCTTTATACCCCTTTGTCATCTTTCTCTTCTACTTTAATTCCTATAACTCTAATGTTTGCTCTATTGATGCTACCTCATAAATCCTGTGAGCTCGCATCCTTTAATTCTTTTTTTTCCTCTTACTGTGTATTTTCAAATAACCTGCCTTCAAGTTCGCACATTCTCCTGCCTGATCAAGCCTGCTGTTGACTCTCTGTATTGCATTTTTCATTTAATTCATTGTATTTTTCAGCTCCAGAATTTCTGTTTGTTTGTTTGTTTTTTAATAATTTCAATCTCTGTTAAATTTTTTAGTTTCTCATTTTGGTCAGTTATTGTTTTTTTATTTCAATGAATTGTTTCTCTGTATGTTTTGTAAGTTTGCTAAGCTTTCTTAAAACAATTTGACTTATTTGTCAGGCATATTATAAATCTTTATATCTTTAGAGTTGGTTACTGGAGCTTTATTTTGTTCTTTTGGCGGGATTGTATTTCCTTGATCATTATTGATATTTTTGGATTGGTATCTGCACATTTAAAAAAGTATGGGCTTATTCTAGCTTTATAAACTGGCTTCGTCTCCAAAAGTCCTTCACTAGTCAGTCCATTTAGAGATTCTGGGAAGACCATTTGGTGTGATCCACAGGCAGACTTGCTCTTGGAGTCTTTGAGCAGGCTGGCCTGGTGCCTAGTTCAGCAGGTGGATGGACCTAGTGCCTGGCTGGTTGGAGTTGAGCCTGGAGTCTGGATTCACTGTGGTGTATCTGTTGATTGAGTCTACTTGAATAAACCTGGAGCCTAAGTCCATTAGGGTGGAACTGGAAACTGTATCCTTGGAGGCTGGCCTAGAGCCTGAGTCCCAGGGGCTGGCTTGGTGCTGGGCTGGGCCTTGCACCTGAGTCTGCAGGGACTAGCCAGGTGCTGGGATGGGCCTGGCATCTGGGTCCACTGGGATGAGCCTGAAGCCTGAGTCCTTGAGGGCTGGTCTGGCACTGTGGTGAGCCTAGTACCTGCGACCACTTGTGTAGGCAGATAGCCTGAATTCACAGGGACTGGCCTAGAGCCTGAGTCTGCAGGGGTGGTTCTAGAGCCTTGGTCCATTGGGGGCTGTCCTGGAACCAGGGTCTACTGGGGTGGGCATGTACCCTGGGTTTTCTGAAGCAGGCCTGGTCCCTAAGGCTGCTGAAGCCTTGGGTAACAGAGACTGGCCTTGAACTTGAGGCTAGTCTGGTGCTGGGGCAGTCGTAGAGCTTAGGTGTGCAGGGGCCAGCCTGGTTCCTGGAGCTAGTGGAGATGGTTTGCAACGTGGGACTGTGGGGCTGGCCTGAAGCCTGGGTCTGTCAGGGCTGGCCCAGTGCTTGGGTCTACTGGGATAGGCCTGGACCCTTCATCTGTTGGGGCAGGCCTGGACCATGAGTTTGCTGAAGAAGCAGTGGGCCACAGGGACAGGCCTGGATGGTGGGCCCACAGGGACTTGGCCTGGCACTGGGCAGGCCTGAAGCCTATGTTCATGGGGTCTAGCCTAGTGCCTGAGGCCAGGGTGCTGACCTGACACTGGGGCAGGCATGAAACCTAAGATTACATGGGCCTACTTAGCTGTGGGTTAGTCTGAAGCCTGAAATAGGCCTGGAGTCTGAGGCTTCAGGGGCTGGCCTGGCACTGGGCAGTCCTAGATGCTATATCCAGGAGTGTTGGCCTGATGAATAGGACTGTGGGGGCTGACCTGGTGCTATGGTGGGCCTGAAGCCTAGGGCCATCATGGCCAGCCTGGTGCTGGGGGCAGTCTGAAGTCTGGGGCTACTGAGGCTGGCCTAGCTCTGGAGACTGAGTCTACATGTCGTGGCTGGATATTGAGTCTGTGGGAGCTATCCTGATGCCGTGGTGGGCTTAGAGGTTCAGTCCGTGAGTACCAGCCTAAAGTCTGGGTCCATGGGAGTCTGCCCAGCAGTGGGATTTACTGAGGCAGCCTGGTGTTGGGGTCCAAGGTAATGTCTGGTGCTCACTTCCCTCCTCTTCTACCAAGCAGAGGGTATCTTTCCATACTGTGCTGCATGGGGTTGGGAGAGGGATTGATGTGGGTAGTATAAAACTGTCTGTCTTACACTCTTCAGTGTATCATTTCTTATTTCTGAGCTCCACCAAAGTGCTGTCATCTCTCACCTGGTTTCCTTCATTCTTGTGTAGGTATTTTTGCGTGTAGGTAGTTGTTCAAATGGATGTTTCTGTGGGGAGAGGAGTGCAAGAAGCTCTAGTCCACCATTTTGCTCAGGTCTTTCCACTTTCAATCATCTCGCTCCATTTTTTGGTGCTTTTTAAGTATGTATCACATTGTATTATTGCTCCTTGTCTACATCTTTTCTGCAGATACACACACACACACACACACATACACACATACACACACACACACGACACACATTTTGTAACCTTCTTGGGAGTGAAGACTTAACTTTAACTTGTAATAAAAATGTACCCCTTTCCTAATTGTAACTATGACTAAATTGTTCTACTCACAATTTTAATACATAAAGAATGAGAAGAGGGAGACAAATCTAAGGAGGGACTTAATTGTGGATAATAAAACAAACTGTTTTTTCCCAGTCCAAGTGGTATAAAGCTTACTTTGGGGAGAATAAAAAACATCGATCTTGGACATAGGCTTTGGCCTTGTTTAAAGGACCATGAAAGGGTGAATTTTCATTGTCACCCCAGTAGAATCCAGTACTATAGTAGTGACACCAAATTTGGCAAATGTGGAACTAGCATCATTACTTTAGGTAGTATACTGTAAACTTTCTTCATGACAGTGTTATAAATGCTATCTGAAGTGGATATGCCAGCATTAACACTTGTTAAAATTGTGGTGACTGGTTCATTGTGTTTTCAACAGCTGCACGTAGATCAACTCCTCCTCTGTAGTGGAACAGCTAGTGCAGCTACCAACAAAGATGAAACAAATTGTAATTTTCTGATCTCTTCAGGTAAGTAAAGCAGTGTGTCTCTGTTAATAAACTTAATAAAAGTCTCATGAACATTGTCATTTGCTGCATTTGTCACCTTTATCATTATTTCTTGTTGCTCAATAGGAACATAACAGAAACTCACTTCCAGGCCAGAGGATCTTGAAGAAAATATTGACTTCAATATTTTCTTGATACACATACAAGGGCAATTAGTAGCCTACCATAAATGTGCATTCTATGGTATACTAAGAAAGATATAAAATTAGTAGTTTAGTCTCTAGTTCTGTGAAGTGAGAGACAATATACAAAATGAACATCTATACATTTCATAGCTCAATAAGATGATAGAGACTGAAAGTGCTTGGAGAATATAAATTAAGGAGAGGTCCTTACGATATAGGGTTATTCTCAAAAGGATTTTTTAGTCTTGCTAGGCTATTTGCTATCCCACCCAAATCACGTTTGCCAGAGTTTGGGATCTACCCCTTCCTGCTACAATCAGTAACAATCTCTGCCAGCTTTACAGATGTTACAGATTTTGAAATTTCTTTCCAACGCTGCATATGCCTTCCTTTGAACCTAATTGGTGGTATTTTTGTACACATTTTTAATTCCAGTTTTATGGCTAAATATTGGAACTTGCTTTCTGAATAATTCAATTACCAAAAATACCTTCTAACCCATTCACATATACAACTCACCTATCCATATTTTATGCCATTTACCTTTATATCCCAAGATTAGAAGGGGCTATGTAAAGAAGTCTTAATTTTTGTTGTCTTAGCTCTTTAAAAAAACAGGTGAGGAAGGTAAGAGACACCAAGTGTTTCCTAGAAAATGAGGTCACAGCTTTTGCTAACATACCTAATGTACTTCCTGTATTTGGACAAAGCACTTAATCACCAACATACTATATATTTTACCTATTTATTTTCTGTGTCTGCTACTAGAATGTGAGCTCCATGAAGGCCTGGATTTTTGTCTGTTTTGTTCACTGTTGTATTTCAAGAACTTAGCATGTAGTAATTGCTCAATAAATGTTAATTGAATAAAAGGAAAGTCATCCAAGGTTTATTTGATCAGTTTAAGCTCAGGTGTCTAGGGCAACTACAAGTAAGGAAGAATGAGTAAAAGTCAACTCATTTTTACTGAATATTTTTGCTATGTATCAGATTGTCTGTTGACTATGCTTTGCTTGAATTTTTTCATATAAGTACCACAAAGCTCTGTGAAGTAGATAATATCCTCATTTACGGACAAAGAAACAATGTTCGAGGAGTTAATTTTCTTCCAAAGCTGCACAGTCAGCAAGTGGCAGGGCAGGATTGTCATGCTAGACAGTTTGACTCCAGAGCCCTTCTTACTCTACTATTCTGGTTGTTTGAAAAGGCCAGAGAAGCATTTAACCATAACACAACCTATTGCCACTTAAGCTGTACTGTAAGGGAATCCTATATTTTCAAGTAGGGCTATATGGTACTCACCTTGGTTAAGGAAGGACTTAAAACTAAAATGAATAATTTTAGATGGCACCTATAGAGAGAATATAAGTCCCCAACTGCTTCCATGAGGAGTCCTGCCAGTAAGAAGACTGAGGTCTAGTGCTGGATCTGCTATTAATTAGCTGTGACTTCTAGTAAAATGGCAGCAGTGGTGGGGAGGAAGAGACAGCAGTTAGACTAGGTGACTGCCAAGGTCCCTGCCAACTCTGAAACTTCTTTTTCTCTGTCTGTGAATGAAAGGCATAACAAGAGGCGTTGTTGATTTTCATGTTGGGAACTCAAATGCCTTTCCAAATTTTAATCTGCTTTTCCATTCAACCTTACTGAAAGGTCCCTCCCCAACAAAATAATAATGATAAGCAGTTCATCATTTTAAAGCAACCATACGAATTTTTTTGCCAACTTTTTTCCAAACTTTATAACAGCTGGACATTGAATATCTTATTCTTTCAGCTCATGGGCCTTATGTCACCAAAACAGATGGCTAAATTTGTTTTCACAATGGCATTTTGCTTCCTTATTGGAAAGTAAATGACCTTATCAACTACTTTGGAATGCAGCTATAGGGCTGTTTGCAAATGAGTAAAATTAGGTCAAGTGTAGTTAGAAGTAGCATGCTATATTCATTCACTCAATTCAACAAATACTAATTGAATATCCATATGTGTTAGGTACTGTAGTATGTGCTACAACACTAAAATTGGAGTCCTGAGACAAGTTTAACACTTAGTGAACTCTATCAGGCCAATTAACCTTTTTAAACCTCAGTTTTCTCATTTTTTTAAAAAGTAATAATAATACCTACTTTAACCCCCAGAGTTATAAAAATTAAACATGATATGAAATACCTTTGTAAATATGAAATGATATGAAACATCTTTGTAACTGTAGAGTGCTATTTGGTGTTGATAGTTTTCATCTTGGACTCCATGTGAGGGAATCTAATTAATGAGGTTATTTTAGTCCTTGAGCCCCATTAGGCTGTTTCAGAATAAATATCATGAATGTGAAATCTGATTGAATGATTAGCACAAAGCCCTTAGTGAGTCAGTGATAATTCTAGAAGGAGAACTTAAGTTCTAATAATGATAAAAGTTACATTTTAGTACATCTTGCTGATTTGGAAAAATTTTTTTTAAAAAATTCTTATGATGCATTGTTAATATTTTAGCATTCTATTGTCCACTCATTATCCTTCTTTTGTGCAAGAATTTAAGGAAATATTTATGCAGTTATGCAGTCCTTATTCATTTGCTTTTAATTACTTCTGCTAGTACATAGTATTAAATTTATTTGAATTTGTTAAGTAGAAGATGCTTTTTCAGTAAGTCAGAGGTACAAATTCTCAGTCACACATGACAGTGTTAACAGTAATAATGTTCTGTAACAGTAAAAGGTTTGAATGTAGTTAAAAAAAAAAAAAAGTGCTGTAGGCTGCCGGTGTAGCAGCCTGCAATTTTTTCCTTTTCCCCTAGCAAAGGTTAAGTATCAGCCAAACTTTGTACACTAGAGCAAGCGTTTTTCTGGTTCTATCATCTGTGATTCATAGCATCCTTTGTTTAAATGATAATGCACTCTGAGACCACACCTTGCCCAGTCTGGTAAAAGCAATCTCCTGCAAACAGATCCAAGTATTTCTATGTGAACTCTACTAGTTGAGCATACCACTGCAGTTGATGTACAGCAAATTATGGATTACTTGTTTCTGATAAAATTACTTGTTTCCTTATAGTAAAGCCTTGGGAATAAATACTTCCAATCTGGGTTTCCTCTCATCCTCTTCAGCTGCGAGCAGGAACAATCATTGCCATCACAGAGTTGAACTTTGCTTTTGACATTGACATTTTTTCCTAAGTAAAGGAGACAGTAACTCCATTCACTATGTCTGCCTCAGTTCCATGCCTCTAATGAAGTGAGAATAAGTAATAGAAAGAGATCGAGTTGATACCAGGGCGGGGTAGCCAGAGGACCATTGTAAAATGTGTCCCAGCATGTATTGAGTGTCTATGGATATGACATATGGTGGTGTGTAAATGTGCATGTGTACCCATGATTGTGCCAGGGGTGAGGGTGAGTGTTGAGCAGACAAGATGCCATTAGCTTAGGAAAAAGAAACTGTACTTACACATGGCTTGAAAGCAATTTTTAAAACAAAAAAGGAACACAGGTAGAGCATAGAATGGGCAGCCAGTGTGGCATGGTCACAAGGAATGCTTTGTTACTGATACTTTCTCAGACATTTTCCCTAGGAAGTTATTTCTCTAATTTAGGAATCCGGGACTGTTATTCCCTGCCGTTCCACCACATTCAGCTTAAATGTTCTTCCGGACTTGGTAACTGTTTTTCCTTTATTCTTGGCATTATTTGTTGAAAGAACATTTCTGAAAATATGGAAAAGCAGTTTTGAAGTCCAAAAGCTGCCTTGAAACCATCACTATGATGGTGTTTTAGTCTGTTCGGGCTGCTATAACAAAATCCTGAGTAATTTGTAAACAAAAATTTACTGCATACAGTTTAGAAGCTGAGAAGTCCAAGATGAAAGTGCCAGCAGATCTGGTATCTGGTGAGGGCTTTCTGCTTCATATATGGTACCTTGTATGTGTCCTCATATGGTGGAAAGGACAAACTCCCTCAGGCCCCTTTCATAAGGACACTAATCCCACTCATGTGGGATGTCAACCTAATCACCCCTCAAACACCCCATGTCTTAATAACATCACCCTTGGGGGTTAGGTTTCAACCTATGAATTTTGGTTAACAGGGAACACAAACATTCAGACCATAGTTAAGTGGAATGGGCAAAGTTTTACCAGGAAGTGTGAGATCTCTGCAAATTGAGATATTAATGGCTTATAC
The DNA here is from genome assembly GCF_028878055.3 of Symphalangus syndactylus. Lineage (NCBI taxonomy): Eukaryota > Metazoa > Chordata > Mammalia > Primates > Hylobatidae > Symphalangus > Symphalangus syndactylus. The sequence goes on along the minus strand of NC_072447.2, from coordinate 133,865,220 downwards.
ACCAAGGAAGATACCAGGATTCAGAAAATTGAGTTGAGAAATGAATCTGGATCTGGATAAAATAGGTATAACAGGAAGCTTGTTAAAAATTGACATGAATTCTAAAGGTAAGATCACCTTTTTAGTGGTAGGGGACAAAGAGTATTTTTGTGCAGTGGCCCCACTACATTAAGTAATGGGAAGGAAGAGAAGGAAGAAAGTTTTAAAGAAAAACCAAAGAGAAGCCTTTTAGGTGAATTAGATGGAACAACTGAAGTCTGGTATCTGCATTGAGAGGGAAGAAGAGATACTGGTGCAGTTGTCAACGACCTCTTATAATGTTCAGGACTCCTACAAAGGTTAATAACATCTTTGGGTGCCCAAGACGAGGGAAATAATGGAGTGTCAAGAGAGGCTACTAACAGTGTTCCAAGTGCCAAAGTTTAGACATCACTTCTTGCCCCCATTTCCTACAAACAAGGACCTAGAGACAAACTGCAATTCTGTGGCAGTTCTGTGTTTAAGACACTAAATATAAGTATAGAATGATAGGTCTAAGCCAGAAGGTTAGAGGTTTGAGGTTTAAGTCAAGTCTTGATTATTCAGGAGCTCATTATCTGGTTTGTAGTTTATCCATACCCTTGGTATTCTTTGTTCTCCATTCTGCTGCCTCACTTTTGGTAATTTTACTGCTCATTAATTCTTTTACCAGAGGGTGGGCAGGGAAGGAATAGGAGAATGATGTTTCTATCAGCCAATTTTGCTACCTGTTAGTGCTGTCGTGGAGATTCTGATGGGGAAGGAGGCAGAAACTATGGGCCAAAATGAGAGGTTTGGGGTCCATATGAATTTCACTTTTCTTCATGATCTCTATCCTCTGTGAAAAGGTGAATTCATTGTATAGCTTTTGGAAAAAAATACAATTCATTTCTTTTTATTTTCAGATCCTTTTATCACAACATTATGCTAGAAAATACACTATACCAAGCAAACTTCTATCCGTCCCTAGTGAGGGGTATGTTAAAGTATTTGATGTAGCAGTTTCAGTAATATGCTGTGGAATTTTTTGATAGTAGTCAGCATTTTTCTTTTTCTTTTGAATTACCTATAACAACTTTTTAATTCATTAACCCTCTTATATATATTTGGCTTCTCCCAAAGTTATTCCAGCTCCTATCTGTAATCCCTTTTGCTAGGATGACTGGGCTATGCTCCATTTAATTCATTTTCTTGCTCCAGCAGTAATTATTTGGGGTTGGTAATTAAGCCACATATGTCACTTTCTGGCTTATTTATAAAGTACAGATCTAATCATGTTATAATACATGTTTTTGAAATGTAAAAGGTTTTAAATATGGGTGAATTGACTTGGATCACTAAGGGCGTTCTTTTGTGGTGGTCCAGGAAGCAATGGAAGTGACATGTATTGTAACAAAATATATGTGTGTAATATAGCCTGTGGTTTACTTACAGTGAGGAAGAAAGAAGCCAGAGGCTTAGAAAAATCAGTTAATAAAATCCCAGGTAATCTTGAAGATGAGGCCTAGAAAGATGAAGAAATGCAACTGTGTTTAATAAACTATTTTCAAAACAAAGTATTTAATTCTGTTTTGTAGAATTAAATATTAAATGATAATACAAATCAGAAGACCCTCTATGATTTTATAAATTATTCACTTTTAAAAATATTACATGATCCAACAAATATTTTGTGCCAAATATGCATAAAGCCCATATTCTTATATTTTAGGAGTCTAGAAACCACAGAAATGTTCCATAAGTAATACCCATTCATGCCTTCTTTATTTGTGAATAAAAACTGTATCATGGCATAACTGGCTCCATCCTTGCAGAACTACAAAGAATTCTAATACAGACAAAATATTTTTACCATTGCTTTTGTTTATTTAAATACTAACTTTTTGAGCTTAATCAATGTTCAGTTTGGAAGGATTACAGTAAGGCCCAGTTTGCTTGAAAGAAGTCTCTTGTCCAGAATTGCCTGCTTAGCATGATGGTTTCCTCACTTCTTGTTTTTAATAAATCATTTCTAAATAATTAACTAGGCAATAGTACAAACTGAAACAATGGATTAGTTCTTCATGGCTCCTAGTAATTATTAAAAATGCAACTCTCCTGTTGACTAGGACCCGTAATAGAGAAGCCTGATCCCTGGAATGTTAGTTGGGAGACCAAACTCTGCCACTGGCTTGCTGTGGAACTTTAAACGAGTCACTTTAGCATCTCTGAGCTTTAGAATTCCGTATTTTAACTCTGTAATAATGCCTTCTCTGGTCACCTCACAAGGTAGCTGTGAGGTGGATGTGAAGGAGAGTTGAAAGGATAATAGCAGTCTCTGAATATAAATTATTGTTGTTAAAATAATAAAGTCAAGCATTTGTTTCGTCATAGCACTAAATGAATGTTTCTTTTGCAGCTGCTTCATGTTTATCTGCATCTTTTCTGTAAACCCCAACTTCCCACTGTATCAAGCAAGACAGTACATTTCACCTCTATGCCGAAGGGAAGAAGCAACCATTTAAAAAAAAAAAAAATGTAGCTTGCTAGAGGATATCTGGGAAGCAGCAACAGATAAATTGCCATTTTGAGCCAAATCATTTTGTTGACCACAAGGCAGAACAGCAGCAAGCTCAGATGGGAGAACTGTAGTCATTATCCAAAGGTCAGACTTGATAAGCAGACTCTGCTATTTCTTCCTCTAACTCCCATATGTCTGGAGGGGCATGTGGGCGGCAGGGGGAGCCAGAAATCTCACTGTCAAAAAAATATTTAAGTGATTTTCTGCAAATAGAACTGATTATATTCTGTGTAGAATAACAGGATCCCCTGTCTTCAAGGAGTTCATAGTCTAGGGAAGTAAAGCAGCAGCAGGAGCTTCAGGTAGAGTCTACCTTTGACTTTTTGCTTGCCTCAAAGTAGACATTCCGTAAATGTCATTTGGATGATTGGATGAATGAATGAATGAACGAGTAGAGAGATGTGTAATGAATGAACAATGAAATCTGAAAGGTAATTCTTGGAGTTTCTATTTGGAAAATCGGAGGTGATAACTTGAAAACATTTGACAATGTATCTACTTCCATTAGAAATTTACCCGAAATTCAGATCATGGGTGAGGAACAAGTTTATTATTTTTATTAATTTGTATAGAAAATAAAACTGAAAATTAAGAATTTCATCTCCTTTATGTAAAGTTATGCTCCAAATGAATTACGATATTATGAAGTTATGTTATATTGAATAATTTATCATAATATGTTTTTAATTAATTTTATTTGTTCCTCATCAGGACATGTTAAAGGTAACATTTACACTTTTCCTTTAATCAGTGGTGAGCCATGGATCAGTAAAAACATTTATCCCAACACAACCCTGCAGGCAACATGGTACAGGAGGAAAGATTTGTAGCCCAAAAATCTGGATTCCAGCTCCTCCACATATTCACATTATAACCTTTTGGAAATACAGAAGCTTCTCTGAGTTACAGTTTCCTTATTTACAAGCCAACAACATTAATACCTTCCCCCACCATAAGGATATTGTGGAAGCACTTACTAAGCCGTGTTATTCTAGGATGATGTCAGATATTGTTAAGGCAGTAGTTAGAAATACTGTGCTGGCACGCCAAGACTTTGGTTTCTGGCATTCTGGTGTAGAGGGCGGTGTGCAGTCCCTGACCATTGGCCACCACCATAAGAATATTCAACTTAAAGATAGTTATGTGAAAGATTCCTCAAAGTTGCCATTAAACAAAATGTATTGAACATAGTGGTTGGATAGATTGTAAGGAACCATTTTAGACGCCATTTTGATTGTACTATTCATTTGAAGACATCTCCAGACTTCACTTATATTTGCCAATCCAAATGGTATATACTATACATTGCTCTGGTTTACAATAGCCAGAATGGAGTTGTTTCATTGATAGACCCTCATAGCATTTGACAAGCACCAAAGTTATTAGAAGCTTTGCTTTACTGCAATTGTCACTCTTACTAAATTGTAAAATGATCATTTCAATTTGGAGGATTATTATCCTATTAAACACAAATCAATTCACTATCCTGTAAAATGTAACTATGTTTAAGAACAATAGGCAGGCCACAGCTATTCCCTGTGTGCTGGGTGAGGTTGTAAATGTGTCACCAAATGTACAAATCAGGTTGTCACTGAAGCACAATTCTATCTCCAAGAAGGAAGACAATTATTAAGAAGGAGCTTAAAAAAAAGACATTTTGTAGATGTATTAAAATAGAAAACATAAGCTGATTAGGCAAAGTTCCAAAGATTCATTAGTTTATTAAAGTAGATTGAAATGAATGTTGAAGAGATTTAAATAAATTAACCTTTAATGAGTACCCAGGGGCCAAGGAAAAAGAATGACAGAGGATTAGGAGTATTTTGTCTGATTGTTGCGTAATGCACGCTGATTAGTTTATTTTTTTTTTTTTGGAATACTCATTGCTGTATAACAATACTAATAAATAAAAAAGATTAAATTTAAAAACCTCTAGATTATAATTGTTGCTTGCTCTTATGTGTACACAAATACCATGCTTGGCTTTAATAACAATTCCTATAACATTGGCAGAGAGAGACAGGAATTTTTGTCATTACATCAGTGTGTTTTGAAATGTCTCACATGTGAGCGTAGCTTTGGTCAATTAGGGTAATTTATTCCTACCATACTGGGCATACTTTTAGCATTTCAGCATTAGACTCTTATTCTGAGTTTCATAATGCTTGTTCTGTAAATAATATTAATTGATGGCATGTTACTTAGAAGATATATTGGTATTTAAACATCATTAAAAAAACTGTTTTGTGCTTCCTTACATGTTCTGGTTTATAATTAGCAAAATTCTTAAAGAGGCTTTTTTTTTTTTTAGCAGTGTCAGAAGTACTTTAATTTTTTGGGAGGGGTGCCTTAACTGTACTACTATTAAATCACTTACTACCTGCTAAATAAGTTTTGTGTAGGTGGTACTAGGAAAGCATCCTTCCAGGGCTCTCCCTGCTCTTCCTGCTCTCCTTTTCTGCCCCTATTAATTACTGAGTTTTATTTCATGCTTTTATGGATGTCTTCCATCTAAGCTTTTCTTTCTTTATCTTAAATTCAGAGCTGGGAGATCACACGGTTCAACTCATTTTTCAGTTGAGGAAACTGACAAAGAATTACTCACCCAAGGTTACTCTATGAGTTGATGGAAGAGCAGAGACTAGAGCCTGCGTCTTTATGGCCTGTTCGTCCACTACACTTGTATTAGTCAGGGTTCTCTAAAGAGACAGAACTAATAGGGTAGATGTATATAAAAAGGGGAGTTTATTAAGGAGTATGGGCTCACATGGTTACAAGGTGAACTCCCACAATGGGCCATCTGCAAGCTGAGGAGCAGGGAAGCCACTCTGAGTCCCAAAACCTCAAAAGTTAGGGAAGTCGACAGTGCAGGCTTCAGTCTGTGGCCAAAGGCCTGAGAGCCCCTGGCAAACCACTGATATAAGTCCAAGAGTTTAAAAGCTGAAGAACTTGGAGTCTGATGTACAAGGACAGGTAGCATCCAGCACAGGAGAAAGATGAAGACCAGAAGACTCAGCCAGTCTAGTCCTTCCATGTTCTTTTGCCTGCTTAATTCTAGGTGCACTGGCAGCTGATTAGATGGTACCCACCCAGATCAAGGGTGGGTCTGCCTCTCCCAGTCCACTACCTCAAATGTTAATCTCCTTTGGCAACGCCCTCACAGACACACCCAGGAACAATACTTTGTATCCTTCAGTCTATTCAAGTTGACACTCAACATTAACCATCACAGTACTTAACTGTGACTTTGCATTTTTTATATTTTACCAGATCTTTTCTAAAGTTCAGTGGAATCACTGAGGTGACAGGTGACATCGGCAAACCACATTCAGCGTGATTTTTATCCAATGGTGTTATAGTTGCAGTGCTTTCCAGTATTCTTCATGACATTGTATACATATTGGTATAAATGAATGATTACTTGAGGACAGGGGTGAGTGGCCTGGAGTCCCAAGGGTTATGAGATTCAAAGCCAGTCCCCAAGGGCAGCTTGGAATCTGTCTCCTGGAGATTAATAAGAAAACAGACACAATATTTCTGAAGTATTTTATCTGATTCTTCTAGAAGTAAGGAAAGGAACTTAATCCTGCAATTATACTTTGTCTAAATGTGTTTCCAATATTTCAGTTCTTTTTCTTTTTCCAGTAACCCTTCTAATCTTTCTTTCCAAAAGAGAATCTCATTTTTCATAAAAGTATCAGAAACTGGACAAGTTTAAGTCTAACGTATTTATACCACACAACCAATACATTTCCCTACAGATTGTAGGTACAGAGTTAATTAACTTACCTTCTAAGTGTTACCTGGTTTTAACTTTAAAAAATAAAAATAAACTTTGGACAGCGAATACTCATTTTCTGGCCTTAAATTAGAAAACTATTTAGAACTGTGTTTCTCAATTCTGGCTGCACATTAGAATCACCTGGTGGCTTTTTAAATTTTTGTTTGTTTGTTGTTTACTTTTTGTAGAGATGGACGTCTTGCTATGTTGCCCAGGCCAGTCTGGAACTCCTGGACTCAAGGGATCATCTTGCTGTGGCTTCCCAAAGTGCTGGTATCACAGGCATGAGCCACCATGCCTGGCCACCTAGTGGCTTTTAAAAACTAGATACTTAGGTTCCACCCTGACCAGTTTAATGAGAATTTCTGGTGGTGGAGTCCAGGCATTGTTTTCTGTTTGTTTTGTTTTTGTCTTTTGTTTTTCAATGCTCTAGTTGAATTTAATATGTAGCCAGGGATAAGACACACTGCCTTAAAGTCTTGATCTCCTCCAGGGCCACTCCTGACAAATATATTATGTTGGATACTGGGTTGGGGCAAGCAAGTAGGCTGATTAAAAAACAACAACAACAACACACACACACACACACACACACACACACAGAACATGGGAGCCCTTTTTTTGCCTTTGTTTGCTTTGGAGAAAACCAGATTTGGGTCACATGTGTGCCAAAGAAAACAATTGCCTTTAAAAAGCCTAAAGAAAGGACCTTTAAGTAGAATTGCTTTTCTGCACTGCTGCTATATGGTCATCATTGCATCTGCTCAGGAGGCCAAGCTGCTCAGTCAAGTTTTCAAGAGCCTTAGTTTACCTGCTCTTCCATTTTCTCCTTCCCCCATCATCTCAGGCAAGTGGCCAATTTCCAGGAAATTCTGAGCCTGTAAATTTGTCTAGCCTGTGAATTTATTAATCCAAATCTGTCTCCAAAGGATGAGTTTCCCCAAGCCTAATGTCAGGGCAGGGTGGGAGGGTCTAAAAATTAATAATGGAACAAACACAATGGAAGATGGAGACAGATTCAATTAGGAAGGGAATGAAAGTAGAAATGATCTTCCAAATAAGAGTAATACCTTGGCATTGAGACCCATTCATAGATCCTAGTGACACCAATTGGATTGAGAGAATATTTTGGTCTTTTCTGATCTCAACTTCTTAAAGGCATTTTTTGGAAAGTTACTATGCTTTTACAGTCTGACTTTGCCTGGTACAATGGTTTCTCTATTTTTTAATCAGAGAAATTGGCTTATACTTTTGCTGCCTCTGGAGTGCCTAGAACTCTTAGGTGTTAAGAATCTCTGCAGTGTTTAAGTCCTACCTCCCACAATGTAATGTAACATGATGTTAACTCTCATACAGTGCTGTTTTGTTGCAGAGACACTCTTAAGTTGAAAATGTTCATGGAATTGAATTCGGCTGTGGCACTCTCTTCAACTCGATCCATCACTTTGCAATCTTCTAGGATCCCTGATTTGCTCTGTCAATCGTTTGTCACAGAGCATCTTCCTGAAATGAATTTACTTTAAAGTTAAAGATGATTAGAGTGCTTCTTCTCCAGGAGACAATTAACATTGCTATATTCTTTGGCAGGGAGAAAAACAACATAGCATTAATTTTTCCAGGCTTTCTTTGAGTATTGTTAACGGGAGAATTGTTAACTTAATCCAACAGACTATAATAACAAAAAGAATACTGTTATTAAAATGTTAAGATTTTCTAATAAAATTTTAAGGAGTTTTTTGGGAGGAGGGAAGGGAGAAGGATGAAAGGAGAAAGCAAAGGAATCTATTAAGTATTTCTGACCTTCAAAAATACTTTTGTCTTTTGTCACTGAATGCTATAGACAAAATAAACCAAGTCTGAGACCTATTATGAAAATGCTTTTCCCCATCTTTATCCCAATACTATGTTATTCTGCCTCTTAGACAATTATACTTTTTTTCTGAATGAATTAATATCTTTTGACAAGCTTTGTTAAGAATACCTAGTAAAGGTCAAGTGTAAGCCATTTACTGCTGTTTCCTGGCAGCCTTTATGCCATGGTAAATAGAGATTGGAAGCAGTTTTATTTTTGAGCATGGATTTATGGATATGCTTCCATTGGATTGTGCTTTTTTTCATACTGAAACCCACAAATGTTGCAGGATTTTCAGGACTGTGACTTAATAATTTTTTCATGGAGTCATCTGAGACTCCTCTCTTCTCCTCAACTCTCAGATCCAATTATACACGAAATCCAGATGATTATATTTCCTGAATATCTCTGAAATCCATTCATTTCTTTTCATCCCACTGCCACTGTCTGAGTTCATGTGACTGTCATCTCTCCATTGTATCATTATGGTTTTCTTCTAACTGGTCTCTCTGCCTCTGGTGTATTCTCACCTTCAGTGCATCCTTCATCATGCCTTAGGAGTGGTCTTTCTAAGGCACAAATCAGATGGTGACAGCCCCCCACCCAGAACACACACATACACACACACACACAAATATTACAATGAACTCTAAGATCCTACAATAAGTCATCTCATAAGGCTCTGTGTACTCTTGTGGAGAGAGCTTTTGGGGGTTAGGTAAAATTTCACTGAAGAGGTGACATTTGAGCAGAGTTTTGAAGGATGAATAAAAGTTCTCCAGGTGGAAAAAGGAAAAGTTATATGTCAAGCAGAGGAGATGGTATTTGCAGAAGCACATAGACATGACAGGGCTTAGCATGTTTGAGGAATTTTGAGAATTTTGGCATGAATGAAGCAAAGGATACTTAGGGGAATTGGCAAGAGATGAAGCTGGTACAGTAAGTTGGGCCAGATTTTCTTTGTATATATCTACCTTTCTTTCTTTTGTTGTCTTCTTGAGGAAAAAAAACTATCTTATTAAGTCCTAAAATTCTCAAGCCTTACATACTGTCAAGGCACCCAGAATTGTTTGAATGAATTGGACAAATAAAGAGAGAGACTATCAGTCAATATTAATTTATGGGTTTGTTTATTCCCATATGTATTGAATACCTCAATTAAAATCCAGACTGTAGCAAAATTAAGATCCTACTTATTTTTTTATACAACAGCAATGGTAGGAGTTGTTTCAGTTACAGATTAGTGATTTTTTGCAGGCTTTTTCCTTTACAGTCATGCTGTCTTCTCAAGGAGCAGATTCTAGTTTTCCTAGTAGTAGGTTTGACTTCAGCTTAGGCAGGGACTTCTCTAAAGGAGTTAATCACTTGTCAACACCTTGTATTGATACTCCTAGGAGAAATTGTTATAGGAAAAGTATGGATCTTTAAGGATATATTAGCATATTACAGGAAGCTCTGTTTTCTCCTGTGTGTTTAATTTCTTAGCCAACAGCAAGGGTTATTTCTCATACATTCTTGAAAAACTAGCCCAAATGGGGCTAAAAGATTAGGAATGCAGAAAGCATAATTCCAGAACATTAGTGACACAGCATAGCAAAATTAGTAGGGTGGGAGCAAGGAGGGAGGATAAAAATTTTGAATATATAAATGAAGATTGACCATATTTATGTAGTTCTATCTTTAGGGAATGCTAAACCACAAACTCATCATTGGTTAATTAGAAGATAATTAAAATTGTAGCATAGTGATTGGATAAATAGTTAATGAAGGCTGAATAAACAAAGAAAGGAAATCTGGTGAAATTAGTGTGTACATTTTGGGCAAAGCAAAGATACAAATGTTATTCATGCAGTGCATCAGTCTTAAAGGATACCAGTATCCTTCTAGCATTAATTGATAAAATTAACTCTCCAAAGACCAAAAGACCAGCTCTCACTTTTCTCCTTCAAAGCATCTTACACTGAAATGCAGATTTATTTGACAGCAACTTCAATTTTCATTCACTCACAGCATGTGAAATTATTGTGCTGAACCTTGTTTACAACTTATTTACTGGCATCTTAATAATCTATTAGCAGAAATTGGTGTTCTCTGTGTGTAGTAACTGTTCCTACTTAAAGAGCTGGCTCAGCCTAGGCTCCTGACCAGATCTGTCTGACAAGCTAGTTTTCAAAACCAGTGGAGTGGTTTCTGCAGGGAGAACTGTGCTTGCTTTTGATAATTGCCTCAGCTTTATGAAATCAATCAGCCTGAAGGGAAGACCTCATTACAGATCTGACAAGATAGACTCCAATTTCAATACTAGAACAACTCTTTGTCCTCAGGCTCTGAAATCTGCAATTATTTATTTTATTTAGACAGAGACAACCATAATAGAGTACCTCTGGGCACATTCTCAGGGAAGTACTCAACAGATAACCTAATGGTCAGTGTGTTAGGAACCTGCCCTTTTCCTGTCACTCAGGTGGAAAATTGGTCAACAGGAATTACAGCATGGCCTAGAGCCAGCTCAAAGCAGGCACTGATGAATCACCATCTTTCCAATCCCCTACCCCAAAAGATGTGGAGAGAAAGGGTAGCTGCTGTAACTGTTCCCAGGGCTAAACTACAGCAAAATAAGGCTTTCTCTTCTCAGTTCCTCTGAAGACTGCCAGACAGACTTTATTCTAAGGAAAATGATAGATCACCCATCTACCATCTGTCACTTTGAACTGTTCTATCAAATCAACATTTTTTTGAACTTTGTTTTCAATAGGGAATGTGATTTTGCTGTTTTTCCCAAGCCTTAAATTGGACAGGGGAAAAAAGTCCTGAAGTGTTCTTCTTCTTGAAGTTGGAAATATGTATTTTGCTTTTCTGCTCATGGAACACAAACACCTTAACAGATTTAGTTCAGACTTTTCTCGAATAATTCACCCTTTACCAGGCCTGGGAGATGTCAGCCCCACAGAAAAAACACAGAGAACATTATGAGTGTAGGAAAATATGGATTTAGAGAGAAATGATACTCTCTCTAGTCCAGCTGTAGTATCACTGCTAGCAGTGTTCTGATAGTACAGCACCCAGATGGAACAGAGCATTCCTGAAAGATTTGGGAGGAGACATTTCCATTGTTAGGAGAAAATGTGGTTCTTTCATGTTGGACAGTTCAAGGTAGTGATGAATATGGTCTCCTAAATAGAATCCAAGCAAAGAGCAATCACTGACTACTCCCAGCATTATTTATTCATGATTTACTTTAATGGCTTTGTGTTATTAAGAAAAAGTAGGTTAGAAGAGGAATGAATGCAAAGCTAACATCTTCCAAGCTGTAAATAGACTGTAGCCTGGAGGCCGAAGGAGCCACACTACTCAAACGTTCTTATTCCATTTTTGAGGCAAATTTATATAAACTCCCCCATTGGGTTAGAAGGGTGTTAACATTTGTTTAGTGTCCAACATGTGCTAGACCTTAAACATACAATCTCTTATTTAATTTTCCTCACTTTGCTGTAAGGGGGGCATTATCATCCCCATTTTACAATGCAGAAACAGTCCGAGAGAGATCAAGTGACCTGTTTTATACACCTTGTAAGTGGCACACCTAGTAAGTTGCAGATGTGGCTTTGAATGCAGATCTGACTCTAGAGCAGCACTGTCCAGCAGAAGGTTCTGGGATGATTGAAATGTTATGTAAATATGCTGTCCAAAACAGCAGCCACTAGCTACATGTAACTATTGAGCACTTGAAATGTGACTAGTGCAACTGAACAACTGAACTTTTCACTTTTTTTCTTTCTTTCTGGTTTTGTTTTTTTTTGTTTTCGTTTTTGTTTTTTTTTTTTAGATGTAGCCTTGCTCTGTCAGCCCAGGCTAGAGTACAGTGGTGCGATCTCAGCTCACTGCAACCTCCGCCACCCGGGTTCAAGTGATTCTCCTGCCTCAGCCTCCTGAGTAGCTAGGATTACAGGCGTGTGCCACCATGCCCTGCTGATTTTTGTATTTTTAGTAGAGACTGGGTTTTACCATGTTGGTCAGGCTGGTCTCGAACTCCCGACCTCGTGATCCACCCACTTCAGCCTCCCAAAGTGCTGGGATTACAGGTGTGAGCCACTGTGCCTGGCCTGAACTTTTCATTTTATTCCATCTTAATTAATTTAAAGAGCTAAAATTAATTCAAGATGGATTAAAGACTTACATGTTAGACCTAAAACCATAAAAACCCTAGAAGAAAACCTAGGCAATACCATTCAGGACATAGGCATGGGCAAGGACTTCATGTCTAAAACACCAAAAGCAATGGCAACAAAAGCCAAAATTGACAAATGGGATCTAATTAAACTAAAGAGCTTCTGCACAGCAAAAGAAACTACCATCAGAGTGAACAGGCAACCTACAAAATGGGAGAAAATTTTTGCAACCTACTCATCTGACAAAGGGCTAATATCCAGAATCTACAATGAACTCAAACAAATCTACAAGAAAAAAAGAAACAACCCCATCAAAAAGTGGGCGAAGGACATGAACAGACACTTCTCAAAAGAAGACATTTATGCAGCCAAAAAACACATGAAAAAATGCTCATCACTGGCCATCAGAGAAATGCAAGTCAAAACCACAGTGAGATACCATCTCACACCAGTTAGAATGGCCATCATTAAAAAAGCAGGAAACAACGGGTGCTGGAGAGGATGTGGAGAAATAGGAACACTTTTACACTGTTGGTGGGACTGTAAACTAGTTCAACCATTGTGGAAGTCAGTGTGGCGATTCCTCAGGGATCTCGAACTAGAAATACCATTTGACCCAGCCATCCCATTACTGGGTATATACCCAAAGGACTATAAATCATGCTGCTGTAAAGACACATGCACACGTATGTTTATTGCGGCACTATTCACAACAGCAAAGAGTTGGAACCAACCCAAATGTCCAACAACGATAGACTGGATTAAGAAAATGTGGCACATATACACCATGGAATACTATGCAGCCATAAAAAATGATGAGTTCATGTCCTTTGTAGGGACATGGATGAAACTGGAAACCATCATTCTCAGTAATGTATCGCAAGGACAAAAAACCAAACACTGCATGTTCTCACTCATAGGTGGGAATTGAGAACACATGGACACAGGAAGGGGAACATCACACTCCGGGGACTGTTGTGGGGTAGGGGGAGGGGGGAGGGACAGCATTAGGAGATATACCTAATGCTAAATGACGAGTTTATGGGTGCAGCAAGCCAACATGGCACATGGATACATATGTAACAAACCTGCATATTGTGCACATGTACCCTAAAACAAAGTATAATAATAATAATAATAATAAAAGAGCTACATATGGCTAGTGAGTACTGTATTGGATAGCACGTCTCCAGAGATTGCCCTTTCTTTTTTAAAAACTTTTAAGTTTAGCGGTACATGTGCAGGTTTGTTATAGGGGTAAACTCATGTCATGGGAGTTTGTTGTACAGATTATTTCATTACCCAGGTATTAAGCATAGTACCCTTTAGTGATTTGTCTTGATCGTCTCCCTCCTTCCACCCCCCACCCTCAAGTAAGCCCCAGTATCTGTTGTTCCCCTCTGTGTGTCCATGTGTTCTCATCATTTAGCTTCCACTTACAAGTGAGAACATACAGTATTTGGTTTTCTGTTCCTGTGTGAGTTTGCTAAGGATAATGGCCTCTAGCTCCATCCATGTTCCTGCAAAGGAGGTGATCTCATTCTTTTTTATGGCTGCATAGTATTCCATGGTGTATATGTACCACATATCAAAGACATGGAATCAACCTAAATGCCCATCAATGGTAGACTGGATAGAGACTGCCTTTTCTTTTTTTTTTTTTTTTTTTTGAGACGGAGTCTTGCTCTTTCACCCAGGCTGGAGTGCAGTGGCGTGATCTCGGCTCACTGCAGGCTCCGCCCCCTGGGGTTCACGCCATTCTCCTGCCTCAGCCTCCCGCGTAGCTGGGACTACAGGCGCCCGCCACTTTGCCCGGCTAATTTTTTGTATTTTTTAGTAGAGACGGGGTTTCACCGTGTTAGCCAGGATGGTCTCAATCTCCTGACCTCGTGATCCGCCCGCCTCGGCCTCCCAAAGTGCTGGGATTACAGGCGTGAGCCACTGCGCCCGGCCGAGACTGCCTTTTCTTAACTGTAGGTTGTAAATGGGACATGTAACCTGATGTACATAGAACAATTAACAGAAGATCCATATATGGGATGTCTTTTATAGTATTCTCTCAGGTAAGGGTCTTGGTCAGTGGAAGGACTGTTTTGCCCCTCAGAAAGAGAGAATGAAATTATGCAGATACCTTAGGAGTGGAGTGTGTGATTTTCTACCACCACTCCCCAGGCTTCAGGAATCCTAAGATGCAGAAGATACCAGGAATGCTGAAGGAACCCATAAACCTTACTTCCTTCTTCCTTTCATGACAACTCCAGCAGCAGGTCAGCTGGTGCCTGGGGTGGGAAACACAACTACAGATACACCTTGACTTATGGTATAGTTACAATCCAATAAACCCATTGAAAATTGAAAATATCATAAGTCAAAAATTTGTGACTCACTGGGAGCCGCAGCTGACTGCTGCTGCCCAGCGTGGTAAGAGAAGTATGGTTTCTACTGAATGTCTATCATTTTCACATCATAAAGTTGAAAAATTGTAAGTTGAACCATTGTAAGTCAGAGACTATCCATGCTGTATCCCAAATTGTAGCTGAGTTCAGTTCAGTACTCATTTCTGGAGTGCTTACAATATAGTACAAGGCACCGTGCCACATCTTTGGGGAGGAGAGACTAAAAAATGACTGAGGCGTAAAGTCTGTCCTCAAGGAGTTTAGCACTAAGTGGGAGTGGGGTAAGGCAGAAGGGAAGGTAGGCTAAGACAGAATACCCAAAGAACTGTAACACAAGGCATGCTCTAAAAGGCTCAGGAAAAGTATAGGCTAACATTCAAGGAGAGCCAGAATAGTATTTTAGAATCGAAAAATCCTGAGGCCAGGCACGGCAGCTCATGCCTGTAATCCCAGCACTTAGGGAGACAGAGGCAGAAGGATAGCTTGAGCCCAGGAGTTACCTGCCTGGGCAACATAGTGAGACTCTGTTCACAACAAAAAGGAAAAACAAAGCCTGAATTCCTTGTGTGACCTTGGGAAATTTACTTCAACTCTGTAAGTTTCCCATTCCTTGTTGTAAAATAAGAATAATAATTAGAAAATAAAATAAAGGAGTGTGATGTTCCCCTTCCTGTGTCCATGAGTTCTCATTGTTCAGTTCCCACCTATGAGTGAGAACATGCAGTGTTTGGTTTTTTGTCCTTGCGATAGTTTACTGAGAATGATGGTTTCCAGCTTCATCCATGTCCCTACAAAGGACATGAACTCATCATTTTTTATGGCTGCATAGTATTCCATGGTGTATATGTGCCACATTTTCTTAATCCAGTCTATCGTTGTTGGACATTTGGGTTGGTTCCAACTCTTTGCTGTTGTGAATAGTGCCGCAATAAACATACGTGTGCATGTGTCTTTATAGCAGCATGATTTATAGTCCTTTGGGTATATACCCAGTAATGGGATGGCTGGGTCAAATGGTATTTCTAGTTCTAGATCCCTGAGGAATCGCCACACTGACTTCCACAATGGTTGAACTAGTTTACAGTCCCACCAACAGTGTAAAAGTGTTCCTATTTCTCCACATCCTCTCCAGCACCTGTTGTTTCCTGATTTTTTAATGATGGCCATTCTAACTGGTGTGAGATGGTATCTCACTGTGGTTTTGATTTGCATTTCTCTGATGGCCAGTGATGATGAGCATTTTTTCATATGTTTTTTGGCTGCATAAATGTCTTCTTTTCAGAAGTGTCTGTTCATGTCCTTCGGGGAGGGGGGAGGGGGGAGAGGGGAGGGGGGAGGGACAGCATTAGGAGATATACCTAATGCTAAATGACGAGTTAAGGGGTGCAGCAAAACAACATGGCACATGGATACATATGTAACAAACCTGCACATTGTGCACATGTACCCTGAAACCTAAAGTATAATAATAAAAAAAGAAAGACTACAAAAATAAATAAATAAATAAATAAATAAATAAATAAATAAACAAACAACAAAAAAGAAAATAAAATAAAGGGATAATATTTGTAAACAAGCACATCCTAAACAACCAATGAATAGTAGTTTCCCTGATGGGTAGTTCCCCTCTCTCTGTTGCTGTGTATGTATTGGCTTGAGTAGAGGTAAATAAGGAAAGACACCATGAAGGAAATAGCATCTGAGATAAGCCCTAAAGGAAGGACGATATTTTAAACATTGAAAATTAACAAGCAGGTGGAGGAGCAGTGTGAGCCAAAGGTGTGGAGGTAGGAAAGTACTGGATGGATTCAGTGAATGCTGTAGTTCCATTTTGCTGGAGTGCCAGCCCTTTTGACTCAAAGTGTGATTCCCACACCAGCAGGATTAGCATCATCTGGGAACTTATAAAAGCAGACCACAACTCAGATTTACTAAATTAGAATCTGCATTTTTACAAGATCCTCAGGGAACACATGTCCACATTAAAAAGTTTGAGAAGTATTAGGGTAGAGCATAAGCTGGGGCATAGTGGGAGACAAGACCTGAAATGGATGCGGCCTTGTTATGAGAGACTTTAGTGACTTGACCAAGTAGCTTAGGGAGTCATTAAAAGTTGCTGAAGGATCACTGCCGATGAAAATTGGTCTATGACCTGTATCCCACCTTGAAAATGGCGACTTAAAGATAAATTAGGCTCTGAAAGTTTGTCTACCATCATTCAAGCAAGCCCCTTAGTGCTTCCAAAAAGGACTTTTCCCTTTTCTTTCTCACTTCTTCTTCATTACCTTTACTTACCCATTATTTGTAACTCATACAATTACCCTTGCTTCAGCTAAACCAGTTAGAATATTGAACTCATGAAATTGACAAAGTAGGTTTCATTTGTTCGACATCAGTTAAGACCTGGCACTGAGATATGTTCAATTGTTTTGGCTGCTAAGCCCTGTGGCTGAAGAGTAATATTGCGGTCCAACTCTTTTGGACATTGTAAATATTCCCTCAGAAGTAGCAGGTGGAATGGTTGGGTAGTGAGAGCTATAAATATGGTTTTGAGGCCTAGACTGAGGAAGCAGGAAGGGTGAATGAAAGTGAGGAGGGGTCTCCAGAGACCTTCAAAAGCACCTGCCAGAACATTAAGGGCCTGGCCATTATCTTAATCCCTTGTTTTTCCAAAAGTTTTGAATTAAAAACGAATTTGGAGACCCTCATCTCCCAACATGGAGTCCCATATCTGATTTTAAATTGAAGTCATTTGGAAAATAAGAATTAGGTTATAGAAATTTGTTTAATAGACAAATTAGCTAGACTGTTCTTATTGCCGAGTACTGATATTTATTTTTTCAACATTAATTTATGTGTTGAGATTGTTGCCTTGATTTGAATTTATCAGATTTCTCAAGATTTTAGCCATTTTCTTTTAAAGCGAACTAATCCAGGGTGGAATTGTGTTTCTTTTCGCTAGGGTTATACAGTCTGTGAGCCACAGCTGCAGATAAAAAGTGGCATGCACTCACAGGGTCACATTTTGGTATTACAACCTAGGGCAATCATTAAAAGTGTTAGATTGCATCATGAAGGTTGGTCCTAATTTGACCTGTTAGTGGACAGCTATGTAAAGTGAATTGTGACAGTAACTGTTAAAGCAGCTGGGCACAAAGAGATTATTGATCTTCTCACACAAGAATCATGAAAATTCTTTAGTGCTTTCCTCAAAGCCCACGAATCATTTGCATCTGTATGGCAGACAACATTGCTTGTGAACTCCTTGACCTGCAGATTGGAGTATTCACTGAGAATCACACTTCATTCTGAGATGTTTAACCCCCTAGTTCCATTAGATGAGAAATGTCATTCTCCAAGGAACCCCACCCCCACCCTTTCCCAATATACATACTTTCTTAAGCAGCCTCATATGTGTTATGGAGTCAGATAATCTGCATTTCAACATGACATGAAATAACAGCTGGTCAGCTGTCTACACCAGTCAACTTGGTTTTAGATGAGATTACGTTACCACATGGATTTGTTTATTGTGAACATAAGATAGAGAAATAGTAGAAATCTGTAACACCAGTGTTTATTATCTATTTGTCTTTATTTTAACAATTTGTGCTTCCCTTTGGACAAACTGTAAATTTTGTGGGCTGGAGGGATGAGGAGATGAGATGTGAGGGAAACAAATGAACGAAGTACGAGGTTTTATTAAATTTATCCTCAGGAATAAAAGGGCAAGGACTGTGAGGAATGTGTAAGACTTTGGACAATTTCTGACTTTGTTAGTTATCTGTTACTCTGTCATTTGTTTTTCTTACAGTGATTATCAGTAGAAACTTTTAAAAGTTAGACATCCTATGTCTTCATTTTAGGTAAGATAAGCAAGAAGCTGTTTTAGGGAAATAAAAGGAACTCCAAAAATAGAATAGGTGGTAGTTTTTAAAAGCAAGCTGAATGCCTGGGAGCCCAGCAAGGAATGGGTCCCAGGCTAAGCAGTGCCTCTGGATTTAGGCCTGTCAGGAATTCTATAGATAAAATTTCTATAGAAATAGAAGAATAAACTAGATAACTTCAAAACTTTCTTCCAAATCTAATATTTTTCAGTTTCTTCATGTCTAGAAAAAGTGGTAGAAATTGCTTCCGTAAGAGATTTAAAGATAAATTCTGTAGTTTGGGTGAGGATTACAATATGGTAATTGCCAATATTTTTACATTTATGTCATAATTGAAATTTCAGCAATAAGAATTCTTGGAATTAAAGTGGTGGTTTTCTTTTTTAGTATTTAATCATTTTAATGGGACTAATTTACTTAAAATAGCATTTGACCTGGGTCACATATACATGGCACAAAAACACCCTTTAAATACCTATTGATTTACTGATTTATTGGTTTATTTGGTCCTGTCTTATGGAAGGAATGAAACAAAACAGTAAAAGTAGCTAGGAAGCACTGGTGTCATAGGATTTTGCTGTCTCTTTCATCCTTCCTCTTGAACTACAAATCTTTGGAGACTGTATTGGGTATTGGATGATATAAAATATGGGTTTGTGTTCAGTGAGTCAGCTTACTGAGTGAGATGTCCCCCCTCCATATGAGATCTTTCTCTATAAAAAAAAAAAGGCCTGAAATGTTGTACTGAATTGTCATGATTTTCACATATCTGGATCATATATGAGGTGGATACACAGAAAGTACTTGAAATCTCAGTCTTATTTGGTGCCAAAAATCTGTACATTCATGTGATTAATAAAATACCTGTATCCCTAAGGTTACCATATGGGCCTAAATAAAGGGCAAGCATAATTCTAATAAAATGTCTATAACTGAACACCTTTAACTCATTAGATTTTTTTCCCCTTGGATTCCTTCAACTTTTAGAAAAAGGTACAAACAGGAATGAAAAGGTTCAATGGGGAAAGCAGGGTATATCCTTGGATCAGGGCAGATTCAGAACAATCTCCTCACATTGCACATCAGTAACTAGAAATTAAAAATGGAAATTCAATGTTATAATAGTAGTAGTTAATACTTATTGAACGTCTACTATGTGCCAGATGTTATGCTGAATGTTCTACACATATAATCTCATTTAATATTTTTAGCAGTCTTGTGAGTTAGGTACTCTTATTGATGTCCTTTTGCAAATTGTGGCTCCAAACCTCCGGAAAATCCTCAGTCATCTACTTAATAAGTCAGGGAAATGGACTAATATATTATTCTGTAAAATTATCAAATGCAAAACAAAAATAAAAAGTTTTTCTGATTAACCATCATTAATCAGAACCTCCTAATCCCCGAACATTCCTTTTCATCAGCATTTTACCATTCTGTAGTATAGTACTCAAATGATGGAGATGCACTTAGAATCTAATTATTTTAAGTAATGTTGATATAATCAGCATCAGAACTTTTAAGCTGTGGCATTAATTCTTGATTATCAGCTGTCAGGTCTTTAATTACATGGGTTAAAAGAATGAGTCATCTACCCCCATCCAATTAAGGATTAATTCATTTGGGCGCTCAAGGTACGGTGCTAGGCACCAAGAATACAATTGTGAGAGAGAGGGAGAGAGGGAAGTTTCCTTTTTAGAAGAGCTTTCAAGTTTATTGGGAGAAAGTTTGTTTTAATTTACTTAGAATAATGTAATTCTCATAAATATGTATTTGTTTATCTTTGCCACAGCCTTAGGTGTGTTATCACTCTCTTTTACACATTATGAAACCAAGACTAAGAGAGACCACATGACTTGTCAAAAGATATCAGCTAGTAAAGGATAACCAGGATTTGAATCCCGGTCTGTCGGGATCTTTCCACTATGCCATTCCATCTTCCATGGAACTTGTTTTGATCAGTATATTACAGAAAGAAATTCCAAGAAAAGTTTTGGACTAGTATATTAATCATATTTGACTCTGGGACTAATCAGGTACAAGAACAATCTTCATTTGTAAGTGGAATAAACATCTAGTCTTCTTTTTAAATAGTCTTGATCATGATCTCAATTTTTTTTTAGTACATAGCAACTGATGTTTGTTTCTTTAGTTCTAGTCATGGTAGGGATGTAATAGAACATGTATATGATGCAGTGAACAGTTCGCTTAAGATCCAGAAGCAAGTTTTACTCTTTCACTTAGTTACTCACATGATGTAAGGAAGAACGTTTGACAAGTTCCAGAAGACATTTAATGGAGGTGATCCAAGTGGAGTCTGATTGCTGAAAAACAGTACTTTTTATGCAGGCTGAAAACATTAGCAAGAGGATACTCTTTATTATAAATAATAATTTAATGTCATTTCTTTTTTTTTTCTTTTTTTTTTTTTTTGGCCCATAGCTCATTCTTTAACTCCCAAATTTTCTATGGCCCATAGCTGTACAATTCTTGAGGTTATGTTGTAAATTGTCAGTTAAAAAAAAAAACCTTGAAATCCAGTCAGCTAAAGGTCAATCAAGTTTCAATAAAATGAATGCTAAGATTCTAACGGGCCGGCGTGGTGGCTCACACCTGTAATCTCAGCACTTTGGAAGGCCGAGGCAGGCAGATCACCTGAGGTCGGGAGTTCGAGACCAGCCTGACCAACATGGAGAAACCTCGTCTCTACTAAAAATACAAATTTAGCCAGGCATGGTGGCGCATGCCTATAATCCCAGCTACTAGGGGGGCTGAGGCAGGAGGATCGCTTGAACCCGGGAGGCAGAGGTTGCAGTGAGCCAAGATCGTGCTGCTGCACTCCAGCCTGGGCAACAGAGGGAGGGACCATCTCAAAAAAAAAAAAAAAAAAAAAAAAAAAGAGTGAGCTATATCAGGCCAACCTGATTTCCCCCCTTTGACAGGATTAGAGAACCAGTGGAGAAAAGGCTTACAGGAGATGTCTTAACTTGGGCTTTAAAAAAGCTTTTGATTTCACATTTCATGAAGTTTAATTGAAACACTTGAAATTCCAGGTGCTGCTGCCAGAGGAGTAAGAACTGTCTCTGTCTCTGCTTGCCCCTTATTGAACCGTGTAAGACTTGGAGAGTAGAAAATACCTTTTGACATTTTATATGGTGCAGGAGTGACGAGTAAAGTGACCATGCTTCTAATATTATTTGAAGAGAATGAGATTAACATTACCAAAATCTAGGTCATAACTCCCCATTTCTCCAGCTACAAAATAACCCCCTTGCAATTTCTATATATTTGTTTCCTTTTCTCATTTGCCATGGAGTTATGGTTTTCTGATTTTAGAGACCCCTATATTACTGTTGGAAGTGACTTTGACACAGGATAGTCTGATGATTATATCTGCATCCGTTCAACATACCTTGTAATGAAAGAATGGTAAAATGTCAGGAGATAATCAAAGGAATGCAAAGCCAAACTTTTTACAAGGAACAGTGGGTCCAACCATAGCCACATTTAATGAGGGACCTATCTCCTTAAGGGAGGAAGTAGAAGACAGTTGCTAGCTTATGGCTAAAAATGTTAAGTTGCCACAGAAACAGGAGGGATCTTACAAATGACAGAGCCACAGTCTTATATTTTAATTTTGTACTTACCAAAAAGATCTGTAAAAATTACAGAAGGCAACTGTCTTTAAGGAATTCACCTGTTTTTCCTAGGCTCTTAAGATTTAAAAGGTTTTCCACTAGTGGCTCATATAATAAAATCTGGAGACGATCCCAGTCCTTAATGGAGTCTGGACTTTGGCTTTCTTTTTCTTCTTTAGGATTGAACCAGCTGCCCTTTGACCCTGCCAACAACAACGAGCCCCTGCAGTTTGGTAGTGCCAGTGGCCCTCTGGTCACAGAAGGCCTCATTGAGAATGGAGGGGAATCAAGCAAGAAAAGAAAGAGAACAAATACTCCTTCAGGTAAGCTAGGTGATAATACACTGTCTTAAGCCAGTGCCAGAGTCAACATTTTCCCAGAGCCTAGTATGTGGCAGGTCACATACTATGCTAGGGCTTGTAGGAACTAAAGAAATGAGAAAGAGTCCCCTGTCCTCATGGAACTCATTATGGGACTGAAGGAGGGAAAAGCACATACACGAATAACTGTGATAATTAGATAGAGTATCATCAGTGCTGTGGCAAATGTGTAAAGGGTGAAAAACCGATGAGAGCACAAATGAGGAAGAGTTTAATTCTGCCTTAGGGATTATAGAACACTTCATGGCAGAAGTGCCATTTTTAGCTGATCCTTGAAGAATGGGTAGGCTTGAGACGAGATGAGTAAAGAGCATCAATTTAGGTAGAAGGAATTGCATGAGTGAATGGTTTCACTGTGCATTTGTCTTTGTATGTACATGTGACAGGCCATCCTCACTTTTACTTCTAATACAGATGACTGCATATATTTGCATCTCCCCACCTCTACCCCTGTTCCCCTCAATACTCACTATGCCTACATATGTTTTATGCCCTTATAATTCTCTTAGAACGGTTGGCAAACAGATTCTTCTAAACCCTCTATAACAGCCCAACGGAG
This sequence comes from Symphalangus syndactylus, assembly GCF_028878055.3. Classification (NCBI taxonomy): domain Eukaryota; kingdom Metazoa; phylum Chordata; class Mammalia; order Primates; family Hylobatidae; genus Symphalangus; species Symphalangus syndactylus. The sequence goes on along the minus strand of NC_072447.2, from coordinate 133,841,980 downwards.
CTTTTAGCCTCCCTTGCAATTTCTCCTACCCCAATCCCTCATGTCCCATTGGCCTATTCTCATCTTAATGTTTCTTTTTTTTTTTTTTTCCAAAAGGAGTGAGGAAACAATAGGAGAGCCACATCTTAACTGATCATTTGATATTTTACAATTTTATCTCTTTGTTGCATGGTTATTCATTTGGAAGTAGAATCCGTAGTATATAGAAACTGATCTGAGATTCGGGGATGGGCATAACAGACATGTTCATCATTTTTTCTTTGTTTTGTTTTTTATTATTACTTTTTACTTTCAGCTTATGAAATAGAACATGTTTACAAATGTATCATATCTGACTCTTAGATCATAGATCTCTGCTTATAAATCAAGATATTTGTTAAATATGAGTTTGGAAAATGAAAATACAGGAAAACACTAGTTACATGGAACCCTCAAGAAATCAGTGATTCTTAGAGAGCTCTGTTTTCTGGAGCATGGAAAGGCATGGTGTGTAGCCAAGGAACTGGCCTGAGTTCTAATCCTGGTTTTATCTCTTTCTGTGGCCTGGAGTTATTTGCTTAACCTCTGTGAGTTTCACTTTCTTCAGCTGTAAAGTAAAAGTGATACCAAAGCCTATGTCTTAGGATTTGTTATGACATTTAGTTGAAATGATGTAGGTAAAGTGCTTAGCATGGTGTCTGCATACAGTAATCACTTAATAAGTGTTGCTATTTTATTAGCATTATTATATGATATTATAAATTTCATGTTTTAAATCATCAACGTGTTTCACATTTTTAGGTTAAGCATTATGAGTATAAACCATATGTGTGTGTGTGTATAAACTCATCTGTCTTTTAAAGACATGTATTCAATATAATTTACACTTTGCTTGATCATTTAGGGGCATAATTCCAGTCATTAGTTATTGTACTGCACTCTAATACTTTTAAATTTCTAAGGGTTTACTAAAGAGTATAGGTTTTTTACCTCTACACTAAATTGTTCTACGCTGTGGTGGTCTTTTAGTTATTATAGCCACATTTTACACATGTCCTGTCTCCTTTCTGCAGCCTACAGTCACTTTTTATTCCTCTCAGTGTCCCTTCATGTAGCAGCCCTTTTTCTCCTTCTACTGAATTAAGAACAACAACAACAACAACAAAAAACCCAGCCATCTCTCCAAGCTGATGTGCCAGATTAGTATAAGTAAAAGTTAAATCAGCTCTAAGTGGAACTTGCCACGGATAGAGTGCACAGCATTTAGGGCATCAACTTTAAGACATCTCTTTTGGCTCTGAGACCTTTATGATCACCTACTAGTTTTTCCATTGTATTCCTGTTAAGTGATGTTAAGTGATGTGCGAGTTTAGGGTAATACCTCCTGAACTTCAGTTAACTCATGAGGGTGGGGAAAGGGAGTATGTATTAATCTGAATTGTGAATTAACTTTAAAGAACTGCAGTTTTATTTCTAATGAGCATATTCAGTGAGAGCAAAGTAACTTGCAGATATAGGATTTTAACAGTAGATTATGCTAATCTATAATTAGCAAAGCAATTTGCATTCAAATAATGAATATGCTGAAGTTCTTAAAAAACAGTATGTTCTTTAAAATAGGTGAAATAAGCCCCTGGCAGGCTAAATTAGCTCCCTTGAAATCTTGTTCACTATTTGCTTAGAGAACCTTTTCTTTGTTAGTAGGACAAAGGTAACTCCAACCCAGGTTAAATTACCACAAATTCCAAATTAGTGTAGTCCAAATTAATGAGATTTTACTATACAAGGAGTCTTTTATAATTGTTCAGCAGCAATCTTGTGATATTGTAAATAGGCAGATAGCTTTATAATATTATTTTCTTTCTCTGCAGTACTAGACAAAAGGAAGAGGGAAGATATTTCATGAGTAGCAACTTCCCTCTTCCTTTGTCATCATTCCCTGCACTGTGGCAAGGAGGAAAGCTAGGGTTGGAAGTTCCCATAGGAGCTACCAACCATTTCATTTCCAAGCTACATGTCCAGTCATTGCATCACTCGGCCCTGTAACTCCACGGAGTCAAAGCCATCTCTCTCCCTCTCCTTCCCTACAAACGAGGGAGGGATATTTGCTTGCAGATCCAGTTCCACACTACACATTCTTTTTCCCTTCCTTTCCCATCCCTCCTACCATTCCCGTTTTCTACAAACTGCCTCTTTCCTTTTGTACTAAAACTGATTTCTTAAAGGTCACCTGTGACCTTCAGATTGTCAAAGTCAGTGGCCTTTTGGCAGGTCGCAACCACCTTGAACTCTTTGTTTCATTTGATGCTATTAACAATGCCCCCTTCTTTGTATTTTCTCTACTTTTGCTTTCCTTGGTAATACACTTTGCAGATTCTTCCTTTACTGTCTCCTTCAAGCCTTCTTTCTCATTTTCTTCATCCCTCGACTGTAAGTATACTATTACCCACATTTCTAGATGAAGAAATAAAGGATAAACTTACCCAAAGTTGAATGTCTAGCAAGTGGTTTACCCAGGCCTCTAACTCCAAAGTCTATTTCTAACTACTATGCTGAAGTTACTGTGTCTAAAGTTATTAGGAATCTAGAACCACTACTTAAATGTATGTAAAACATTGGTGCAGACTAGGGAAGGCTGTGTTTATGTGAAAATAAATAGGTAAGAATAAGAGGAGCAGGCCTTGGATATGATAATCTTAGGATCCCTTCAAACTCAGATCTCATGGTTCCTCTTTTCAGCTTTCTTTTTTTTCTGCCACTCCCCAAAACAAGTCTTCTATTTCAGCCACACTGATCCACTACCTTTCTCTGAAGACACTGTGCTTACCTACCTCACCACCGTGCTCATACCATTCATTTCTCTTTCCCAGCATGCTCCCCTTCTTCTTTCACTTGTCAAAGTCTTATCCAACTGTCAGTGCCTAGTACAAGTCCTACCCTCTCTAAGAAGCCTTCTGGATCATCTTAATTAGAAATGTTCTCTTGTACCTCTGAAATATATCGGTCATTAAATTCATATCAATCACTTGACACTGATTGTGGACCACCTTGAACTATTGCTTATGAGTTTGTGTGTGTATATATATATATGTCTTAGCTTTTCAACTCAGTTATAACTCCCCTGTTGGAAGGGCCCCAACTCTCTTAGCAGAGATATGGTGTCCTACACAAAATAGATGCTCCAGAAATATTTGTTGCTTGATCACATATTTGATTGAATAATTGCTTTCTCTATGCCTTTAAATTCCCTATTATTTTCTTGTCATTTTCAGGGTAGAGCTTTGCACGAAACTGTGCCTTTGTATCTGAATTTGACAAACTGACAGCTTCACTTGTCCCTAAAGGCTACTCAGACATTTGTGAGATTACACCCTTAGAAAAGGCACAAATCAAATCTGGGTGCTTGTGAAAAAAAAAAAAAAAATACCTGGCCCTAATGGAATCCTTGCCTTATTACAGCTGAGATTTCTTAAGTGCCCAAGGGAAACTGATAGGTAAAGTTTAAGTGTCCTGCCTCAACTATGAAGTAGACCAGTAATCAGGATTAGACATTACTGCCATATTTGACCACATAATCTTTCTTTGTGGATCTGGTTGCTTTGTAGCTTTTATAAGATGAGCTCAGAATTCTTCAGAGTGTGTTTCCTCTTAAATTTTACCTTTTCTCCATGGAAATGTTTCCTTGGTGATGCTGTAGCTGTACAAATTGTCTAAGATGGCAGCAAATCCATTTATTCAGATGGTACTCTATAGCAAAAGAGTAGAAGATTGTTAAACCCATGTAAAATCACAATGCCAAGTTCTTTTCCCAAAGTTGCCAACTGCCTCCTGGTTTGAGAGCCATCTGGATTTGTAGAAGCAGAAATACCAACTCTTTCCTGAAATACTTCCACTAAAGTGGAAAAAACCATGAGTCAACAAGGCCAACTGGATGATGACTAAAATCGAATGCATTGTTTTAAGCAACATCATGGTATAATAATATTCAAAGAAGGTGTCAGCTCTCTGGAAGAGTGGGAAACTACCCAGGAATAATTATGATACCAAAGTGAACATCCAGGTGTGGGCAGAGTCCTATTTCCATTGTCTTTTCTCTATAAGCCTGTGTTGAAAGATAGATTTGTGCTTAAATGTGTCAAAAGTAGTATTGCTGAAGTTCATGTGAATAACGAATGACGCAGTATGAAAAGAGGGATCTTCAGCCAGTTTTCATTTGCAATAATTATTTAATCACAAAAGTTCAAGATCTCCAGAAAGACCCTTCAAAAATCAATAATAATTTGTATTGGTATGATGATTGTTTCTTTCTCTTAATGTATTCTCATACTCATTGCATTTTACACATGAGGTGCTAATCACTAGAGAGGAGAAATAACTTTGTCTAAGGTAGACTAGCATCACCAGGAGTGTTATAATTAGATAAGGACCTCCAGAGAGTATCCAGGCTTGAGCATAGACCTCCCAACTCCATTCTCAGCTTTCCTTTAGAAATTCTGGAGATCAAAATGATACTTGACAATATAAAGACAGTGAACAATTACAGCACTACAAGGCTAGATTAATAGGAGAAAGTAGGCCTGTAGAGCAGCAAGAAGAAATTTGGTCAGCCATAAAGAAGAACTATTATCAGAATGGGTTATCAGAAGACTTGTTCAGGCTCACTTGGAAGAGAAATATAAAAAGGAGATGAACACTCATCTACTTGAGAGTACTTTTGTTTCCTTTCTTACCTGAAAGGAGGGCTACGAACCAAAAAACTTTTCTATGACACTTACAGCCTTTTGATTTACCTCAGACTCACAGGGCTGAGACTTTTTATTTCATGTGTACTTTGAAGTCCACAAATGAAAGCATTGATTGTTTTTAAAGAGAGAAAATGCCACCATTTTATATCTTGGTGTGTGGTATTTCTAGCATGTCAGCTGGATTATTATCTTGCCAAAGGCAAGAAGAGCCTATTGTTCCCTCAGATAGAATTAAAATAAGAAAAAGGGTAGACTAATAGCCCTACTCAGTTTCTTTAGTCCTTTGGACATTTTTATCTGATTACAGTTTCAAGAAATAAAACCATTATCTTGAAATCTGGAGGATCAAAAAAGTAAGCCTACTTTCTTTCTCAGGTCTGATAGAAGAAATCCAGTATGAAGTTTTCATTTTCAAGGACTGTCCAAGGGAGGGCAGACAGGGTGGCACAAAAGAGGCAGGATAGAAAAATGGAAATACATCTCTCTTAAGTTGCCCCAATCATTGAAATAGCTTTGGAATGATTTTGTGACTTCATTGTACTTAAGTCATTAGGAATTCTCTCAGCAGACATGAAGTGTAAGTAGCCTGATATGCTGGTAATATAGAGGCTAGTGGTAGATGTTTAAGTCTAGTATTTTAGAGTTGGAGACAACCTCAACTAACTCCATCATTTTTTTTTTTTTTTTTTTTGAGAGAGAGGATCTCACTCTGTCACCCAGGCTGGAGTGCAGTGGCTCTATCACAACTCACCTCCCAAGCCTCAGGTGGTTCTCTTGCCTCAGCCCCCCGAGTAGCTGGAACTACAAATGCGCGCCACCACACCTGGATAATTTTGGTATTTTTAATAGAGACAGGGTTTCTCCACGTTGCCCAGGCTGGTCTCGAACTCCTGGGCTCAAAAGATCCACCCGCCTCAGCCTCCCAAAGTGCTGGGATTACAGGCATGAACCACCATGCCTGGCCAAACTCCATCATTTTTATAAATGAAGAAACTGAGACCCAGAGAAGGGATTTGTGTAAGGTCACATGGTTAATTCATGGCAGAATGAGAACTAGCTATTACCAGACACATATAATCATTTCAAATTGGCTAGGACTGTGGCATGTAATCGATTCATTTTTACTGTGAAAGTGTATCTGTAACCTGGAAATGCTAACATCTCTCATGCTAATAGTATTACGTGATTTGTCACAAGCTCACCTGGTGGTATGGGAGGCCCCGTATCTGTTTTGGCTGCTGCACAGGGGAAGGCACTTTGTTCTCAAGACAGAAAAGAGTTTGAGACTGGGAAATACCTATGAAGGAATTGCTTTTTTAGAGCAGAACTCGGGCAACTCAGCAAATTACAGAAGAATCTTTTTGTGACACCTGATTCCTTGGTAAGGGACAGTTTGTGTCCTCCATCCCAGCCTACCCTTAAGGCCACTCCATTCAAGCAGGAAAACATTTTATACTTATGTTTTGTCTGTGGTTGTTAGGCCATTCTTTCATTGCTATAAAGAAATACCTGAGACTGGGTAATTTATAAAGAAAAGAGGTTTAATTGTCTCACCGTTCAGCAGACTTTATAGGAAGCATGGTGCTGGCGTCTGCTCAGCTTCTGGGGAGGCCTTAGGAAGCTTTTACTCATGGCAGAACTCGAAGGGGAAGCAGGCATGTCACATGGTGAAAGCAGGAGCAAGAGAGAGAGTGGAGGGGGAGACGCCACACATTACGACAACCAGATCTCATAAGAACTCACTATCACAAGGACAGCATCAAGCCATGAGGGATCTTCCCCTGTGACCCAAACACCTCTCACCAGGCCCCACCTCCAACACTGGGGATTATAATTCAGCATGAGATTTGGGCAGGAACAAATACCTAAACTATATCAGTGATTTAAACTTTGTTGTATAACTTTGTCTAGAGAATCTCTTTCAATTTCTTATTATTGGGAAAAGATTTGTCTGGAAAAAAAAATCAGTTTTAGGTGAGTAAAACTGAATTTCAGAGTAAGAGGATTCTTGCATTTTGAGAGGTTGCTTTCATCTCCTCCTAGCTTAGTAAAGTGCAGAAAGCAAATGTCATTTTTGTCCTTGGGACCTGTAAGGTCCTCCCTAGCCTTAATAAGGGAAAGGAGCACACTCAGACATGTAGTGAAAACTGTACTGAAGTCTGTGCTTTTAGTACTGAATTTGACACTTATTATTAGACTTTTGGCCTTAGGTAAACCACAGAAGCCATTTCTAAGCCTCAGTTTCCAAATTTGTTTAATGGGGAAAGCAACTTAAAAGCAGTCAGATAATACTTTTGTGGTTACTGCTCTGCTTGTTATGGTGTAAGAGCATGAAATAACCACACTGGTTTTCTTTTTCCAGTTCTGAATCAAACTGAGAAAAAAAAAACACAAAACACCTCAGGAGGAACAAAATATTGCATCGATTTTATTATAGATAAAACTATGTTGAAGAACATGGCTTGTGTCTAAGGCCTAATGAGACTTCCTACCACCTCTAGCTTCAAATGTGTTCCTTGATACTCACCTGTGGAGATGATTGAGCCTTCAGAGCAGACCATTTACCATCCCAGCGCCCTTGAGAGTGATGGCCTTTGTCACACTTCAGTGGAAGCTAGAAATGAAGAGCAAAATGGGCCTGTAGGTCTACTTCTAGAAGATGGTGCCTGTGCACTGACTAGGCTCTACTCACTCTATAAAAGAGTTGGAGGGCATTTAGACCTGAGAGCCAGAATGCGCAGGATAGGCCATGAATAAGTACTTATTTTTTTTATAATATTAGTATTTTTTTTTTTTTTGAGACAGGGTCTCCCTCTGTCACCCAGGCTGGAGTGCAGTGGTGCTGTCTCGGGTCACTGCAGCCTTGAACTCCAGGTCTCAAGCAATCCTCCTGCCCCAGCACCCCAAGTAGCTGGGACTACAGGCCGTGCCTCTATGCCTGGCTAATTTTTGTATTTTTTGTAGAGACGGGGTTTCACCAGGTTGCCCAACCTGGTCTGGAACTCCTAGCTCAAGCCATCCACGCGCCTTGTCCTCCCAAAGTGCTGGGATTACAGGCGTGATAATCAGATAAGTCAATCTTGCTCCTGTGCCAAAGAACAAGCAGGGGTGAAAGCCCAGAGAAGTTTTTATGATACTCTGTGTCCCCCTCCACAAACACAATGGAAATTTCTTCTTCCCCACAGAATGGCGACAAGTGGGGACAAGAACCAAACCCCTACAATCCCCAATATCGCTTTTTAAGATTAGCATGATTTTGATTTTTCAAAGTCTTTTCCTTAGGATTTTTTTATACCAGGGGAAACTGGCAATGACAGTCCATTGTATGGTATAGGTAAATAGGGTTGTTCAAGTACACATGTGTTACATTTATATTTTTACTTCTTCATGTACAAAATTGAGACATTCCAAATGGAATCAAACTCATATCCTCTATTGTTGAAGTAGTACCTTACAATGAAGAGATCTCATTTTTATAAATTTGAAACACAGGATACTTCTGCTGCCATTTCAGCATTGTCACATGTGGTTGCAAACTCTACAAGCTTTCCCTTCTCTTCCGCAACACCAAAGTATAACAATTAAAATACCGTTTTACTACTACTACTAATAGCTAATACCTATGGAACACCTACTGTGTGCCTGACACTATGTATTTCAAATATATTATTTGATTTTCACAGCAACGCTATCAGGTAAATACAGTTATTATCCTCACTTTACAGATAAGGAAACAAACACAGAGACTAATTTGTCCAGATAGTAATGTGTCCCAATAGTAAGTAGAGGAGATGAGATTCAAACCCAGGCAATATAGCTCCAAAATCAGTGTCTGGAATCAATTAAATCAAAATGAAAATGGGGCCAGGTGTCTATGCTATTTCAGAGCACCCCAGATGATTCCAATATGCAGCCACGCTTGAGAAGCAGTGCAGCTAATTATACTGTATCAAAGGACTATTATACATGTACCTAGGCCACTGTGATTCAGAATGCTGGACATTTGTAGTATTCTGTGACACAATGTGTCCAGAGTCCTCTATTAGGAACTGAAATGACAGAAGTGACAGTAACAGAGTAGGCCGTCAAGATGGTAAAGTTGTTGTGTAAATGTTGACCTCTCTAGGTATCTCAACACAGAAAGGACCACCTAATTTGCAATTTTCTGTTTCTCTGCTTTCTCTGCTCTATTTCCTGATGTCCATTGATTATCTACAGAAATAAAAATCCATAATGATGAAATTCCCTCTTTTTGTGTGCTAAGGGGACAGTCTTGATTTTTTCCCAATCTTCCATATCCTCCATAATGTGAGCTATTCAATTTAAGTCATGTAGATTGTAGTATTTCACATTGAGCAATTGCTTGTGTAATATAATTAATTTTAAAATATTTTGCTTATTCTGCATTTGAATTTTAAGCAAAAGCATCTTTAGTGTTCGAGCTGTTTTGTAGAATATGGTGAGAGGTGATGAGAGTGGTACACAAAACCATTGGAGAGCTACTCAACTGCAGAAACAGAGTGTACTAATTTTGGGAGAGGGGGCAGGTTTCAGCAGGTGGCATTCCCTATCTCCAGCCACATTCTTCTGCATATTTGATTCAGTAGCAACTATAACAGCAGCAGTAGCTTTTATTAAATATTGATTGTATGCCAACCACTATGACCAAGTGCTTTACATGTATAAACTCAAGCAAACTTCCCAAGAAATCATAAGATAGACACCATTCCCCACTTCTTTACAGATTTTTTAAAAACCTGAAGCTTGGAAAACATAGGAAATTTTTCCAGGTGACAACTAATAAATAGTATAAGCAGATTTGAAAGAGGGAGGCAGAGTAACAGTTGTTAAGAGCACGTGTTCAGAATCCTGGCCCTGACTTTAGGCAAGTTATTGCAGCTCTTGAAGCCTAGTTTCCTTACCTACAAAATAGAGGTAATAATACCAAGTGCACAGGGTTGTTTTAGGATTCAGTGAGAAAACGAATAAATAGTGCTTAGTGCCTGGTTTTCTTTTATTCAGTGAATATTTATTTAGTCTTAATAAGTGTGAGGCATAGTGGTAGGCTTTAAGTTACAATAAGCTGTGAATGAGACAGATTCCAATTCTGGCCTTGAGATGCCAACAGTCTAGTAAAGAAGACAGTCATTAAGCAAATAACTACACAAACAATTATTTGCAATTATGCTGAATGCTATGAAAGAGTGACAGGTCATAGTGAACACTCAGTAAATAAGAGCAAATATTTACTGAGTGTCTTTTACGTACTAGGCACTATGCCAGGTAGAAGATTGAGTGCAAGTGCACAATTGGGATGAAGAGTGGAGGCATTTCATGAAATTTTATGTGAAATTAGGGTACAGCTAAAGAAGCCATCTGCTTTCTTCTGGTCAGTCAAGGAAGCTTTGTGGGGAGGAGGTAAAACGTAGAAGATGCTTGGTGTAGTTTATTGGAAAGATAAGAGATCAAGTTGAAAACATCCATCTTTGCCCAAGATTAGTTCCTGGAGATTGTGTAAATCTTGTAATGTGAGAGGCATTCCCAGCATGAGTGGCCTTTGCATCTGGCAAGAGGCTTGTGTGACAAACCACAGTGACCAGGCTTTTTCTCTGAGATGAACACTAAGTGCTGAATTTGCTTCAGAACTTGACATAAAGTCTGAGCAGGCAACAAGTCATAACTACATACTGTTTTCAGATGCTGATTCACATATCACCTCATACAAATACAGTGGTTCTGCTGGCAAGCTATTTTCTAATCTGGCCTTTTTTATTCCCCTCCATAATTACCCTGATCTAGGATGAACAGCCTGAGAAACATTGACTAATGCATCCTAAATTACATTAGCAAGGCAACCACAAGCTTTCAGCTTCTCTTGATTTTGTGTGAGGTCTCTGTTAAGCAGTTCTTACCACATTAGATGTGCAGAGAGGACTACAGATCTCGCAGGCTGGAGCTTGCCATCAGTTAAGACTGTCATCCTTTGCTACAAAGCACCACACTCTCAGTGGCATTGCCTACAAAGCGGGAGATGCCTTTCACTTTTTGCCCTCCTGTCAAACAGCCGGTCAGTCGATTAGAAATCTTTGTCTTGCACCTCAGACTGCCCAGAAGTATTTTCTGCCTTGATTGGAGTGAGTGAAGAAGTGGTAGCTAAGGAACTTTACTCTGCCTTTCTTCTGGGCCCCTAACTTATGTTTCCTGTAACTTGGCACACTAGTAAGTGAAAGTCTTTTCACCATAACTCTGTGAAGAAGGTCCTATTAGTACTCTCATCTTACATATGAGGTAAGTGAGATTCAGAGGCTCACTGGATTGCACAAGATTAGACAGCCAGTAGGCTCTTCGAACGCAGGTTTTTAAATGACAGTGAGACCTGTGCACTTTGCATTATGCCCCACTGCTTTCTAAGATTTCTGGAGAAGGAAGTGATTTGATCTGAGCTAGACTTTCAGAAGATGCTCTAACCAGAGGGTTATCATGGATTATAAAAAGGCAAAACTAGAACTGGGGAGACCAGGTTGAAGACTTTTGAAATAGCCCAGGGAAGTGATATATGGACCTGAGTCAGTGTTATGGAAATAGAGATGGAGAAGAGGAGATAGATCCAAAAAACTTACTAGTGGTTTATCATTCGGAACTAATAGGGCTTGAAGAGTTGTGGAGCCTAGAAACGAAAAAAACTATATTAAAATCGTCTGGCCCACTATCTACGCAGGATACAATTATGCCCACTTTTATAGGTGAGTCATCTCAACTGTGATTCAGCCTAAGTGACTTGTCCAAGGTCCCAAGCTAATTTAGGCCAAAAGGAGCTGGGACTCAGAACTCCTTCCTAGTGTAATCCTCTTTCCACTAAAGCATGGGATCTCCCAAATCTGTGTTTTGTTATTTTAAGATGTTATTATTGAAGTACATAAAAGTACACAAATTATATATGTACACCAGTGAACTTTCACAAACAGCATACTCGTGTAACAAGCACCTGAAAGATGGCACAGAGATTTCTGGCACCTCAGAAGACTCCTGTGCCCTTTTCCAGTCACTTCCCCACAAAGATAATATCTACCCTTACTTTCTCTCCCTCTTTTTAATAACTGCCTGCTGGACCATATCAGAGACTGGGAAATTTACTATTGAGATCCTCCTGTTGATGGATACTTAAATTATTCCTGTCTTTTGGCTGCCACCACAAACAGTGCTGCAATGAACAGCCATGATCGTGCTGCTTTGTACACGTGAACAAGTATTACTCTAGAATAGACTCCAAGAAGTAAGTTTGCTGGGTTGAAGGGTTAAGGGCCTTGTATATTTTGATGACTAATACTACCACAATGGCTTCTGCAAAGGCTTCACCAAGTCAGAATCTCAACCCTGGTATTTGAGTCATTTCCTGTCTTCTTGCCAGTGCATGATATCATTAATCCTGTAAATTTTTGCCAATTTGACAGGTCAGGAATGATAGCTCCTTACTACTTTATTTGCATTTTTGTGATGAATACTGAATTTGAGCATATTTTTCAAATGTTTACTAGCCCTTTGTGTTTCTTTTATCAATCATTTGTGATATCCTTTGCCCATTTTTCTTTTTTTTTTAATTATGGACTTGTAAGGTTCTTTTTATGTCATGGAAATTAATGCTTTCTCTGTTAAATGTGTTATAAATGTTTTCTCATGTATTTTAACACTGTTTGTGCTGTGTTCTTTCACATTGTCTGTTTTATAAAGTTACTTCCTTTTTGTAGATTCTCTAGTCATTCCTTTAAGCATGGAAATCCACACTTTCTGGAGTTTTCAGAGCAGCCCCAGTGTCACATGTTCTATCCCATTGCCCCCAAAAGTACAAGTGCATATGTCAAATTACGTTTTCCTAATTCTATAATTAGAAAATTTAGTCATCCCACCTACAGTGGTTGGCAGTAAAGCTCTTGGTCTGTTTTCTAGACAGGCTCCAGGTGCTCTTTGAGGGAAAAATAGGGTAGCAGAACACACCTGTCTTAGAGCTGTGGAATCTGGTATGTGCTAAAGGGAATGTGAATATGGTATAAACTCTGGTCATTCTAACATCGTATCACCAGCTGTCTTTTGCTGTGACATTCAGACAGCTTAGGCACGTTGGAATGTTTGGTTGCCACTTGAAAGTGTTTGATTACACAGAATGAGCTCTGGAAGAGTTCTGTCTCATATCTATAAAGGGAAATGGAACGTCTTCTTCTTTTGGCACAAGGAAAACATCTTAAATTTCTATCCCTATTATTTAGGACTATAAAAATGTGTCATCTCTAAGAAATAAAAAGTTTGCTAATCGCATTTTTAAAAATGCTCTCAGGACAATATTTAGCCTATTTATGCAAGCCATTTGGAAGCATTCTTAACAGTAGACAATTGCAAACATAATATGCTAATATGTTTACTGGGCAAACATGTATTGGATGCCTACTGTGTGTCAGGTGATGTTGGATGGAAGGGTAGATGAATATGCTAATTTCTAGCAGTAACTGAGACTTGAGTAAGACCTAGCTCCAGTCTTCAGAGTGTGTACATCTGGTAACTAGAAATTATTTCCTTCCACTGATGAAAAACTTTCCTAGGAATTCTAAAGGGACCACATTTGTTAGTTTTTAGTTAGAATTACTGAGTTTACATGAAAGTAATAAAACTGAATTTACTCTCATTTAATCAATACCACTGCCTATTTCCTGCATTTTTCCCTCAGGAGCCCCATTATTATACTCTAATTTCAGGAAAAGCCAATGTGGGCATTCAAGTAAGCAAAAAAGATATCTTGTCCTTTTCCAAAATTTCCCTTGTCCAAACGTTAGTGACATCTTTTTTTTTTTTTTTTTTGCGGTGGAGTCTCGCTCTGTCGCCCAGGCTGGAGTGCAGTGGCGCGATCTCCGCTCACTGCAAGCTCCACCTCCCGGGTTCACGCCATTCTCCTGCCTCAGCCTCTCAAGTAGCTGGGACTACAGGCATCCGCCACCGCGCCCGGCCAATTTTTTGTATTTTTAGTAGAGACGGGGTTTCACCGTGCTAGCCAGGATGGTCTCGATCTCCTGACCTCGTGATCCGCCCGCCTCGGCCTCCCAAAGTGCTGGGATTACAGGCGTGAGCCACCGTGCCCGGCCAGTGACATCTTTAGGTTATGTAAGTGGAATTGATCTTGGTTTGGATTGATGGGTATTTAGATGGTAAAAATAAGAAAACACTGTGAGATGGGGGCTTAAGCCTGCTTAAGCCTTAATTGTCCTAAGAAGGAATGACACATTTTTCACTGAGAAATGTTCTGGGGTGATAATTGGCTTCCTGTTGCAGGCTGAACATGGCTTGAGAAGAAAATACTTCCCCTAGATTATGAAACAGGCAGCATTGGTATTGTATTTCTAAAATTAATTCAGTAAACATTTGCTCCAATAATTAGGCTTCATAGAGCGTCATGCGGAGGGTGCATTTTCCTTTGTGTGCAATTTAAAACTTTAAGATTAAGTCAGCTTAAAAAAAAAGACTATGAATCTTAGACTGATTATCTTCTTCCCCTCTCTACCCTACCCTGTCACTCCCATCCAAACTATATCTGAGAAAGTTCTAAAGAATTAGGCCTTGAAGGATAGCTCTATGATTTAGAATTCTATCACTCTGTTCTCTGCCCTCCCCACAACACACATCATTTCTCACAATTGTTCTTTGAAAGGATCAGGCTGCCTTTGCATCCAAGAGAGCCCCCGAGTTATTTTTGCAAGTTAGTGGCAGACCAGTAATTTTATCCCCTTCCCTGCCTGTGGAGCAGGTGCTCAAGTCTTTCAGTTTTCTGTGGCCACTCACGGTTAGTTTTCCTCCAGGACAAGAATTTGTAGCCCTGTGCACCTCCAGAAAGACCAAGCAATCCCCATATACAAGTCTACTGTTAGACTGAAAGCTTAATTGGGAATAAGAAAAGAATCAGATAATGTGGCAAGGTGGTGGACAGCAGGCTGGGGTGGTTGGAAAGAGGGGGCACTTAGAGATCATTTTGTTCCGTGATTCTCAACCAACATGCCTAAGGGTGTATTTATCTGACAGTATAGCAGTGATCCTTGTGAGAGGGTGATAGCAGCTAGAAGGAGGTATTCCTTTTGGAGCAGCTAATAAAAAACATTTACAGGGAGAAGGGCATATGTGTAGTTTTAGAAAACTGCCCCCCCCCCCCGCCAGCTTTAATTGAATTAAGTTTCCAAACATACAGCAGTTCAGTAGCAGAACTATGCCTTGATTCTGTGTCTTCAGACTCCCTATCCTGTCTTCTTTTTCATTGCATTCTGCTATGGGAAAAAGAAAAGAGAAAGGAAGTAACACAACAAGGGAGAAAGAAGAGAAAAGAAAATAACTGCCTGTTATGACCTGCCTGCCTCCTCCACTGTCACTTAGTCTCTTAAAAGTGTCAAATAGCCTGAACCCTTGACTTCAAATGCCAGCCACCCTGTCTCCCTTGAGCCCAGTTACAGCAACATTCGACTCCTTGCTAAAACATGCCCTATGCTTTCAATCCATTCCCTCTACCTGAAATATCCTCCTCCTCTTAACCAGGCAAAATCCAATATGCTCCCCCAAATGAAAATGTTTTACCACTGTGTGGGTTACTTTATGCAAAGATATCTGTAAGTAGTAACTTTTGGCTAAATAAGTATGCAGTGCACTTCCACAATTTTCATCTTATTTGAAGGAAAAACATTGTCAAGGCCAAGCTCCAACATGGCGACTTCTACCATTAAGGCTACCCAGATCTCCCAGTCTGAATTAAATTCTCCTGTGTTCAAATTAGCATTTTTCTCTTATAGCACTTACTATTTCTTGTTGTGTATTATAGGAATTTATATGCACATGTAGATTCTACTAGCTTATAAGTTCATGAAGTCAAGGATCATGTCTTACTCATCTTTGTATCTCTTCTATCAGTACTCATCACAGTGCTACATGCATAGTAGGTGCCCAGTACATGTATTGAGTGAATGAGTAAATTTTTCCTACTTTCATAGGATTTTTTTGAACTCAACATATTTTCTGTGAGATTGTCTGTATTCCAATGACAGAAGCATTATCATGTTTATTCATTCATACATTCATTCATTCCACAAATACTTATCATATGCTTACTCTGTGCCAGGTACTGTTTTAGTTGATAGGTATACAGCAGTAAATAAAACAATATATGTTCCTCCCCTCGTGTAGCATTCTAGTGAGAGGGACAGATAATAAACAAATAGATATATAAGTTCTGGTACTTAATTACCTCAAAAAGCAATAATAATAAAGCAAGTTAAGGGTACACAAAATGAACAAGGGCTACAATTTTGTCTTTCCTTTACAACAGTATCCTTGACCCTACCTCACCCCACCCAGTAACTAATACAGAGCTAAACATACAGTTTACTGCCTGTGATATTTACTGACTTTTGCAACATTCTTATGAAGTAGTAGAGTAAGAGCCAGTATTGATTATGGCTTGAAAGCTTGGGCTCTGGAAACTTTGGCTTAGAGCTGACATCCATAGATTAGTTTGTGATCTTACCAGTAATTAGTGTCTCTAAGCTTTCATTTTTTAAGTCTGTAAAATGGAGAAAATAGCACCTATCTCATAAGGTGATTTTGCAGATTACATGAAATAATGTCAAATTACTTATTGTGAAGACTACATGAAATAATGAATGTGAAATTCTTCAGAATATAATAACCCAGAAATAGACCCATGTACATACGGAGGTCTGATGTATGACAGAGGTAGCATGTCAGATCAGTGGGAAATGTGGAGACTATTTAACAAATGGAGCTGGAAAAATGGTTATCCATGTGAAGAAACATGAAAATAAAACCTGCCTCCCACCATATATACAAGATCAATTACAAGAATATGCATTTCAAAAACAGAATTCCAAAACTTTTAATAGAAAATATCATAGAATATCTTCCTAACCTTGAAATAGTGAAAGATGTGTTAAGGCACAAAAAGAATCGACTATAAAATAAAAGATTGATACATTTAACTGTATTAAAATTTAAAACTTTTTTCATCAAAATACATGTTAAAGAATGAGAAAAGACAAGTTACAAACTGAGAGAAAATATTCATAAAATACAACTGACAAAGAAATAGTATCAAGAATACATAAAGAAGTTGGAAAAATTATTAAGAAAACATAAGCAATCCCATAGAAAAAATGGACAAAGGACATGAACAGACATTTCAGAAAATTGTACACACACATTTGGCCAGTTAACTTGTTCAGAGGTAAAACATCATTATGAATCAGGAAAATGCAAATCAAATCACCCAGTTGGTTGACAAAAAATAAAAAGTAACAATACCAAGCAGTCCTTCTAAATTGGGGTTCCTGGAAAGAACAAAGTACTAATGCCTTAAGACATCTATTGCATATAAATAATTGATTTCTCTCTTATGTAATTAGAATAATACTAGATATATACTATCTTTTAGAGAATTGAGAATATAGATAAACACTCAAATAATTTTCTATATTCTGTGGTTCAGATGAGGAACCCATGCTAAGAAAGGAAAGTGTTAAACATACGAAATTCTTGAGAATATAATAAAAAGCCTAGAAATGTAGAAGCACATGATTTCTTTTTTTTTTTTTGCATGGTATTAGTTTTTTATATTTATTAATTTATTACAGGTCTTTGAATCTCTCTTTCCTATACCATTCCCAAACTTTTACATATAAGGTCTGTAGAAAATATGAATTTATGATATTTTAATTCAGTGATCGCACATGATTTCTTATGTGTTATTTGTAGGAATATATACAAATTGCTGCAAGCAATTTTGGCATTATCTCTGAAAGTTGAACATGCATATACCCTGTGACCCCAAAATTGTACTCCTAGGTAAATACTCAAGAGAATCTTTGATTCATTCATGGATAACAGGAGACACATGCAAGCATATTTAAAGCAGCACAATTCACAATACAAAAATCTAGAAACAATCTAAATTCTCATCAGCATTATTAATAGATTAATAAAATGTGTTATATTCATGCAGTGGCATATTATACAGCATTCAGAACAAATGAACTACAGCCACACACAAAATATGGATTAATCTTAGCAATATAAAATTAGATGAAAAAGGAAGGCCTAAAAGATTACATAGAACATGTTATATTTTTATGAAGTTAAGTATAAAATTAAAACATATAATTTTGACATTACATATAGGTATAATAAAACTATATAAAAAGAAAAGCAAGTGGATAATGAACACAGGATTTAGGAGATGGTTACCTTGGCTAGGAGGAGGGAGGGAGGCAGGATGGGGATGAAGAACTCTTATATTTAGATGTAGATTATTATCAAGATCTTAGCTTTTATTTTGGGTTGTAGGTTTACAGGTTTATATACAGCTTATTACATTACTTAAAATAACTGGCTAAATAACTAGAGGACCACTGCTGAGAGTGTGTCATGAACCAAGTGTCATGATTGGTCCAATTTAATGTACCTGAGACCCTAAAATAAATACAAAATCATAAAGTATGTAGCCCAATGCTTTTAATATAAAATAAGGCTGGGTAAATGACAGTTGTCATTGCTAGCATTATTTATTTCTCCTACTCCTCATTTTTCTTTCTGTCATGCAATCATTATCTTCCTATTGTGTCTGATAATTAATAATTCTGAGAAATATTAATTCGCATGAGATCACCCCAAATGACTAAGCAAACTAGTTTAAAATTTAATAGTTACTGAAATTTCAACCTTTTATAAATCCATTAAACATCTTTCATTAAATTGTACTTTTTTGTTAATTATGAAATTACTCTATAGATGTACTTTTAGGATGTTACCAACAACAAAAGCTTTAAGCTCTGCATATTATGACTTTGGTACTCAAAATCATAATAGTATATTAATCTAATAGTGGCAGATGGTACTGAATTAGGACAATGTGCTAGAAAACTAAGGTGTATGATGAATCAGTGGTTAGAGAAAAAATTGTGCTCCTAGCCTGGATCTGTAAGTCTGTTAGCTATGATTGATTGATGGATTGATTGATTGGACCTTACCTAGTACCTTTTCTTCATTCTTTGCTACACACACTCTTCTTTTCCCACCATCAAAAAAAAAAAAAACTGTACTATACCTTTTTAGGAAACAAGTTTTACTGTCTCAATGGAGAAAAAATGACTCGGAGGTGGTTATCGGATTTCAGTGTTCTTTTGTGGTTGGGGGTTCAATGTGTAATGGGAAAAAAATGTAAAAAACTAGCAGAAGATGAAATCATATGAAGAAATTAGACTATATATATCCCTTTAACCATGAGCATCTTAAAATTTAAGACAAATCGGGAAACTTCCACTTCCAGAAGGATGGATTAGATGTGCTTTTTCCTATTCCTCCCACTAAGTAC
Organism: Symphalangus syndactylus; assembly: GCF_028878055.3. Lineage (NCBI taxonomy): Eukaryota > Metazoa > Chordata > Mammalia > Primates > Hylobatidae > Symphalangus > Symphalangus syndactylus. The sequence continues at coordinate 133,822,852 of NC_072447.2, read as the reverse complement.
AACTAAAAACCCTGGATATTATCTATTTAAAAAATCCTAAGAAGGCTGAAAGCTGCAGAGAAGGCAGATTGTCTAGGGACATCAGAACTTGAGGAATGACATTCCTCAAGTTTTTTGGGTTTTGTTTTTGTCTCATATCTCATACTTGGAGATTTTGTTTTTGCCTCATATATCTCGTACTTGGAGTTGAAAAAAACTGGTAACTCAGAAACACCAATGGGTACGGACAAAATAAAAGCCCCAACAAAAGCCTATACACTTTAGCCAAAGGACTAAGAAGCCTAGTAACAAGGAAAACTTGTAGACAATAGCTAAGCTCTCTACTCTAGCCAGACACCAGACACACACACAAATTGTGGTCCTACTCCTACCCACTCCCAACCAAGTAGGGAACATAGATTTCTACCCTCATGAAGCTCTAATGAGGCACATCAACACTTCTGCCAGGGGTCTCCACAAAGATCATATCAGAGAAGGCAAAGTACCAAGCTGGAACTTTTTATAAATTTTATTTTTATAGAGATGAGGTCTCACTATGTTGCCCAGGTTGGTCTCAAACTCCCGAGCTCAAGTGATCCTCCTGCCTCGGCCCCCCAAAGTGCTAGGATTACAGGTGTGAGCCACCACGCCCAGGCTGAAGCTGGAACTTTCATCCCCACTGGCCACAATGATCCAACCCACTCCTATCCCACTGTAACAGAAAAGGCCATCTAGGGAGCCTGGACTTCTGTTTTTCTGACAGTTAACAGTTATGAAGGTGCTCCTACTCACTAAAGTGGTATCAGAGGAGACCTCCAGGAGATTCATGACTGTATTTATCACCCAGAAATAAAAAACCACTCCTGCAAAGTGTCATTAGAGACTACTGGGGAGCTGGAACGCCCACCCCTGCCCATCAGTAACAAGGAGACTACCTCCCTCAGGTATCACTGGAAGGTGAGTAGGGAGCCTGGACTTCTACATCCATTTGGCAATAATGAGGCAATAACACCCCCTCTCCCCGCCTGAAACCTTGAAACATCAGGAAGGAAGAAAGAACACAATAAGCAAAACTATGGGAAAACAATCAAACGAAAGCAAGAGTGACTATTTTAATATAAGATAAAGTAGACTACATTGCAAAGAAAACTTCTAGGGATAAAGAGGAAGATTATATAGTGATAAAAGTATCAATTCGCCAAGAACACATAGCAATTCTAAATGCATATGGACCAAAGTACTGCAAAATGTGTGAAACAAAAACTGATATAACTGAAAGGAGGATTAGACAAATCCATAACTATAGTTAAGTACTTCAACATCCCTCTCTCAATAATTGATATAACAACTAGATGGAAAATTCACAAGGGTATCAAGGACTCAGCAAAATAATGAAAGAATAGGATCTAACAAGAGCAAAATACACATTCTTTTTAAACACACAATGCATACCAAGATAGACTGTATCCTGGGTCATTAAACAAACCTCAAAAAATTATTAAAAATTTCAATCATATAGAGCGTGCCCTCCAACCACAATGGAATAAAACGAGAATTCAGTAACAGAAAAGTAATAGGAAAATCTCCAAACACTTGAAAACTAAACAACACACTGCTAGATAAACCATGGGTCAAAGCAAAAGTCCTAATGCTAAATGGTGAGTTAATGGGTGCAGCACACCAACATGGCACATGGATACATATGTAACAAACCTGCACATTGTGCACATGTACCCTAAAACTTAAAGTATAATAATAAAAAAAAAAGAAAAAAAAGTCTCAAGCAATTCTTTTTGAGACAGCATCTTGCTCTCTCACCCAGGGTGGAGTATAGTGGCGTGATCACAACTCATTGCAGCCTCGACCTCCTGGGCTCAGGGAATCCTCCCACTTCACCCTCCCCAGTAGCTGGGACTATGGGCATGCACCACCATACCCAGCTAATTTTTAAACTTTTTTTTGTAGTGACAGGATCTTGCTATGTTACCTACCCAGGCTGGTCTCAAAGTCCTGGCCTCAAGTGATCCTCCCACCTTGGCCTCCCAAAGTGCTGGGATTACAGGAGTGAGCCCAACCAAGTATAAAAATTTTAAAAACACATTGAACTGAATGAAAATGAAAATACAACATATCAAAATTTATGGGAAGCAGCTAAAGTAGTGCTGAGGAGGAAATTTATAGTTGCAAATATATACATTAGAAAAGAGGGAAAGTCTCAAATGAATTAATCTAAGTTCCCACCTTAAAAGTGTAGAGAAATAAGAACAAAATAAACTAAAATCAAGGAGGAAGAAATATTAAAGCTAAGAAGAGAAATCAATGAAATTGAGAACAGAAAAACAATGAAACAAGTAACTGAATCTTTGAAAAATATCAATAAAATTGACAGTCCTTTAGCAAGACCGACAGAGAAAAAAGACATACAGTACCAATATGAGAAATGAAACAGAGGCTATCAGTACAAACTATCAATAATGATATAGTTTGTATATTTGTCCCCACTCAAATCTTGTGTTGAAATGTAATCCCCAGTGTTGGAGGTGGGGCCTGGTGGGAGGTGATTGGGTCATGGGGGCAGAACCCTCATGAATGACTTAGTGCTGTCCTCATGATAGTGAGTTCTTAGGAGATCTGACCATTTTAAAGTGTGTGGCACCTCCCCTGCCCCAGCTCTTTGCTTCTACGTGCTTTCATCATGTGACATGCCTGTCCACCATTTTGCGTTTGTCCATGAGTAAAAGCTCACTAAGGCCTCCCCAGAGGCAAAGCCGATGCCAGCACCATGCTTTCTGTAAAGTTTGCAGTACGATGAGTCAATTAAACTCCTTTCCTTTATAAATTACCAGTCTGAGCTATTTATTTATAGCAATACAAGAACGACTTAACACAGATACTAAGGGACTACTATGAACAATTCTACCTACATAAATTTGACAACATATATGAAATGGACCTCGAGAAATATAAACTACCACAATTCATCCAAGTTTAAATGGATAATTTGAATAGCCATATAACTATTAAGGAAGTTGAATTCATCATTTAAAATCTCCCAAAATCAAATCTCTGGGGTGAGATGGTTTGACTGGAGAATACTACCAAACGTATAAAGAAGAATTACCACAAATTCTATAAAATCTCTTCCAGGAAATAGAAGAGGAGAGAACAATTTCCAATTGATTCTATGAAACTAATATTACGCAAATACTAAAAGTGAGATAAAAGCAGCCCAAAGTGAAAAGTGCAGACCAGTATTCCTCATGAATACAGATGTAAAAATCCTTAACAAACTATTAGTAAGCCAAATGCAGGAATATATTGAAAGAATTACACAGCATGGCGAAGTAGGGTTTATTCCAGAGCTACAAGGGTGGTTCAGTATTTGAAAATCAATCAATGTAGTCTACCATATTAACAGGCTAAAGATGAAAAATCATATAGTTTTGTCAAACAATGCAGAAAAAGAATTTGAAAAACTCAAACATCATTCATGATTTAAAAAAAAAAACACCTCTCAGAAATAGGAGTGGAGGGTAACTTCCTCTTTTTTTTTTGAGGTGGAGTCTCGCTCTGTCACCCAGGCTGGAGTGCAGTGGCATGATCTCAGCTCACTGCAACCTCCACCTCCCAGGTTCAACCTATTCTTCCACCTCAGCCTCCCGAGTAGCTGGGACTACAGGTGCCCGCCACCACGCCTGGCTAATTTTTATATTTTTAGTAGAGACAAGGTTTCACCATATTGGCCCAGATGGTCTCGAACTCCTGACCTCGTGATCCACCTGCCTCAGCCTCCTAAAGTGCTGGGAGTCACTTCCTCACCGTGCCCAGCCACTTCCTCAATTTGATAGAGAATTCACAAAGCACCTACAGCTAACATTGTATGTACCTGTGAAAAACTGAATTGCTTTTCCCCTAAGATCAGAAACAAGGCAAGGATATACACTCTTATTCAACATAATGTTGTTAGTTTTAGCCAATGAAATAAGGTGGGAAGAAGAAATAAAAGGCTTACAGATAAGAAAAATGAGGGAAGGTGAAATAAAAGGCTTACAGATCAGAAAAGTGAAAATGTCCTTATTTGCAGATGACATCACCTGCATAGAAAATCCCAAGAAATCTACAAAAGGAATAAAGAAACAAAAAATCTCCTAGAACTAATAAGTGAGTCCATTAAGGTTGCAGGATACATGATAAGCATACAAAAATCAATTGTATTTATCTATATTAGAAATGAACACATGGACACTGAAATTCAAAAGACAATACCATTTGAAGTAATCCAAATAAAATGAAATAATTAAATATAAATTTACTGAAACGTGTACAGGAGCTGTATACTGAAAATCACAAAACACTAATGAAGGAAATCAAATAAAACCTAAATGAATGGAGTAACACATTATGTTCATGTAGAAATCACAATATAGTAAATATGTCGGTACTCATGAAATCGATGTTTAGATTCAATGCAATCTCTATCAAAATTTTAGCAAGGTATTTCTGAAGATATAGGCAAGATTATCCTAACATTTATGTAGAAAGGCACAAGTCCTATAAGAGCTAAATCAATCTCAAAAAATAAATAAAAATAAAGTGGGAAGAATCAGTCTACACAATATTAATTTTTGCTATATAGCTATAGTAATCAAGACTGTGTGGTGTTTGTGGACAGATACAGATCAATGGAACAGAACAGAGAACAGAGAAATCTACCCACATAAATGCACCCAACTGATTTTTTTTTTTTGATACATAGTCTCGCTCTGTCACCCAGGCTGGAGTGCAGTGTCGCTATCTGGGCTCATTGCTGGTTCCAGCGATTCTCCTGCCCCAGCCTCCTGGGTAGATGGGATTACAGGCACACGCCATTACATCTGGCTAATTTTTGTATTTTTAGTAGAGTCAGGGTTTCACCATGTTGGCCAGGCTGGTCTCAAACTCTTGACCTCAGCTGATCCAACCACCTCGGCCTCCCAAAATTAATTTTTCAAATGTGCAAAAACAATTCAGTGGAGGGCATCTGACCTTTTCAGTGATACTGGAGAAATTGGACATCCATGGGTAAAATTAATGAACCTCAATCTAAACCTTACTCCTATAAAAATATACTCAAAATGGATCATGGACTTACATTTAAAATATAAAATTATAAAACTTTTAGAGAAAAAAATAGAAGAAAATTTTCAGGACCTAAGGTTAGACAAATAATTCTTAGACTTGACACCAAAAACACAGTCCGTAAAAGAAAAAAATTGATAAATTAGACTTTATCAAAATTACATTTTTATTCTGGGAAAGACCTTGTTAGGATAAACAGAATGGGAGAAAACGTTTGTAAACCACATATCCAACAAAGAATTAGTATCTAGGATATATAAAGAACTCTCAAATTCAACGGTAAAAAAAATAAATAATTCAATTAGAAAATTGAAAAAAAACATGAACAGACATTTCATGTAAAGTATATACAGGTGGCAAATAAGTGTTTTAAAAGATGGTCAATATCATGAACCATTAAGGAAATGAAAATTAAAGTCACAATGAGATATCACCTTTCAGAATGGCTAAAATAAAAAATAATGACAGCACCAAATTCTGGCCAGGATTCAGAGAAACTATATCACTTATACATTGCTGGTGGAAATGTAAACTGGTATAGCCACGGGGAGAAGTTTGGCTGTTTCTTAAAATGCCTAAGAACTCTTGCACATTGATCCCAAAGAAATGAAGACTTCATACATGAATGTTTATAGCTTTATATTTATAATAGCCAAAAAGTACAAACAACCTAGATGTCCTTCAATGGGTGAGTAGTTAAATTGTGGTATATTTGTACCTTGAAATACTAACTAAGTATAATGAAGATCAAAGTGTCAACACATGCAACAACACTGATGAATTTCCAGAGAATTATGCTGAGTGAAAAGTCAAGCCTGAAAGGTTACATGCTGTATGATTCCATTTATATAACGTTCTTGAAATGACAAAATTATAGAAATGGAGAACAGACTGGTGGTTGTCAGGGGTTAAGAAGATAGTATGTGGGAGAGAGAAGTAGTTATGACTATAAAAGTTGGGCAACATGAGGGATCCTTGTGGTGATGGAAATGTTCTGTGTCTTGACCACACCAATGTCAATATCTTGGTTGTAATATTGAACTGTAATTTTGCAAGATGCTACCCTTGGGAGAAAATGGGTAAAGAATGCATAGTATTGGCTGAGCAGGTGACTCATGCCTTGCTATAATCCCAGCACTTTGGGAGGCCAAGACAAGAGGACTGCTTTACTTCTCATAACAACTGTATAAGGTCATTTATTGTCATAAGCCTCATTTTATAGACAAGGGAACCAGGAGTTTGAGACCAGCCTAGGCAACATAGCAAGACCTCATGTCTACAGAAAGTAAAAAAAATAAAATAAAAATTAGCCAGGGGTGGTGGTGTGTGCCTGTGGTCCCAGCTACAGGAGAGGCTGAGCTAAGAAGACTGCTTAAGCCTGGGAGGTCGAGGCTGCAGTGAGCTGTGATTGTGCCACTGCAATCCAGCTTGGGCAACCGAGTGAGACCCTGTCTTACAAAAAAAAAAAAAAAAAAAAAAAAAAAAGAATGCGTAGTATCTCTCTGTATTATTTTTTATGCCTGCAGATGAATCTGTAATTATTTCTAATTAAAAGTATAATTAAAAAGAAAATATTAAGACAAATGAATGACTACCTAAGGGACAGGACACTTAAGTACAGCTAAATCCCCATTCTGAAAAGCAGTGGTAAAAGAATTGAAACATAAGAACTGGGAAGGGCCATTTTTGAATTGATGACCTCTTCACCATCATACCTCTTTCCTCCTTGGTCATCTTAAAGCACAAAGATTTTAACCACAAAAGGTTATTTTCTGCTGCCTGTCATGCCTTTTTGCAGAGAATGTGAAGGTGCAGGAACTAATCAGGATCTTTCTTGGAGCTACATTGTGTAAATTCTATGAATATGCCCCTCAAGGTCAATATTCCTTAGCTACATGACCTTATTCTTTCACCAGTACAGCTTGGACAAAATGCATTGTGCATGTCTATGTGAGTGGGAGACATGAATTTGTGAGGGAACAAGCATGTGTATGAATGAGCACAGGTATGCTAATGCTGGCAGGATTAGGGGAGCAGAGACAAGATAGGTTTTAGTGATAAATATATGTTGCCACATTCCCACAGGGAATTTGACATCCTCATCCTAAGGAAAATATTGAAGATGAAGAAAATAGAAGAGTGAGTAATTAAGATTTGAGAATTCTTATAGGACGTATGAAAATTTTATGCTTTGGTCACAGGAAATATTCTGAACAATTATGTAGCACTGTGCCTCTAAAGGTGAAGATTCATTTACCACAGTACAGGGTACATTATACCAAGACATTTGGAAGTAACAGCCTTTGCCTGAATGAATATGCTTTGTGCTTCCACAGTTTTCATCTTTTTCAGAGGCAGCTATTGCCAATTGCCTAGTTTAGCTAATAAGTTAGAGTTTTTGTACTACAAGCTGTTGTCCAAGACCCAAAGTCAATTTGCCAATTAGTATTCTTCCTCTTTCCCAATAGCTTCCCACCTGCAGCTTATCCATCCAGAAAACGGGCAGAGTATGGCAAGAGATTATATTTATTGAACACAGTTTAGGGCATGAGATCCATTCAGTCTGGAGAAAGTGTTAATGAATCAAGTTACAAACCCACAAGTACCAGAATCATATTCTTAGTTCTCCCTCAGAAACTGCACTGGAGAAGCAGCTTCAGTGGAGGGCCCCTCGGGTCAGAAGATAAATTAGCCACAATGAATATCAAAAGTCAAGTACACTATCCACAGGCAGTATTCAGAGGCCAGTTACAGCAACCACAGACAGCATCCCAGGGAAGATAACATCCATGGGCAGCATTTCCAAGAAAGAAGCAACATCCATTCTGAGGCAAGATATAACATGCAAAGACTATTTCCAGGAAAGCTATGACATCCTAGACAGTCTTCACAAAAAAAGATACAATAGCCATAAATAGCCTTCCCAGGAAAAGTACAACATCCACAAGCAGCAATTTGAAGCAAGGTACAATATCCTCTTTTAAAAATATGGCACTCTAGCTCTCAAGGGTGAAGTCCACATCTGTGGAAATGTTACCTACACCAACTGTCTGATATGGGCATCACTGGAGAAAGAATTAGAATGGAAGTCATTCCTGAATTTATGCTTTTTGTTGTGGGATCCCGTAAGAGCTAAATAAGTCAGTGAGAAAGCAGAGGTTTGCAGATGTCAGGTTAGCTTTAGAAATGTTTGAAAAACAGATTTTCCTTGTGGCTTTTTTGTTCCTTTGTAACATAGGTCTGACAACTTTTGAGGATAAAAATTACATCATGGAACCTGATAAAAAAATGTGACCCCATGATGTAAAAATCAAAACAATTGAACTCATGCTCATGAAGATAGTGAGTAGAAGGATGGTTACCAGAGGTTGGGAAGGGCAGTGGTGGTGGGGTGGAGGGGAGGATTAATGGCTACAAAAAAAATAGTTAGAAAGAATGAATAAGACCTAGTATTTGATAGCACAACAGGGTGACTATAGTCAAAATAATTTAATTGTACATTTAAAAATTACTAAAAGAGTGTAGTTTGGTTGCTTGTAACACAGAAGATAAGTGCCTGAGGGGATGGATACCCCATTTTTCATGATGTGATTATTATGCATTGCATCCCTATATCCAAATAGCTCATGTACCCTATAAATATATATACCTACTATGTACCCATGAAAATTAATTAAAAAAAAATGTGACCCCATGTGCTTAGTACTCAGAAACACATGGAATCCTAGGACCATAGAACCATAAAAATTTTAGAGGTACATCTTCATTTTTTAGATAAGGAAACTGCCCAGAGAGCAGACTTGACCAAAGTCACATAGCTCTCCTGATTCCAGTACTATTTAGATGTTTATATGATAATAACAGTGATAAGAATTGCAACAACAACAATAGAAAAAATAACAGCTAACATTTTCTTTTGAGCTCCTACTGTACCAGGCACTGTTCTAAGAACTATACATGGATTATCCCATTTACTTCTGATAACAACTGTATAAGGTCATTTATTGTTAAGCCTCATTTTATAGACAAGGAAACTGAGACACAGAGAGGTTTTAATGACGCTGTTCCATAATGCCTCAATGATTTCCTTATTATTAGGGCTTACATCATAGGATTACCAAACTAGATTGTTAGACTAAAAATCAAGTGATTGTGCTGATGTAATTTAGTCTGCAGAATTCTGGATCACTGTATGTTTCAGTGGTGATGTAATTTTCAAAAACAATCTGTTCAGACTCTATATTTTATGTGATACAGTATGTCCCTTAACTCCTAGTTTCTCAAACTTCTTGAATTCTGGAAGCTTGCTTAAAATATAAGCCCAATGAAAGGTTCACAAGACATGCTCTGAGCATGTAGTTTTTTTAAATGTTAGATTCAAGAGTACAGGTGCAGGTTTGTTACGTGAGTATTCTGCATGATGCAGAGGTTTGGGCCTCTAATGATCCTGTTACCCAAGTAATGAACATAGTACCCAACAGGTAGTTTTTCAACCCTTGCTTCCCTTCCTCTCTCCCCTCCCCCTTTTGTAATCCCCCATGTTGATTGTTCTCATCTTTGTGTCCATGTGTACCCAATGTTTAGCTCTCTCTTATAAGTGAGAAAATGCAGTATTTGGTTTTCTATTTCTGCATTAATTGTCTTAGGATAATGGCCTCCAGCTGCATCCATGTTGCTGCAAAATATATTATTTTGTTCTTTTTTATGGCTGCATAGTATTCCACAGTGTATATGTACCACATTTTCTTTATCCAGTTCACCACTGATAGGTACCTGGGTTGATTCTATGCTTTGCTGAGCACATAGATTTTGTTGTGTTTTTCACTAGTGGACAACTAAGTGACAGTGTTTGAAAGATACCAAAGTTGGTGTATACTTATGTTTTTCAAGTACTAAGTAGACATGTTAGACTTATTTTTCGTAAGTCAGTACAATCCATGCATTTTTCGCAAGCCAAAGACTATAAGTCCATTCTCTGAGATGCATGTGTTCAACTGGCACAGGTTGGAAAGAAATTTTATACTTCAGCTTCTTTTTTGTCTTTTTCCATATTTTTCCTTTTATTTTTAGTTGACACATAATAATTGTACATATTTATAGGATGCAGATTGATATTTTGAGCCATGTATGCAATGTGTAATGATCTAAGCAGAGTAATTAGCATACTCATCATCTCAAACATTTATTATTTGTGTTAATAATATTCAAAAATGTTCTTTTCTAGCTTTTTGAAAATACATAATAAAATATATTTAACCATGTTCATCCTACATTGCTGAAGAACACCAGAACTCATTCCTCCTATCTAGCTGTAATTTCATATTCATTAACCAACTTCTCCCCATGCTCCCCACCCCTTACCGTATGATCCAGCAGTCCTTCTACTGGGTATTTATCCAAGGGAAAAGAAATCAGTATATCAAAGAGTTGCCTGCACCACCATGTTCATTGCAACACTATTCACAATAGCTAAGATATAGAACCAAACTAACCGTGTATCAATAGATGAATGGATAAAGAAAATGTGGCATATATACACAATGGAATACTATTCAGCCATAAAAAAGAATGGAATCATGTCTTTGGCAGCAAAATGGATCAGCCTGGAAATAAAAGTCAGGCATGGAAAGATAAATACCACATGCTTTCAAAGAAGAGGCAGAGACAGACAGACAAATGGCCAGAGGGAGATAGACAGACAGGCGGACATAAAGATAGGAATGGACAGTGATGGATAAAGGCAGGGATAGACAGACAGGAAAGGATAGACCAAGAAGGAGGGACAGAGCCAGTCAGATGGAAAAACAGAAAGGCAGAGGCAAACGTGGATAGATAAAGGTATAGAGATAAACTGGTTAATATAGAGAGATGGAAGCATACAAAGAGAGATGGACAGACAAAGAGAAGCAGACGGGTGGAAAGGCAGGCAGACTGGCAAACAGAAAAAGATGGAGAAAAGGAGGAACAGAGACAGCAGTGAGGAACAAGGAGAAAAATATGGGGACAGACTGAAACAGAAGAGATAGAATAGGGAGGTCACAAAGAGAGAGAGAAAACAGGGTAGAGAGAGAAAGACCCAGAAGCAGAGAACGCTAAAGAACTAAAGAGAGACAGAAGGAGAGAGAAACTGCGTGAGAAAGAATGTCAAGAAGAAAAGAGAGAGAGTAAAATTGGCAGAAAAAGAAAACAAGCAAATAACACTCACGTGGACAGACAAAGCCTGAGAGATAGACAGAGAAGTGGGGTGTTGGGGGTATTGCAGAGAGATGAAGAGTTAGAATGTGATACAGGAAGACAGAGACAGAGACAAAGCAGAGAGAACACACAGAAGGAGCAAGGGACAGAGAAAGAAGTGAGGGAGATACACACAGAGCCAGAGACAGATCATCATAGAGAGAAGCAGACACCGCAAGAGACAGCAAGATAGAAAAGACAGTGAGATAGTGAGAGAGAGAGAGTCAGTGAAAGTCACTCAGACAGACAGAGTTGGCCAGATGGAGCTATATGGGAGAGGCAAAGGAAAGAGAAAGAGAGAAAGAGATGAAGAGATAGACAAATGGAAAGAAAGCCTGATAGACTAAGAGACAGACAGGCAGAAAAACAGAAAGACGAGAGAAATAGGCAAGTAGAGAGAGAAACAGAAAGAGGCAAAAAGAAACTGTTGCAGAGAGATAGGTAGACACAGAAAAAGTGTCAGGAGAGTCAGGTAGAACCAGAGAGAGACATTGAGACTGTGATTGAGAGACACACTGAGACAGACACTTAGAGAGACAGAAAGGGAGGGCTATGAGGCATAGGAGAAAAGGCAAATACAGAGAGAGATGCAGATGGAGAGAGAGAGACCAAGAGAGTCTGGGGGAGAGAGATAGGGTGATAAACAAAGCAACTGATAGACAAACCAATAAAGAGAGAATCAGAAAGACAGAGAGCAAGACAGAAAGTAGAGCGATAGAGAGCCAACTAAATGGACAGAGAGACAAACAGAGATGAATGAGGGGAGGGAGAAATAGTGAGAAAAAGAGGGAGTCAGGTGCAGGGAAACAGAGGAAACAGATGGGGAGGGAGGGAAGGAAGGAAAGAGACAGACTAAAAAAGAAAGGTTAAGGAGGGAGATGAAGAAAGAAGGAACAGGTAGAGCCTTATAGAGTCATGTCAGAGACAGATTGATACAAAGACACCAACAGAGAAGTAGTCAGAAAGAGGCAGTGTAATAGATTCAATCTATCAGAAAGAGACATAGAGAAAATGAGAGAAAATAGACTGGGAGAAAATATTTGCAAACCATATATCTGGTAAGGGTATAGTATCCAGGACATATAAAGGACTGTTACAACTCAACAACAAAAAGACAAACAACTCAATCAAAACGTAGGCTAAGGACTCAAATAGACATTTCTCCAAAGAAGATATATGCAAATGGCCAATAAGCACATGCAAAGATGTTCAACATTACTAGTCATTAGGGAAATGCACATCAAAACCACAATTAAATACCACTTTGTATCCACTAAGATGGCTAGAATCTAAAAGACAGAAAATATCAGCTGTTTTCAAGAATGTGGAGAAATTGGCACCCTTCTAAATTTCTGGTAGGAGTATAACATGGTTCAGCCACTTAGAAAACACTTTGGTGGTTCCTCGAAAAGTAAAACATAGAATTACCATATGAACCAGCAATTTCACTGCTGGGTATATCCAAAAGGATAGAAAACAGGTACTCAGACAAGTATATATGCATGCATATATAGCTGCATATGTTCATAGCAGCTATATCCATGATAGCCAAAAAAGTGGAAACAAACCTAATGTCCATCAATGGATGAATGAATAAACCAATAGTGATATATCCATATGGTAGAATATTATTCAACCATAAAAAGTAATGAAATAATTATACATGCTACAAGGGAGATAAACCTAGAAAACATTATTCTGAGAGAAAGAAGCCAGACACATAATGTCACATGTTGTATGATTCCTTTTCTCTGAAATGTCTATAATATGTAAATCCATAGAGACAGAAAGTAGATTGGTGGTTGCCAGTGGCTAGGGGAAGGGAGGAAGGGAGAACAACTGTTTAATGAGTACAGGCTTTTCTTTTGGAGTGATGAGAATATTGGGGGACAGGGACTAGATAAAAGTAGTGCTTGCATGCACAGTGTGAATGTACTCAATTCCACTGAATTGTTCACTTTAAAATGGTGACATTGTGACAGAAAGAGAGAGAGGAAAACAGCCTGAGAGACAGTGAGCCAGCCAGCCAAACTACTAAAGGAAAGAATAAACACAGACAGACAGATACCCAGACAGGTAGGCAGGCAGAGAGAGGGACACTTATTATACAGTGAGAGACATATGGATAGAAACAGAGAGGTACGAATAGAGTCAAAAGACAGGGAGAGAAAGAGACAGAACAGGTAGACACAGAGAGAGGGACTAATGTGGCAAGATGCACAGAGCAGGAGACAGGCAGAGAAAAACAGACAGATACAGAGGGAAAGAGAAATGAAAACCAACAGAGAAGAATGGGAAGACAGATTGACAAGAGAAAAATGTACGCTGTGAGACAGAAAGACAGACTTGGGAAGAGAGAGCAACAGACAAACCAAGACAAAGAGACTGACCGAGATGGGAGACTGAAAGAGTTGGACAGACACCATGTGTTATAGACCAAAAGACAAGAAACAAAGAAACTGAGAGAATCACAGCAAGACTGACAGGCCAAGAGAGAGGAAGAGGGTGAGAGAAAAAAATTATAGAGAAAGATAGTCAGCTAGACAAAGAGATAGAAGTAAAGACTGAGATAAATACATGCAGACACCCAGAGAAACAAGTGGACAGACAGGCTGGTGGAGAAACAGGCAGACAGACTGGACAGATAACCAGAGTACAGACAGACAGATGGGTAACACAGAGACAGAGAAACAAAAAGAGACATATGCAGAGACTGACAGACAAAAGAGACAAAGTATTGACAGAGATACTGAGACAAAGAAATGAACAAAGAGGCACAGAGAGGCAGAGATACTGACAGAGACAGGAAGGCAGACATAGAGCACCAGGCAGACCAACCAAAAGACAGACAGACTGAAAACTAGACAGGGACACTTAAACAGGGATATTTAAACAATGAGAGAAAAGTAAATAGATGGTCAGAAGCCATTGGTCAGAGACAGATAGAGTGAGATGCAGACAGGCAGAGGGAGGAAGGGAGGAAGGGAGCAACAGAGAGAGAGAAGAAAGAAAGACACTGAGCAACAGACAAAGAGCAACAGAGAGACAGAACCTGAGAGAGAGCATACAGTGACAAGAAGCAGGAAGACAGAGGGAGTGTCAAAACAGACAAGGAGAGACAAGCAGAGAGGAATTGATGGACGGACTGAGAGACGGACAGAGAAACAGAAAGAAAAAATAGACAGAAAAACAGATATGCTGTGACATAGACAAAAATGCAAGCAGAGAGACAAATTGCAAAATAAATGGAGAGGTGCCCTTTCACCCTTACTGTCAAAGGCCCCACCATCACTACTACGAATGCTCTTCCTTTTGAGCCTTAGATGAGTGAGAACAGGGAGAAATTTTAGCATTGTCCCTAGATCATGGTAGAGACTTGGGGGAAGGTGGTGTCTGGCAAAAATTATTCAAATCATGCTCGCAAGGGGACTGAGTCTGAACATCATTGCTTTTTGGAAATATCCCATGGCCCATGTGCTATTAGGTAGAACACTTGTCCCCTGTCAGTACTGTGGAGTTTGGGTTGTTGTTATTTTGGTTTTTGAGCAAACACATGAAACCTTTCAGAAGTCCATTGTTTGCAGATTTCCCATCATGCTTCCTTTCTCCCTGGAGGAAAATGCTTTGTTTCTTTGATAAAGCAAACTTATCGCTTTTCTCCTTTACAGTTTTCTACTGAGTGTCTTGTTTTCATAGTTTAGAATTCATATAGCTCTCAGGCAAGTTTCCCTAAGATGTTTCTACTTAATATTCAGCTGCAGTGCCAAGAAGTTTAACATTATTTTCATTTTTTAAAATAAAAAATCTACAGGAAACGTCTCTTCTTCCTGTAGGCATTTCACTTTAAATGTCTTCAAGGGACTTTGGGCTTTTTCTTAATTATGATGGGCATCTAATATTTGCTGCCCCAACTGTATGAAAATATGCAAATAAATAAGAAAGTAGACTCCATAGGTGGCCTTTTTGTTATGCCAGACTCTAAGGTGATCTTAGCCCAGCTCCTGCCCTGAAGAAGAAAGCTATGCAAAGTGAATTAAATGCTGAGGACCAGGCTCAGCCTCCCTCCTAGAACCATGGGAACTAGAGAATGAGAATACGTCTACACTGTTTGTGCTTTGCTAAGACAGCAGCAGTGACCTGGTTTCTTAGAAAATTCCCCAGCCTGCTTCATAGAGGTTATTCCACCATCACAGAGAGGTGAATAGGAAGTTCAGTACTCCAGGGCATCAAGCAACTAACATTCGCAGGAGAAAAAGTCACTCAGCCTAAGGTTTAAGATCCAAGTTGGAATGTGTCTACTGGAACTATATCTACAATCACCTAGAAAAAATAGCTTTTTTCCTCACTCTTTATGAAATTACTGTATTTTTTAGAATTATGGTGGTTCTAGGATCATCCCATCCAAATGTCCCCCAATGGAATCAATTGTTTAGCTTAAGGCTCTTTCAATACCAAGGGTTTCAACTTATTTTCAGAATTTAATTCTATTGTTCAACTTTGTGATAGTCTAGTAAGTGAAGAAACTAAAGAGGGGAGTCAATATAATTTAGTAAAAAGAGTAGACTAGTAAGTAGGGAGCTTAATGTAGAAGACAGGCAGTGATAGAAAGAGGTTAAGAACACAGGCTTAAGCATCAAACTGACCTAAGCTCTGTGTAACCTGTATTACTTTAGGAAGTGTTTCACTTCTCTTTGCTTTCTGTGTAGTGGGGAAGGTAATAAGACTCCTACAGTGGTTGTGAAGAAATAAATGAGACAATGTAAGTAAGGAGTAATATACTTCCCACAGTATCTAGCATATAATAGGTGCTTAATATGTTAGCTCTTATTAACTCAAAATGAAGTGACATGATAGAGTTATGGCTTCTTGATTCCTGGTTCAGTTCTCTTTGAAAACCAGGATGTGCTGAATGTGTTGCAGTGTACTTAATATGTACTCTGACTTTGCCACACCAACCTTCTGTGCCCTTTGTTGTTTTTATTCTGAATTTTCACAACTTTGGGGAAAACAAGAGACTAATGAGTATTTTCCTCTAACTATGTAACTCTACATTTGCTTCTAATCTTTGCTATTATCTGCAGTCCTGTTTTAATGGTGGCTACAGCCTCAGCTAAAATCTGAATTGCCCACAGGCCTCCACATGTTGAATAAATACATCTGTCCAAAGACACCAGAGACTCCAAAATCAATCAGAGCCACTTCCCCAAATTGGGGACTTGGTATATCTGAGCAATGCTCCAAGTCTGGTACACATTGCTGCAAATCTTTATTAATGGAAGACACATAGGATGAGGAACTGTTTGTCCTCTGGTTGAGCCTAATTGCGCTGTGGAAAGAGCTTGCTCAGCAGAGAAGCTCTTTGAAAACCATGCTTCGGGGCATGAGGCCCACAGCTCAGAGCTGCTTTGTGTCTTAAAACAGGTCATCTGTATACAGTATTGGGAGTCACCCAAGGGGTGAAACTCCAAAGCAAATTCAGAGAGGTAGTGATCAATATTCTGCTGAAACCAGGAGGTACTTGGGGTTCTTTTATATGTATGGATTATTACAAAGTTGAACAAGAGAATTAAATTCTGAAAGTAAGTGGAAACCCTTGGTATTGAAAGGGTCTTATGCTAAGTAACTGATTCCATTTTTTTTTTATTATTATTCAGACTTTTCATTTAAAAGGCCATTTCTCATATAAATAGGTTTGGGGGAGTTCAGACTTTCTGCTAAGTGCTAATTGCTGTCTTAAGTGAATTGAAAAAGAAAAACTTGGTAGACTTGTGTTCTGTCTTTTAGGAGAGTACAATCTAAGATCTCACGTGATGTATAAGGGCTTCATTTAGAGTACTTGTTTAAACCATGATTCACAAATATTTTTCATAGCTTGACTCCCCTGCCTCCCTGGCCAAGGGAAATGCCTCAAATCACACTTCCACCCAAACCTAAAAGCAGCTTAGGAAAACTTAGCAAAAAAAAAAAAAAAAAAAAAAAGCAACTTAGGAAAACTCCATGACACCAGTCTCCTTCATATCCCAGTTAATATTTAAGAATAGGAGATAAGCATGGATAATTCTGCTTTTATATTTTCACTGTCAGCAACCCATGTTATACTCTAATAGCCTCTTAACCGGCCTCCAGATGTTTACTCATCTCTGACTTGCACACAGCTGTCCTGTTATGATGGAGAGAGAAGAAGGTCCTCATGGGAGCCCTGGTTCTGGCTGTGCCAGACAGACACACAGACACAGCCACCCAGCTTGGTTTGGGGCTTGGGATAATAGACAAAAATGTAATCATCTTCCCATCCTCCCTTGATTAGACCCTAGTGTTACTCTCACATTTTTCATCAGCTAGTTGGAAATGGGATTGCTTTGTGGTTAGAGACTAGCTTGATTGTTTGTTCTGCTTTCCCTTGTGGTAGGGAGTTTTGGCAGTGGGAAATTCTTGTTGGAGGAAAATGGGGACCCCAGGTACATATCAGGTTGGAAATCATAGCAGTGATATTTAAAAAGCAATACTAATTAAGGCAGGAAGAAATCTGACTTCTGATAGACACCAAGAACTAATTTGCAGCTGTTATCTTACTATCCTCAATAGCTAAAACAAGGAGGGCATCTTAACTAAAGTATAAGAGAAGGCCAAAAGCAAGGTCCCAAAATAAGGAAAGATGAAGCTATGAGTTTATGAGGACTCTTGTGTTGGCAGTGAAGCAGGTACACATTAGTCCACTAGGGAAATGAAGCTATGTCAGACAGAGGACGTGACTGAAGTTCATGATTTTGTAATTGTTCCTGGAGTGTCCTGTCTGGATGGGAAAAATGGTGAGTACAGTGTCTTCTGGCAAGTCCATTGCTGCTCATTAACGGGAAGCTTAAAAGAAATGTGTATGCTGGGAAATGCACTCACCTTTCTCACCAGTTGCTTGAATTGTCACAGTAGCAATTTTTCTTTACAGCATAGATGGCTTCTTGGAAGTGAGAATATATGCTCTCTTTGATTCAGAGGTTAAAGTTCATCACAGGCTGTAGAGAACAAATGATAGATTCCGACCAAGGGCCTAAAGTTGGAGCTAGCCAGCCAAATATTTTCTGGCAGTATTTAGTACTTCACTGCCATCTTTTGTCTCTCCTTATTTAAATTCTTAAAAACCAGTTGAATGCAGGACTTTCTCTAAACTTTAATGGTTTATACTAGTAGGGAAGGGAGGGTGAACATGAAGCTTCATCAAAAAGACGACTATCTATACAGCAGTAGTTCTTAGACTGGTCAGGAAATTCACTGCATTGCTTTACAACCTTCATTAAGGGCACCCTTCCATTGGGAGCTCCCGCATGGAAAGAAGTTGCTCTTCTTTCTCTGGGTCTTCATAAATAGCCATTGCAGGGTTCTGCATGTAGTGAATAAGCAGTAGGTGGTATCACATGGACTGTTTGGTTTCTCAGCTCTCAGCACTTTAGAATCTAGATTGTGGAAAGAAGAGGAGCACTTTTTACTGTGCCTTTTTATTCTCCAATAGCTCTTCAAACACATTCTTCTGATCCTAAAGTCAAGCCTATAGAACAAACCAGGATCCTCCAAATGTGTCCCTATCTGTGCTAAAGAGACCAAGCTTTCTGTTACAAAGTAAATTTTTTTTTCAAGACAAGCATCATATGAATCCGGATATTGGACATTGTAATTGTTTATTAATAATAACCATTATCATTTGTGCTATACTTTAGCATATTTTCAAAATGTTTTCTGTTAACAGAGGAAAGAAAAGAAGTGGATACTGATTTAGTACAGTAGACAGTGTGAAGCAGAAATACCTGTGTTTGAATCTTGGCACTGCTGTTTAACTTTGCTATCTTAGTTGCTTCTCTTTAAGACTCTGTTTTCTCAACTGTAAAATGGAAATAATATCTTCATACCAAACTTATAAGGTCATTGCAAAGATTAAATGTGGTAATACTCTTCAATCTTCTAGCACAGCCGTCCACAACCTTTTTGGCACCAGGCATCGGTCTCACAGAAGACAATTTTTCTGCAGACTGAGTCGGGGTTCATGGTCTCGGGATGAAACTGTTCCACCTCAGATCATCGGGCATTATTTAGATTCTCATAAAGAGCACACACCCTAGATCCTTCACATGCACAATTCACAATAGGGTTTGCACTCCTATGAGAATCTAATGCTGTTGCTGCTCTGACAGGAGATGGAGCTCAGGCTGTAATGCTCACTCACCTGCCGCTCACCTCCTGCTGTGTGGCCCAGTTCCTAACAGGCCATGGACCGGTACCAGTCTGCAGCCTAGGGGTTGGGGACCCCTATTCTAGCACAGTGATGGACAGAAAGTTGAAGTTAGAGCTCTGTAAATTCTTATGTTTGTCCTCCACAGAGAGCCAGAGAATCATCCTGTAATCCAGTCATTCAAATGAAATCTTTTTGAAATTTACATTTTCAACATTTTTCTCATTGTATATTTTTAACAAAATGATGTGTATTTCAATTCCTGCCTATCATAAATGCAGCATATGCTATTTTCTCATGTTGTTGCATTGGCTTAATTAATAAATTGAAAATTGTTAGGATTCCAAATTATTCAAAACTTCCACATATCTAAATGATATCCTTATCTTTCTTCTTAAACCCTGGCATATATATGATTTAAAAATAAATAAATGTGTCTCTGTGTGTGTGTGTAAGTGTATACACAGAGATACATAGCAGCAATCTTACGAAGAGTTCAAAATGCTATCTTTGGACCATCAGCTCGTAATATTTAATGTTATAAAGTTGAAAACAGATAAAGTAGAATATTTACTGAGTATTATATTAGACAGGGAACTCATAGAGTCATCTAATTCAACTCTCCTACCACCACCAGCATCCCAATACACAATTACATATGACACATTCCTGACAGCTATTAATCTAGCTTGTATTTAAATATTCCATGTGACATTAAGATCCCTGCTTTACAATGTAGCCGTTCTCCTGTCCATGGCCCTTACAGAGTTCTTATGGGGATTCCATGAAATGATATGTCAACAATGGACCATAGTGCTAGGCACTTAGGAAACACTCATTAAATATAACCTATTATCCTTATCACTCGATGTTGGACCACTCTTATTGTTAGGAATTTCTTTCTTATATTGAACCATAAGCTGCCTCCTGGGTCCTAGCTTTGTAATATAAAACATATCAGACCAAGTCTAATCTTTTCATCCACATGATGGTCCTTCAAATACAGTTCCCACAAGTTTTCTCCTCTCTAAGCTAAATATTCCATTTACTTCAAAATTTCCCTCACAGGGGTCGGGCATGGTGGCTCACACCTGTAATCCTAGCACTTTGGGAAGCCGAGGCAGGCAGATCAGTTGAGGTCAGGAGTTCAAGACCAGCCTGGCCAATATGGTGAAACCCCATCTCTACTAAAAATATAAAAAAAAAAAAAATCAGCTAGGTGTGGTGGCAGATGCCTGTAATCCCAGTTACTTGGGAGGCTGAGGCACAAGAATTACTTGAACCCAGGATGCGGAGATTGCAATGAGCCAAGATTGCATCACTGTGCCCCAGCCTGGGTGACAGAGTGAGACTCTTTCTCAAAAAAAAAAAAAAAAAAAAAAAATCCCTCATAGGAAATAGTTTCCAAACACTTCACCCCGGTTACTTCAAGCCTCTAGTGATGTTAAATGTTGTTATTTGCTCATCACAGGAGAACGGTGACCAGAGCAGAAGACAATGTGTCTATTACTTCTCAGGCTCTGGAATCTACTTAGTGCTTCTAATAATACAGCCTGAGTTATATCTACTTTTCTGAAAGGGATTTCATGTTGTTGGCTCATGTTAAAGTTGCAGACTAAATCTCCTAGGTCTTTCTAGTATGAGCTATAGTGAAGTCATATTTCCCCCATTCTATTCTTCTATGGTCACCCACCTTTTTTCTTATATTATGTTCCGCTTTCATAGTTTTGGGCCCATCATTCCAGCCACTTTCCCTCATAAAAATAAAGCTGGACACAATAACAATGCCGGGAAGTAGCAATATTCACTGTCTTCTAGCTCCAAATATTCTCAGCAGTTTATTAGCATAAGTGCTGGTTTTCACCATCACCCTAGCACTATTCTAATCCTTCAGGAAACCTACAGTCAGCTCTCTTGAATCCATGTGGTTTGAATCTTTCTTGTTTCCCAGAGCCTCCAGCCTCTGCTCAGTTCTGTCTTGTTTTCAAGAGAAAGCATATTCTGGTCTAGTTTGTCAAGACAGTGTACAGAAGTGGCTAGCAGTATAGTGTATTGGAAAGAGTGTGGGCTTTGACAGCAGACAGACTTGGGTTTAAGTCCTGGCAATGCTACTTACTAGCTGTGTAGCTTTGGATAAGCTATTTGAAACCTCTCTAAACCCTAGTTTATTTGGCTTTAAGATTTCAACGGGACAGTTTATATACAGTACTGCCTTAAATACACTCAATAAAGGGTGGTAACATTTTTTTTGAAGCCCAATTATATCACCAAGTAAGTTAAGTATACTCTCCAACTATGTCTTATGTACAGTTATAGCAAGCAAGTTTGTTATGCCTTTATCCAGAAATCATACATTAAAATATTGAGCATGACATGGTCAATTAGAGAGCCCTGTAGCAACTATTAGAGACCTCCCTTCAAATTGTTGTCAATCCATTCATCACCAGTCTTTGAGTACAATTCTTCAACCAGTTGGGAATCCAGCTAAGTTATTATCTGATCTACATATCTCCATCTTTTTTTATAAGGCAGTTGTGAAAGATTCACTGTAAAGATGTCATTCTAGTAGCCCTTTCACAAAAAAAAAAAAAAAAAAAGGAAATTATCTGTACCTAACCAGACATGTTCTTACACTGACTTTCTGGTCAGCACTTACTTTTCTTTTTTTTTTCTTTTTTTTTTGAGACGGAGTCTTGCTCTGTCGCCCAGGCTGGAGTGCAGTGGCGCAGTCTCGGCTCACTGCAAGCTCTGCCTCCCAGGTTCACGCCATTCTCCTGCCTCAGCCTCTCCGAGTAGCTGGGACTACAGGCGCCCGCCACCGCGCCCAGCTAATTTTTTGTATTTTTAGTAGAGACGGGGTTTCACTGTGGTCTCAATCTCCTGACCTCGTGATCCGCCCGCCTTGGCCTCCCGAAGTGCTGGGATTACAAGCGTGAGCCACCGCGCCTGGCCCAGCACTTGCTTTTCTAAGTGCTTTTACATCATCTGTTTAATAAGCCATTCTTTAAACAGTGATAGCCAGCAAGCTCAGCAAGCTGTCGTTTTTAGAATCTCAGTTTCTCCTTCCTCTGAAAAAGAAAGGGGAATTAAACATAAGAAAATTGGTATATGTGGCCATAGAGAGTGGCTTCCCAGGCTTCATTTATTTCAAAAGCAAGACTGCAGTCCACCCTGGACAAAGGAAAATTATATTTGAATGCTATTTGAAAACACTTGATTTGGCATAGGTTTCTGTGGCTGGTTAGAGCTACCCAGAGTTAACAGGGCAGTTTTCTTTATCAGAAACAGAGCTAGGTTGACTCTTGAGTCCCTCACATTTAAAGATTGCATTGTTCTCCGTCTCTCCCCCTTTAATTAGTGTATCCATCTGTTTTTCTGGTACTAAGGGGAGGCTCTTTGATTGGTAATTACAGCGATGTCCCTGGGCTCCTATTTTGAAAGCATGCGCCACATTCATGACCTTCCAGGCTCAGGTAACAGTTGCTCTTTCCTGGGATTATGTTGTTTATTGTTACTGGCATCTGATATTTCCTTCTACTTCACTCAAGCCAGGGTTTTCCTTCCCTGAAGTTTCTTAGACTACTCCTCCATGTATCTGACCCTTTGCTTATTAGAAAGCGATTATACCCAGAACAAAATGCTAATTTCCCATCCATCAGAAAGTATATGAGGGCAGGGAAATGTGCCCAGCATACCATACCTTTAAGAAATGCTCCTTAGAGGGAGAAAATGAAAGGAGCTCAGAGGGTCAAGTGGATGGAGATAAGGATGAGCAGTTTTCAGCCTTGGGCCACTTTTGCCAGCAGTTTGCTAACTGCCCTTGATCTGATTCCCGTGGTTCCTTCTCCTTAGTCAGAAGGCATATATATTTCCCCACAGGGCAGTCTCCTCAGACTAACCATGACGGTCCTGCAGCATCAAACCATAGCTTACTTGTTCAACATCATCTCCTATTCCATCACACAGCTATGGCCATCATGGTTTTCTGAATCAGAATTTGAATAAAAAATTAAAGCAAGTGGTTGGATCAAATTTTTTTTAGTTTATCCATATGAAGAAACTTAACAAATGTATAAAAATGAAGTTTCATTCATTGGATCACCTTTATTACGGTTCCTATTTAATGAGTGCTTTCATGTGCCAGCACTTTGCTCAGTACTTGGTGGGATTTTATCATAGGCTCTTCACTGCAGGCCCATTTTACAGAAGAGGAAACTAAGCCCCAAGAGGTTAATTAATTAACCCGAGATAATACAGCAAGTAAGTGGTAATCCTGAGACCCAAACCCAGGTCTATCTGACTCCAAAGGCCAAGTTCTTAACCATTGTTATGTCTACCTTCAATGGCATTTTATTCATAAGTGAACAGAATGTTATGAAAGACAGACAGCCCTTTGAGCACTTAGAGTGAATCATGGCTCTACTTGACATTCTCCCACTGCTCTCTACTCAAATCAGTATCCTCACAGATATGCAACCTCATGTATGCCTGCCCCTTTGGTTTATCTCATGCTGTTCTCTTCCGATAGCCTTTACTCACTCTTTAGTCTAGAATCATCCTCTTCCTCCCCTCCGCCAGTTAAATTCTATCCATCCTTTAAATGCTTAATTCCATTTCTTCCATGAATGTTTCCCTCACTGACTTCTGTCTTTCCCATGCCACCATAGCACTTATTGTTGTGACTACCATGTTTAACCCTTCATTATACACTATTTAGGGCTTATGATTTTTTTTTTTTTGAGACAGTCTCACTCAGGTGCCCAGGCTAGAGTGCAGTGGCAGAATATCTTGGCTCACAGCAACCTCTGCCTCCCAGGTTCAAGTGATTCTTGTGCCTCAGCCTCCCGAGTAGCTGGGATTACAGGTGTGCATCACCTTGCCCAGCTGTTTTTTATATTTTTAATAGAGACGGGGTTATGCCATGTTGGCCAGGCTGATTTCAAACTCCTGGCCTCAGGCGATCCACCCACCTCGGCCTCCCAAAGCTGGGATTACACACGTGAGTCACCATGCCCAGCCACTTATGAATCTTTGTGAGGTCAGGAACCATGTTTTATATTTTAAATATGGTCTTGTAACACTTGCATAGGGTCACTTATATAGATTTTCAGTAAATATTTGCCTTGACTCTAGATATATAATGATCAATTGAATTCATTGTGTTATATGTATTTTCTCAGAGCCCTCCTAGCCACCGATCCCATTATGACAAATTAAACCTATGTCAGAAGTCTTCAAATAAGCATAAAATTACTTTGTAGTATCTAGACCCTGTACTAAGATCTGTTCTTTAACCTATATTCCTGACAACATCTCACAAGTATAACAGGACAATTGGAGAAATATATTGGTGAGTTAGCTGGACAAGTCAAAGTCAAGGTGTGAGTTCCATTCTCAACGCTGCCACCTACTATGACCTGGGACAAACATTAACTTCTCTGAGCCCTAGTTTTCTTATCAGGTAAATGGCGATAGTAATACCTATTCTCCTCACCTCGGTGGGTTGTTAAGAAAATGTAAATGAGAAAATACATTTATCAGCATGTGTTGTAAAATGTAAAGCACTATACAAAAATGGGCTATTATAATTACTATTAAACCTTCTAACCATTTTTAATTGTCTAGAAAAGAGAACCACTCTTATTAATTACAGATGCTCCTCAACTTAAAGATGGGGTTACTGCCCGATAAACACATCGTAAGTTGAAAATACCATAAGTCAAAATAGATTTAATACATATAACCCACCAAATATCATAGTTTAGCCTACCCTACCTTAAACATGCTCAGAACTCTTATATTAGTCCACAGTTAAGCAAAATCATCTGGCAACACAGTATCGGTTGTTTACCCTCGTGATCGTGTGGCTTACTGGGAGCTGCAGCTCACTGCCACTGCCCACCATTACAAGAGACTAATGTACCAAATATCACTAGCCCGGGAAAAGATTAAAATTCAAAATTCAAAGTATAGTTTCCACTGAGCATATCACTTTCACAATATCGTAAAGCCAAACAAATTTTAGTCGAACCATCTTAAGTCAGGGACCATCTGTATTTCGAAGTAATTCCATCACTTCCCTGTAGAAGGGACTCCAGCTTAGTCTTCAAAGCAAGTGTTAGACTTGGCTCATGGTTTCTGTTAGTTGGCCAGGATTCCTTCAGTGATAGAAGCATATGTTCCTGATCTAAAAATTGACCAATGTGGACACAAAGAGGAAACCACTTTGTTTTCAGTAGGTAATAGGGCAGCTCTCTTTGGCTGCACAGTTGGGGCCTTTTGTAATAGTACTTGCTTGCTGTGCTGCCCATGGGGTGAGTTAATGAACCACTAGAGAGCTGCTCTGAATTAAAAAGGTCATACCCGACATGAGCCATTTCAGCAGAAACATCCTGTTCTTTTCCCCTCTTCAAGGGGGAGATTTTATTTTAGACTATCTGTGATTTGCCAAAAACTCAAATTGTGTGGAGGGCAGAATGACCCTTGTGAATAAATGTCAGGAGAGAAAACACACCAGGAATTACAGAATCATCAAATGTTACAAGTGAAAGATCCCTTAGAGATTATCAAGTCCAACCCTCTCATCTCACGGGTGAGGAAACTAGCATCCAGAGAGAGGAAGTGACTTAGTCAAAATCACACAGAATATCTAGTGATGGAGCTGACACTAGAAGCCAAGTTTTCCAAGTCTCCATATTTCTTGTCCACTGTGCTTTCCTCTACATCAGTTCATTTAAGTTATACATTTGAGATTTTTTAAGTAGCTATAGTGATTTCAGTGTTGTTTCTCTAAAATGGAAACGCTGCCTAATCCACTAGCCAGGAACAGCTGGAATGATCCAGCCCTATTAATTCAGAATATGGCACTTACAGGTTTTAGCACAGTCAGTTTCCATACCTTAACATTTCTGCCACCTCCACAGAGGAGTCAAGCAACCATTTCACACCTACACACTACACAATATTTCTAAGTTGTTTAAATCTTCAGGAAAAGGCACCAGCTATGTGAATAGCTGGATGGCATGGTGGGATATAACATCAAAGTAGAAACTGAAAGAGTGAATTTACATTTCAAGGTAGTGATGGGGGCCTTGAACAAATCACTTAATCTGCCTCTATCAAATAGAAGCCCCAGTACTAACAGCACGTCTGTGCTCCTTCTCTGGTCCTCTCTTTTGCCCTTAGATCACATAGCACCTAGCATCTTGACTCCATCCTCCAGCCCCTTGTGAACCTTTGAAACATTATCCTTTGAACTTTCTTGGTTCTCTTGATGATCTTGTCCCGCTTCCCTTTCTTTTGTCCACCTTAGACTGCCTTACCCACTCCCTACTCCTCTGAATGGCTTGTTGTGGACTGTTCCTCAGGTGTCCTGGGCTGCCTGCAAGTCCTGAGATTCTATCAGTAAATTTTGGGTGCTGTATGTCAGAAATTCTCAGGTTAGAAATTTGGGACATCTGGCTCTGCTGTAGCCCCAAATCCCAAGTAGTTGGCTCTGGTTCCGTGGATCCTGGACCTAATACATTCTCTTCTTAGATGACTATCTTTGAGCCGCCAGAACATTAAATGTGATTTAATAATATTTCAGATGGCAGGATTGGGGTGATCTGGAAGCTATGTATTTTGGAAGCATTTCAGAAGTAAATGTGTGTGTGTGTGTGTGTGCACGTGTGCACGCGCATGCAATAAGTAACTCTTCTTTGAAGAGAAAAGAAAAGGTGGAAAATACTCTTTATAGATTATATATGTCAAGTAAACTGCTTTAAGGAATGGCACCATTGATTGTAACTTAAGGCAAAGACAAAAGAATGAACTAAATTCACATAGTTAACCTTGTTCCACTGCTATTCTGGGTATCGGGCTGCTCTTTGTGACTAGGAGTGCCATACCGTCTTTGGCTAAGTCGTCCTTCTTTTTCCCCATGTATATTTTGCCTCAGCTATGTATGTCTTTTTCAGACTCCTAAATTAAGCTGTTGTTGGACATTTTAAGACTCCTTAAAAGCTTTTCTGTAGATACACTATAATAATTCGCTTCTTCAGAAAACTGGTTTATGGAGTATGTTAGTACAGATGGGCTACAGGAAGCACTGGTTCTTTTGGAATTTCTGGTTCTAACTAAGGTCACTCAGTAGTTTGGTTGTAAATTCTTCAACACTTTTGAGTCACTTGGGGGCTTCTGTCACAACAGCTTTATCTGTGGCAGAGCTAGGATTCACTTTGGTGGCTATGTAAAGCATGGCCCCAATATAGAGAGTGAAAATTATCATCTCAAGTAGCAAAAATGGGAAGCTCCAGTGATGTCTCCAAGCCATTTTGGTCTTGACTCTGGAGAGCAGCAACTAATATTACCCATATTGACCCCAGAGAACAGAGAAAACTAGCTTAATTATGAGACTTCGGCCTCCTTTATTTAGCCCCCTAGAGCATGGGTCAGTAAACACCACTTATAGGCAAAATTCAGCCCACTACCTGTTTTTGTAAATAAAATTTTATTAGAACATAGCTACACCAATTGTCATATTGTCTGTGGCTACTTTAGCACTGCAAAGGGGAAGGCAGAGTAGTTACAAGTGACTACATGGGCTGCAAAGCCTAAAATACTTACTTAGTATAGCCCTTTACATGAAAGTTTGCCATCCTCTGCTCTAAATTAAAAACAGATGTTTGAATGGAAATATAAAGGTCATTTGGATTACAATTTTAAGTAAAAGTAATTTATAAGTTGTATAGCCACAATCCTGTAGTATTTTTTTTTTTGAGACAGAGTCTCACTCTGTCACCCAGGCTGGAGTGTGGTGGCACAATCTCGGCTCACTGCAACCTCCCCCTCCCCAAGCGACTCTCCTGCCTCAGCCTCCCAAGTAGCTGGGATTACGGGCGCCCATCACCATGCCTGGCTAATTTTTGTATTTTTAGTAGAGACGGTGTTTCACTATGTTGGCCAGGCTGGTCTCAAACTCCTGACCTCAAGTGATCTGCCCACCTCGGCCTCCCAAAGTGCTGGGATTACAGGTGTGAGACACTGCACCTGGCCATCCCATAGTATTTTTTAGCAAAGTAATTTTACTGTGCCTACTGCTTAAAAATTTAGAAGAAAAATGTGAAGAAAGATGTGAAAAATCATTCACAATCACAACACCCAGAGAGAACCTCTATTAGCATTTCATCGCATACATTTTCTGGCTTTTTTGCCAGTGTATCTATTTTTTTAATAAAAACAGTGGAATCATATTGTACATACTATTCTGTAGCCTGATTTTTTTCACCTATTAATGTATCTTGGCATCTTTCAATGTCAGTAAAGATAGATTACATCATCATTCCTACTGGCTACAGAGATTTCCATTATATAAATATGTCATCTAATGTATTTAACCAATCCTCTGTTATTGGACAGTTGGGTTATTCCTAATTTATTTTCTTCTTATAGCAATGTCATAATAAACATTTATTGTATGTACAACTTTTCATACTTGTATTTTTTAATATTCTTTTCCAATTTTTTAGAAATCAGTTACTTTTATTATGTCAGAAAAAAATCTTATAGTCCTCCTCTCTTCTATGGTGAACAGATATTTTCATAAATGGCAAGAGGTTTCCATTTTATTAATATAGGCACAGAGCCAGAGGGACCAGGAGGTCACCTTCCCTCATGGGTAGGTTGAATTAGTATACCCAGCCAAGATCATTAAATAACAGATTTGCCACCTAAAGCATGTGCATCTCAATAGGTTTTTGTGAAAGCTTCTAGTCACATTAAATATTAATGACTGAAGACAAAGCACTGCTTTAGGAGAACATAATGGCCCAAAAGAAACTGGAAGGCTCTATTTAAAAAATAGACGAAAATACCCCACAGCACTTCTAACAGGATCAAATTTCTGATGGAGATAATAGAGCTGGCAGCCAGAAGAGAAGGTGGAAACACCAGGAAGGTGCTATGCCCTGTGGAAATGGGCTGAACACAAAATGTACTTGGAAACCCAAGATTCTCCTCTCTGCCTCTGGAGCATTAGAGAAGATGGAAAATGAGCACAGAGGTGGTGATATCCCTGCACTGCTCCTGTAAGACAGCCAGTTCCCAAAAGCTGCAGCAGGTATTCACATAAGTAGGATTGTCAATTCACCTTTGAATGTCTCAATTCAGACACATTGGATGTTCACCTAACCCCAAGGAACTCTATTTATTGCCAGTGGTCAGCCTGGGCATTTTTCAGTGGTTTTGGTAAACAGGGAGCCAGTGTTTGGGAAGGCCTGAAAGTCAGTGTTAATCAAATGTTTAATGACATCACAGAAGAGAAGAGAGCAGCAAGAAAGATTATTGTGTCTATTTGAAAATACTCTGCCAGTGGTATGAATGCATTCTCCTTATAGATCCATCATCCAGATGGAAAAGGAGGCTGGTCTTTAATATTCTGTGCAACCATTTGTGTGCGAACAGTTTGCCTTTAAAAATGAGATGTCAGCACTCAGTTGTTCTTTACCCAACACTTTTCTTCCAAGTTGCCTGTAGTACTGCATGGTATCATGATAGGTAAATTGATGCCCAATTACCCAGACACATGGAGGCAGAGAAATTTCTGCTTTCTCCCTTGTCAAGCTTATGATTTCTCAGTTTTTTCTCCTCTACAACTCGCAGCCCTCTCTTTTGCTTTTCCATGCTGTCTCCATACAGAGAGCTGTCATATGGCCTGCCCTCCCTTGTCTCCTTCGAAGGCCAAGCAAAAGAATACTCCTATTACCCCTGAGATCCACTCTGCTTAAATTACTTCTGAGGAGGCTTCTGCAGCAGCAGCCTAGATCTCAGCAATAGAGCTGCTTGGAGGACTTTCAGGAACTTTAGTAGTTCTGACTCTCTAACCCAGAGCCTCCTAACCTTCATTAATTGTGACACACCTCTCAGTTTCCAAATTTGTAAGAGCAATAACTAATATCCCGGTGAGAGGAGCAAGTGCTGGCTCTGCAGGAAAACTCTGCCTTGCTTTCCTGCACCAGAGGGATCTCTGCAGTACAGTGGATTTGCCTGCCAAGCTAGAAATCCTGCTATAATCTGGGATACCTATCTGAACTGTATTGCAAATGGCAGAGACTATTTCCAGTCTGCTCCTTCTGTCTATCCACATCTTTTTTCTTTTCCTTTTTTAAAAATTAAATTTTTGAAATTTTGAGATAATTGAAGATTCACATGCAGTTGTAAGAAATAATTCGGAGAGGCCTCATATATCCTTTACCCAGTAACATTTTACAAAACTGTAGTATAATATCACATCCAGGATATTGACATGGATATAGTGAAGACGCAGAACAATTCCGTTTCTCATATTGCCCACCTCCCTCCTGCCTTCCACCAACTACTAATGTGTACTCCATTTCTATAATTTTGACATTTTGAGAATGTTATATAAATGGAATCATACAATATGCAACCTTTCTGGATTGGCTTTTTTCACTCAGCATAATTCCCTTGACATTCATTTGAGTAATTGTGTCTATCCATAGTTGATTGTATAATATTCCATTATAGGGCTTGCCACAGTTTTACCATTCACCTATTGAGAACATCGGGATTCTTCCAGTTTTTTGCTATTACAAATAAAGTTATACACATTTATGTACAAGTTTTTGTGTGAACTTAAGTCTTCATTTCTCTGGGATAAATGTTCAGGAGTGTAATTGTGGGGTCATTTGGTAGTTACATATTTCTTTAAGAAACAGCCAAACTTTTCCAGAATCCTAGCCAGCATTTGGTGTTGTCACTTTAAAAAAAAAAAAAAAAAGCCCTTCTAACAGGTATATATTGATCTCTCATTATGGTTTTGATTTGCATTTCCCTAATGATTAGTGATGTTAAGCATTTTTTTCACATAGCTATTGGCCATTTGTGTGTCTTCTTTTTTAAAAAATTTTATTATTATTATACTTTAAGTTTTACGGTACATGTGCACAACGTGCAGGTTAGTTACATATGTATCCATGTGCCATGTTGGTGTGCTGCACCCATTAACTCGTCATTTAGCATTAGGTATATCTCCTAATGCTATCCCTCCCCGCTCCCCCCACCCCACAACAGTCCCCAGTGTGTGATGTTCCCCTTCCTGTGTCCATGTGTTCTCATTGTTCAATTCCCACCTATGAGTGAGAACATGTGGTGTTTGGTTTTTTGTCCTTGCAATAGTTTGCTGAGAATGATGGTTTCCAGTTTCATCCATGTCCCTAAAAAGGACATGAACTCATCATTTTTATGGCTGCATAGTATTCCATGGTGTATATGTGGCACATTTTCTTAATCCAGCCTATCGTTTTTGGACATTTAGGTTGGTTCCAAGTCTTTGCTATTGTGAATAGTGCCGCAATAAACATACGTGTGCATGTGTCTTTATAGCAGCATGATTTATAATCCTTTGGGTATATACCCAGTAATGGGATGGAGAAATGTCTGTTCAAGTCCTTAACTTGTTTTTAAAATTGGGCTATTAAGTTTCTTTGTTATTGAGTTATAGGAGTTCCTTATATATTTTAGAGATTAACCCTTTATCAAATATATGATTTATAAATATTTTATCCTATTCCATAGGTTGACTTTTCATTCTGTTGAGTTTTTCCTTTGCTGTACAGAAACTTTTTAGTTTGATGTAGTCCCACTTTTTTATATTTGTTTTGTTACCTGTGCTTTGGTGTCATGTACATGAAATCATTGCCTAGTTGAATGTCAAGAAGCTTTCCCCCTATGTTTTCCTCTAGGGGTTTTACATTTCAGGTCCTACATTTAAGTCTAATTCATTTTTAGTTTATTTTTGTGTATGGTATAAAATAAATGTCCAATTGTACTCTTTTGCATGTGGATATCCAGTTCTTCCAGCACTGTTTGTTAAAGAGACTATACTTTCCCCATTGCGTATTTTTGGTGCTCTTGTTGAAGATCAATTAACTGTACGTGTGTGTGTGTGTGTGTGTGTGTGTGTGAGAATGGATTTATTTCTGGGATCTCCATTTTGTGCCATTGTTCTATATATCTGTCTTTAAGCCAGTACCATACTGTTTTGATTACTTCAACTTTGTAATAGTTTTTAAATCAGGAAATGTGATGCCTCCAGCTTTCTTTTTTCTCAATATTGATTTGGCTATTTGTGATCTTATGGATTTCCCTATGAATTACAAAATTGTTTTTCCTATTTCTGTGAAAATAAGATGTCATTGGGGTTTTGATATGGATTGCATTGAATCTGTAGATCTCTTTGGGTAGTATGAACATCTTAACAATATTAAGTCTTCAATCCATGAACATGGAATGTCTTTTCATTTGTTTGTGTCTTCTTTAATTACTTTTGTCAATGTTTTGTAGTTTTCATTATGCAAGTCTTTTACCTCTTTATTTAGGTTTATTACTAAGTATTTTATTCTCCTTCATGCTATTGTTAATGGGAATTGTTTTCATAATTTCTCTTTCAGGTAGTTCAGTGTTAGTGTATAGAAATGCAACTGATTTTTCTATATTGATTTTGTTTCCTGCAATTTTACTATATTTGTTTATTAGTTCTAACCATTTTCTTAATGGAATCTTTGGGATTTTCTGTATATAAAATCATGTCCTGTGGAAACAGGGATAATTTGCCTTTTGCTTTCCTATTTGGATGCTTATAATAACCTTTTCTTGCCTAATTGCTCTGACTAGGATTTCCAGTAGTACGTTGAATAGAAGTGGTGAAAGTGGGCCTCTTTACCTTCTTCCTGATCTTAGAGGAAAAGCTTTCAGTTTTTCACTATTGAGTGTGATATAGTTGTGGGCTTGTCACATATGACCTTTATTATGCTGAGGTCCTTTCCTTCTATTTCCAGTTTGTTGAGAGTTTTTATCATAAAACAGTGTTGAATTTTATCAGATACTTTTTCTGCACCTATTGAGACAATCATATGATTTTTATTCTTATTCTCTCAACGTCATATTAATTATTTTTTATATATTGAACCATCCTTGTATCCTAGGGATAAATCCCATTCGATCATGATATGTGATCTTCTTAATAGAATTCTGTTGAATTTGGTTCATTAGTATTTGTTAAATTTGTTGAAATTTTTTGCATCTGTATTCTTCAGGGATACTGTGTTTCATTTTGAGTATGACTTAGATCAAGTTTCTCCTCCTCCTTTTCCCAACTGTGGATGTCCAGTTGCTCCAGTAATATTTTGTTAAAAACTATTGAATTGGTTTTACACCTTTGTCAAAAATCAATTGAGAATATTGCATGGCTCACATCTTTTGTTACCCCTGGCAACACCTCCTCTATCCACATCTCCAAAATTAGCAAAAGAGAATAAGGCAACAGAAGATGTTATGGCTTTATGCCTTTTAGTAAATAAAACTATAGAAATAATAATAGCTAACACATGGAGTTTTGCTATGTACTGTAAACTTTATGCACCTTATTTTACTTATTCCTTAAAACATTCTATAATGCACATACTATTATTACCATTTGGCACATGAGAAAACTAATTCAGAGAGATTAAGTACCTTGCTCATGGATAGGGGGAATCTGATAATCAAATCCAGGTCTTGATCCTTAGGCCTGTAAACCAAAAATAAAATTCCAGTGCCCCCTGCAACCATCTGAATGTATCCCTCCTCAGCCAGGGCACCCTAAAATTTAACCTGAAATACAGGTTCAGGACATGACAGTAGTGGGGGTTGGACATGCCTCATTATACCCCTCCAGCATTAACATCAACACAGACCTTAAGTCTGATAAGAAACAGTTACAGTCTGTTCTCCCTGACCTAGGTCTCCACAACTCCTTATCATAACCCAGACATTCCTTTCTATTGATAACTTTTTCAACCAATTGCCAGTCAGAATATATTTAAATCTACCTGTGACCTGGAAGCCCCCCATCCCCCTCATCCCACCCCCTGCCCCCCACCACTTCGAGTTGTCCTGCCCTTCCAGATCAAACCAATGTCAATCTTGCATGTATTGATTGATGTATTATGTCTCCCTAAAATGTATAAAAGCAAGCTGTTCCCTGACCGCCTTCAGCACATGCCATCAGGACCTCCTGAAGCTGTGTCACAGGTGCATCCTTAACCTTGTCAAAGAAACTTTCTAAATTGATTGAGACTTGTCTCAGATGCTTTTTGGTTTACAGGCCCGCCTTAAACACTAGGCTTCTCCTCCTGTCAGTACCAGTTCTTTCTGTGCCAGACCATCCAGCCACCCTGGGTAAAAACTAGTGCTCTAATCTACAATCATTATAATGGCAGCAACAGAGGACTGGTTTCTGTTTTGAACATGAAGGCAGGTCTGCATTGGTTCACAGCAACTCCTGGTTAATATCAATGGTCTTCTTATTCTTTAGGAAGTTCTAACTGGAGCAACAAATTTCTACATGTCACTTCCACCTGTCCCCACCAGCTACTGCAGTATAAAACATCAGACTGCTCTGAAACAATGCTCCTTTTCCCATTCTATTCTTGGTTATATGATCCCTCTGTGTATATACATGTGCGTATATGTGGAGGACAGAGTGACAAAGGGAAGGCTAGTGAAGGTATCTAAGAACTTGGGCCAGAACCAAAATTTGGAGGCACAAACACAGGAAGGGAAACAGAGACTATAGTTGGACTGATTTTCTGAAACTTTAATTGACTGGTTTTCTAGCAGGAGAATCATACCCTGTGTCCCAAACTTCTCTCTTTCACCTGTGTTGATTGGGACCTTCACCCACACATGAACACACAATACCTTGGATGATCTGGAGGACCACGTGGAAGCCTCTCAAAGACCATAGGTATTCCAGGCCACTTTGACTAAACATTCTTTATCGAAAGCTTCTGTGGCCTCCAATGCTGTTGTTATTGCTGTGAGGGTTCTAGCACATGGTAAGTGTATGTTAGAAACTTTCTAGTGATTGAGCAGGCTATCTGATTAGCTATGATGCTTTTAGTATTTCTGAATTTGTTGTGGGCCAGTGCTTCATAAATACCACAAAGATGAATTTGTATTATGACAGGGAGCATTTTAGTTGATGATCAGACCTTGAAATTTACGTTTCCATATTATCTCCTATTTAACTACTTGCCTTCCATTTCATAGTCATTGAGCTTTGGGGAGACAGTATTATACTTTGAGCTGGTTGGAGGGGGGAAGCAAAAAAAAATAGTAACAGTAGAAAGGTAGAAGTTAATTAACAACAAGTGTTTTGGAAAATATTTTACTCAAATTCAAAAGGAACTCAGCTGCATAAATCCATGAGTAATATAAAAATTATGATGGTATTCTGCACTTGTGAAAATCATTTCTCCTAGTTATACTTGGAAAACATCCTGATGTGCAAACTCTAAACCCCAAACTTCTACCCTGAGGATTCAGAAGCTTTTTCCAGAATTCATGAATTTTATGATGTCTGAAAATTTCTATACATATGTCCATGGAAAAGCAAAATTTTAAGCAAAGAAAACATTTGATCTTTTGCAGAGGAGGGGATATAACCTTGAGCTTTGAGTAAGGGTTGTGTGGGTAGGCATAGAGGTATTGAGTACAATATTGGTCATTATATTAAAGATGGTAGTCATTTGAAGGCTATCATCACAAGTAGTCACTTCCCCCTTGGAATACCTGAGCTATAGAGCTTTAAGCACTGTTTAAACTCTGAATGATCATGAGTCCTTTGAGTCTCACAATCCACGCAGTCCACAGACTTTAGTTTCCTTTCCTATCTAACAGGTTCTTTCCTCCTCATTGAAAAAATTTGAGCAAGTGAGAGGCCACACGTATTCTAACTCATTTTTGTATATTAGAAAGAAAGACAGAGAAGTCATCTTTTACCTCCTGAAAAAGAAAATGCTCTTTTCTCTTTGGACCTTGTCTCTAGGAAAAGTCCATCCTCCCCTACCTACATTCCCCTCCTAGAAGTATCCCTTTGCCCTAGTCATCACCTTACAGAATGTTGAGATGCAGGAAGAGGAATTAACCCTATATGTCTGGAAAACATCAGGAGAGAGAAATCACACAGTAATTTGAACAGAAAAATTTTAATATAAATATTAACTATAACAGGGGATTGGCCAGTAAGAAGTAAAAACAACTACAAAGAATATAGGACTAACAAATATAAGGAGCAGCCCCTACACCTAGAGCTGAACTAGGGCACCCAGGAGAGAAACTTTTCCCCAGGGCTGAGATCCATATCTTGCAGGAAAAGGGCACAGTCATGTCTCATTAAATAGCAGAGAAATTGCTGTGGTACTACATCAGCAGAACTTGCTGGAATTCTGCCCTGTGGAACTTCTGGGAAATCCACCCTCTATAGTGTCAGGGAAAGCTGGTCACAGAGAGGTATCTCACAATAGGCACTCCACCACGAAACATCCTGAGGGAGGGGGACTGGGAAAAGCTGCTTGGCACTGCTGATTATACTACCAGAGCTGCATGCTTGAAAAATTGCACATGCTGCAGGAACCTGGTGCTTGGGTAGCTGTGTGTGCTGTGGGAACTGGGCCCTGGGGAAGCTGAGAGCCTGAACTACAGGAGCCTGCCAAGTGAGCACACCTAGCACACCAGCACACAGGACCCATAAAGAAAAGCCCCTTCCTCCTGAAATGTCTCCCTAACGCCCTCTACTGACAAAGCTTAACATTGTGCCAGCTGGCAAAGGAAAAATATATAAAGGGCCCAGAACCATTTTCACAGAGCAGGCAACAAGGGTGAATTTGGAGCTAAGAGGTAATAGATTGATAACTAGCACACCTACATAGCTCAGGTAATAGTCCTCAGGTAATAGTAACTCTCTAATAGTGTTATTGCCTAGCCCTAGCTTGTATTCTGAGTGATCTCTCTTCCTCTTATAATTTGGAGATGAGGGGATAGAAATCAGTTGCTTCTTGTCTCATTATCTTTTATCACCTCAAACTACATCCTGTTCAACACCAGCCCCAAGAGAAAACAGAAGATGTGATTCCAGCTCAACTCTGCAACCTTCCTGCTCTGACTACGAACCCTAAGTTACCTTCAACTCTTTGTCCTCCATCTACCTTCACTGTACCATTTGAGATGGGGACAAACATTTGAAGACTGTCTAAAATATGTCAGATTGCAGGAGAGGTCACAGAGTTCTGTGGTTAAGAGCATGGGCTTTGGGGTCAGGCTTGGATTAGAATTCTCACTCTACCACTTACTGCCTGTATGATCTTGCACAAGTTGCTTAATCACGTTGAACCTTCATCTCTTCAACTGTAATTGGAGATAATCACACCCACAACTCAAGAATGGTATGAGGATTTGGCATTAGTAATATACCAAACACAAAGCCTGATACCTAGGGCCAAAAGAAAGAAATCTGACTTCAAACCTTGACCCCATCTTTTACTATTTCTGAAGCCTCTGAGCAAGTTACTTAAACTTCTGTGGCTCGGTTTGCTCCCCCCAAAAATAAGAATATTAGTAATACCTGTCTCATAATGTTGTTGTGAGGATTAAATGCATAGTGCTTATTTTAGTAGTTAACACAGAGGAGGTGTTCAAAAAGTGGAAGCTATATAAAGAGGTATGCCCATTAGGCATTGTGCTATATACTTTATATCTGTTCATTTACTTACTGTCTTATTCCTGTTGTCTTCCCTTCACCCAGCCTCACCTCCCTACTCCAGTGCTTCTGCCTACAAAAGGAATACAAGCAATATTTTTGACCATCTGACTGCCTGCTGCTCCAGTGAGCAAACCTAGACCACGAGCCAGGCCCTCTTGAGACAGAGTCAGAGAGCTTAGTTACTCATTCTCGCTTATGACAAAAGATCTCTATCCCTTGGAAGATAACTAATTTCCTTAGTAGTTACACAATTGCTTCTTTGAAGTTGGTCACATACCAAAGGGAGAAAGCCAACTCATAGACCTCTAAATCATCGTAAAATCGAACTCTCATTCTACTTCCAGTCATTAGCAAGAGACCGGGAGGCAAAGGGAAGTGAGACTAAATCTTGTTGAAAAGAGCATATTTTTCTAATGTCAGCACGATATGCCCCTGGCAGAGTGCAGGCCAAGTAACACATCCGAATTCCTCCTTTATCGGAAAAACTTCAGGTACTTCACAAGCAGCCATTTGTACTCGTATATATATTTGGCTCATCTATTGCATAAGTGAAATCCCCAGGTAAGACATCTTAA
Source organism: Symphalangus syndactylus (assembly GCF_028878055.3). Classification (NCBI taxonomy): domain Eukaryota; kingdom Metazoa; phylum Chordata; class Mammalia; order Primates; family Hylobatidae; genus Symphalangus; species Symphalangus syndactylus. The sequence goes on along the minus strand of NC_072447.2, from coordinate 133,784,145 downwards.
CCTTTGTATTTGAAATTGATGCAACTTAGCAGGAGGCAGCAGTATGCGTGAAAATTGAAGAAGCCTGTAACTGTCTGGTCAGTCTCTTCCACTGGGCATGCATATCAGGGCAATACTGTGTATCCCCAGCCATTACTTTCACTGTGGATTCCATTGTCATCAATCCTACCCATGGAGCCTCTGCTTTACAAGGAAATCTCATAAGGGAAAGGGCTTTGCTTTGTTGGAGAGCTCTTTATATTGCAGTTGAAGAGAGGTAAAGGAGTTGTTCCTGGGATGTTTCCTTGGAACTCGCAAATAAAGACTTGTGGTGGGTTCTGCCTCTGAGCTACTATGTAGCATGCCATCTGAAACTGTTTGTTCATGTGTATTCCAACTCTTTTGTTTGTCTAGCTTCCAACCTGAGAGATATTCCAGACAGTAAGGTATATACGATGTTCCTGATCTTTTCTTTTAAACATATATTTGTGTGAATTCCTACTTTGTCAAATGATGTTATGACTAAGCAAGAATCTAGGATTCGACTTCCCAGCACTAGGGTATGATGAACACTTCACGCTCAATGTTGTTGCTTAGACAACATTGAGACATCTAGACAGAAATTATTATTCCAGTTCACCCCTTTACCCAGCCTATGCCTAAGGAGCTTTGCAACTGGCATCTACTCACAATAAGCTACTGTTGCTGTAGCCATCACCTCTAGAGATGCAGGAATTACTCACCTTGGCAGTTTCCCATATGTCCTATCCAGCTTCCTGAGAAATTTCACTAGTATTCCTGCAAACTAAACTTAACACTAGATGGCAAAGACAGCCTTACCTGAACCAAGGTCTTGGAACTCAATCAGTCTCCCAGCAGATAAGCATTTGCTATTCATTGTAACACAGCCCCATTGAATAGACATGTGCATGTGTGGAAAGAGAACAAGATAACTACATGCAGCCCAGGCATGTTGAGGTGGGGTAGGTCTGTCACCCAGGGACCTGGATATGGGACTAGAATAAAAAATGGTTGTTAAAGGGCACAAAAACATGGCACTTTTATTTCTGTTGCTTCTAATGGTTTGAAGGGAGAGCTCCATGTTATCCTGCCTCTGCCATTTTACAAAATTTTTTGCTTTCTTCACTCAAGCAGAAGACAGCAAGGAGAGCTGCTCATTCTACTTCTCAGCTATCCATGCTTGACTCAATTATTGCAAGGACTGGAAAAGCAATAGATAGTGGGACCTGTTTTTAGGCTCAAAAATGACTGGGAAGCAATTCTAAATAATAGTTTCTTTAAAGAAAAAAACATGTTTAACAGATTAAAAAGTGATTAGAAGTTCATATCCCTGGGAAGACAGAATAAGGGGAGTATGTTAATATTTCTATAGGAAAGGTTTTTGCATTTGGGTTAATATAAGAGATAACTTGGATCACAAAGATTTCCTTGAACCCTGAGGCAGATTTTTTAAGGAGACTGCAGCTCTGGGTAGGAGGATCTGCTTAGTTTTGCTGCCCATTCCAGTGAAAAGTAGGTTTCTTCAGGCTGATAGTCAGCCAATATGCACTGGACAGTCATACCAGTTTAAAGATACTGAAAAACTTCTGTACCAGTTGGTAAATAAGCACTGCCAGGAGCCCCCTAAGTGATCACCTGTCACCCAGGCCACCCTGATCCCTCTAGTATCACCTAGACTTCCCCACAGTCTAGTAGTAATGGATTGATCCCTGGCTAAGACATCTTAACCCAGGTAACACATCTTAACCTTTGTGTTTGAAACTGATGCAACTTAGCAGGAGGCAGAAGTAGGCATGAAAATGGAGAAGACTGTAACTGTCTAGTCAGTCTCTTCCAATAGCTTGGAGGCAGAACCCACCACAAGTCTTTATTTGCAAGTTCCAAGGAAATACCCCAGAAACAACTCCTTTACCTCTCTTCAACTGCAATATAAAGAGCTCTCTAACAAAGCAAAGTCCTTTCCCTTGTGAGATTTCCTTGCAAAGCAGAGACTCCATGGGTAGGATTGATGCCTGTGGAATCCACAGTGAAAATAGTGGCTGGAGATTCACAGCATTGCTCTGACATACATGCCCAGCATGGCACAGCAAGAGGGTCTCCCAGGCCCTGCTCCAGTGCTAAGGTTTTGCATACAGTTCTGTTTGGTTGCCTATGCCATGCTGGTGTTTGAATATTTTGAACATCATTCCTGATTCCCCGATATTATCTCTATGACTTGAGGCCATTTTTGTAGGCAGAATCAACCAGCTCACCAGAGGACCCCTAGAAGATTTTATTGCTCTCATATAGGCTAAGTTCAATTGGCAAAAGAAAAAAATTAGTATGGAAGACATTAGCAAGATTAACTTGAGGACAATTTTTATAAAAGTTAAGGAAAGCCTTTCCACTTTAAAAAATACCAACAAATAGTGTGAACTGCAATTATTGTCAGGTGTTACAATACTGTCAGCAGATTGAAGAAGACAAAAACTGATAGAGTTATGCTGGCTATTTGTACATTCACTATGCCATATCCTGTGGGGGGACGGGTAATTTGACAGTATATTAGGCCCCATCCCTGCCATCAAAGTTTTTATTGATACGTCTCAGCAGGGAAAATAGCAAGGGTGCCCAGTTAGCTATTAATACAAGGTAAAATGCTAATAGGCATTTAGAGAATCACATTAGTGCTACGTATCTCTTAGAGAGGTACAGAGTCAGAATACTTTCTATGGTACAAGAGAACCCCCGGAGTGGAAAATGTTCAGTTCCTGGGAAACAAAATGGGGAGGGGTCCCTTAGACAAAACCAGATTATCCTTGTGATGTTAAATTAGTACTGATTCTGCAATGGAGAGTAATATTTAATGCTACAAACCCTGACTATTAAAGAAAAACGTACTGAAATCAGAATGATGCAGAACAGACCATTGCTGGATTCCTTCTGCTCCTATGATGGAAATAAATTGGATAATTTCGATTCCTTTATCATCCTGTATGAATTATATTTCCTAATAGAATGCAAATATCATTGGTAAAGAAAGAAAAGCAGAGATGAATCATTATAATGAATGTTCAAATAAAGAGCATCAGATTCAGAAATCTACATTACTATATCGCCTAAATAAAACCAACCAGGATTTCCCACTGCAAACAGTCTTAGGCTTTTGTGTATAACATGCTTTTTAAAGTGCAGTGACTGGAACACTGATTCCCCCTGGGTAGTGCTGTAGTTGGTAGTACTTCCAGAGGCTTTCTGGAAACCCAACAAAGTTCTTCTGTTGAGGTTCTCTTAGCCACTTCGAGTAAAATGCATCCCTCCTGATTCATTGGTATCCATTAGCTTTCTTTGTTTCTGAATAACAATGTCCTGCCCCAGACTTCCTACCACCAGCTGGAATGGGAAGGGTAATGCAGCAGGATGGCATGTCTTGTACCATACCCAACCCACTCACCCTCCATCCTCACCTTGGGATCTCTGGCACTTGCCAAGTGACCTCCCTGTATGGGAAGCTCATAGGGATTGAAGTTGCACCTGTGGGTGTAGGGACGGGTCTCTCTAGTTGTCAGACAGCAGATTCAGCTTACTCTTTTGCCTCATTCACTGAATCAGTTCTCATTGAGTACCTATTACATACCAAGTGTAGCCCGTTATCTTTATTCCTGGAAGTCTATCGGCCTTTCCTTTCCCCACGTGGTTTGGCCAGTTCACTGGTAATTCCAGATATGCATCAACCTCAATTCTCTCCTCTGATGAGCTTAGGTGGAATTTAATAATCCCTGCTAAATTGTCTTGCGACTCTGTCATATGAATAAAGGCTATGGACTCTAGGTTAGACTGTAAGCATCAAATTAATTTTACTGCAAAGGTCAGGCTGCTCTCCTGGCGTTCTGTTGTGCTTGAAGGTTAGTAACTACATGCTTAACCAAAACCTTCCTTTCTGATCTGTATTCAAGACAGATTTCAAGATACAGCCAGATTGAAAACCAGATATTTAGAGATAAAAGGTTGCATACTCTGACCTCCAGGAAATAGCAAGCAGCTGCAGACATTCCATGTGTATATACATCACCATTTCTAGGAGATGATGGGCATTAAGCTTAGCACCTCTTGCTCCCAAAGCAAATGTCTGCTCATCTTTTCTACCAAGCTGCTCATGTCAGAATAAAGAAATATTTCTTCCCAAATGACTTCTAAGCTTGCTTCTCTGAGAAATGCTGCCCCTGGGGAAGCAAGGCCTATCACCGAAGTTTGGCTGAAAAAAGACATATTCATATTCAGATAATGGCAGACACCTCCATCCTGGTTCCCTTTAACCTTCATCTGTCTTCCTAATTTACCACAGGCTCTCTCGTTCCAGCTCACCCCCTTTGACCAACCCTGTTGTAAGTTTATGCGCTCCTGATGTATGTGTCTGATATACTTATCAGTTCAAGTTCTACAAGTAACAGGCATGTAATAATGTGCCATTTATACTCCTGGAAAAATCCAAAGATGGACTCTTACACTATAAAGTAGCATCTAGGCTATTTTTAGGGTTAAAATTCCTTGAATCTATAGGGGCTGGGGTCACAAACAGACTTCTTATAGCATGATAGTTCCTTTAGGCATAATTGTTGTCTTTTTCAAATGTCCAAAAAAGAGATAGCAATTGCCAGTTTTCTGTTCCAGAGAATAGTTCCTATAGAAAGAAATGCAACCAGCTTGCAATTCTAAATTTTATTATTCACAATGAGAAATTACAAGTACATCACCAGAAGCTCTGTAGGCTGTTGCTCATTACAAAGATCAGTTTCACCTGTGACAGTAACAGTGCTGCCCCACTGTGTCTAGGACAGTGTGTGTGTGCAGTTGTAGAGTTCTCTAAAGCCATCCACACCCTCTGCCCGAGTCTCCTATAGCCAGTAGTGTTTGCAAGACAAGGCAAAGTGAGGTCTGTAACCTGTGGCTGTGGAGCAGAGGAGAATGGGAAGTGAAGTTGTCTCAAGAAGGCATCATCTGGGACACTGTGAACCCTAGCAAAGATGCTAAAATGATCCGAAATGCTTTTTGAAGGAAAGTTCAAGCCCTCCCTGCAGATATGCTATGAGTGGAATAACACTCCATCTGGACAGGCACACAAGTCAAATGCCTTAATTTCTGAAACGGAATGACAGCTCGGCCACTTTGTATGTCTTAATAGCTAAAATATGTGACTCGCTCTCTTCAGCCCACAACACAGATTATCTGCCTTCTGTGTGCTCACTAGAGCACTCAATCTTAAATCAGTTGCCCTCTAGTTCTTAGATGTATAGAGGGACATGCCAACCAGGAGTACTTGCCTGAGAAGCACTGTACCCAGGGAAGCAGGCCCTGTCTGTGGAGTTTGGCTCAAAAATGACACGATCATATTCAGATAATGGCAGACACCTCCATCCTGGCTCCCTTTAATGACATCTGTCCTTCTGATTTACCTCAGTTTCCTCCTGTTCATCTCCCTTGGCCACCCCTGTTGTGAGTGCATTTACTGCTGATGGAAATGTCTAATATGTTTGGCAGTGTAAGTCCTACTGGTAACATTCATGAGGGAATGTGCCAACATCCCATCTTTTCCTCTAACCAGTACGCCAAACCAGACTTGTCACTCTATACTTGGGACTTCTGTAGAGGCTTGTTTGGTCTTTATTTTGTGTGTGAATTTGTCTACACCCAACCCCAAGTAGAGGCTAAGCTCTCTGAGGAAAGAGCTTCAGTCTTCTCAGAGTCCTCTGCTTCTCCTGTGTCCCTCTCAGCCATTAACGAATAGCACAACAGGGGCTCAGTCAGTACCTGTTAGTTCATTTGTAACTAGAAAATATTACCCCCGGTGGATTATACTGGTTTCTAAACTGAGATGTACTTTTTTTTTCTTCTCAGAAGTAAGCTTTTACTCTAAGCTTGTATTGGACTCTGCCAGAAGTAAACATGTCTTCTGTGGGTCTGTGCTGCAAGCTGCAATCAGATTTTCTAAATGCAGTGGCTTAAGGATTATATGCTTTTCACTACAGCCAAGAGGGTGAGTAAAAACCCTGACCCATTGCATTCCATAGGTGCTGCCATCATGGAAAGAGCAGGCTGAAGGCCTTTGCTTCCTTACCTTAGCTCCCTTTATAACCCAAATTCTTTGATGGGCCTGGAGGGCTGCCTCTGCTGATTTTCACTTAACCTCTCCATGCCTCCCTGTTTTCCCCAGAAAAGCCCATCAATATCGACCTGCTTTCCAGGGATGTTTGAGGATGTAATACTGATAAGAAAACACTCTCTATGAGAGAATATTGGTGACAGTTGTTTTGTAGCCACAAAGGGAGAGGGCACTTGGCAATAATTGGGGGCCATGTTTAGCCACCCAGCCACCCATTATCGTTAGTACTCAGATCGATTCTAATGCATCATAATAATGCAGCTTTTAATCCACATGTAGAGGGGTAATTTATTGTCAGGTGGTCATTGTTAGTAATAACAAGCTGTTTGAACATATTCAGAACATAGTTGTACACATCTCTTTTGTTTCTCTTCCTTCCTTGGTTTGCAAGTCTAATTTTTACCCTTTTGCCTATCCTATTTTCTCCTTTTACACTGCATATTATAGTATTGTTTTTATTCTTTTTAAAGATAGAAGCTTAGTATCCCCATGTGCAGCTAGAACACAGGACCCTAATTTGGAAAAGGAGTTTAAGTTGCCAAGTCCAATTTGAGAATGGTCGTGGATTTTATCACTCAGCTTTATTAATGGACCTCATTCCCGTTGTATTGCGTTTCGTTCCCTAACGCATTTGTATAAAAGCTCTTGCCTCTTCCATTAACCCCTTTGGCTGGTGTTAACTCATTCCCAGGCATGTGTTGCCATAGCTGCAGCCACCCCTCAGCTGGAGCCCCCATGCTAGCCCCTTCAGAGGCCACGTGGGGCTTGCCTGCTTGTTCCAGGCGTCAGCTGTTAGGCGGAGGGCAAGAGCCTTACAACCTGAAAGGTCAAACAGCCTTTCCTATGTGTTTAAGCCCTGTCTGGTTTTTTGTTTTTTGTTTTTTTTTTTTTTCTTAGCAGCAGATGGGCATGTGGCTGTCCAGCCTCAAGCTGAGAAACGTGTGGGAATATTACCAGCATTCTTCCTCCCACACCCTCTCCTGGGCACCTAAGCAGGTAGCCTAACTCTATATTCAAAAAGATGATCAATATTTCCCCTCTGTTGTTTGAATCTCTTCCTTCAACACCTGAGGCAGCTGTGGGGAATTGTGCACAACTTGCGTCTGTTCACCGAAATAATTGCCAGCAGCTTTATGGAGCGTCTCTTGTGTGTGTTTTTGCGCATTTACAGATTTGATTATATCTTTTGCAGAATGGAAACGTGGCTTTCCACTGCTTACTCTCATTCTCATAGATCTTCAAGGAGAGACCCTTTAAAAAACAGAATGGAAATGACATGCAAATGGTTATGTTAATAGCACACAGGCAAAAGTCAGGACCTTCAGAAGGTTCCTCAGGCGCAAACTGATCAGATGATGAGCACATCTTGCATACATTTCGATTTGAGTTACCAACCTGCACTGTCCTATGAGAAATGATTAGGAACAGAAAATGTTACATGCCTATAATGTGTGACTACTTTCTGCCCTGAGCTCCAGCACTGACATAGACCAGAGCAAACACAACTCCCTCACACGCAGATTGGGCAGGTACAGTGGGATTTGAGGAAGATGTTTGAAGTCGGGGGATGGCGGAGGGGGGGAAGCTTCCACATGGACCAGTAATAAAGCATCGGAAAAGAAGTTTTAATTTTATCTGTGATATGCTGGCTTTACCAGGCAGCTGGCAAGGATAAATCTGTGGATTAGCTCCAAACCTAGAAAATTCATAACCATTTAGTTGTTTACCTTGACTTTAATAGAACTGATGTCATCAACAGCAGCAGAACAGCAACATCGTTTACTCACCTTTATATAGTATTTTATAGCTTTCAAAATACTTTTCCAATTAATATCCCTTGTTTATCTCATCAACCCTGTAAGATCAGTATTACTGTTTTCTACATTTTTGTGATGAAGGAACCCAGGCCCAGAAATATTAAGTGACTCGCCTAAGTTACACAGCCCGCAAATAGCATGATCTTCTGGCTCCAGACCCCTGAGGTACCCATGCTAGGCAATACTCACAGCTCCGTCACCCTGCTTTGTAGCCTGCTGCCACCTCCATATTCCCTAATCACCTCTGAACTTCTGGGTAAACGAATTAGGGCCCATGCAGGGATTCATTTAAAGAACAAAAGGAAAGTCGCCATGTTACAAAATAATTACTGCCTTTACATATGGATTCACTGCTAACTGATATCTTTGGCACTCATGTTTGTTCCTAGATCATTAACTACTCCTCTAGCTGGGTGGAGGAGGGGTGGTGAGAGAGACACAGAAAGGAAGGTAGATAGAGAAAGAGAGAGAGAAGGAGGAAGAGAGGGAGGGGAGGGAGAGGGAAACAGGGTGGGACAGGAGTATGAAAGAAAACAGCACAGAAAGCTCTTGGCAACTAAAGAATCCTTTAGAAATTAAGATAAAACATTTTTGAAGAGACAGTATCAACATATGTAGTAGAATTATAAAGATAATCAAGGAAGTTTTAACACAAAATTCAAAACGGTTGTTATCTTTCAGGGGAGATGGAAGCGATTAGGGAGGGATACATGGTGGACTTTAAAGATAACAGTGATATTCTTTTTCTTAAACTGCATGTTGGGCATACAAATTTCATTGCATTGTTGTTTATACTTTACACTTGTATCTTATAAATTTTCCTGTGTACCTACTCAATATGTAATTTTAAAAATTAGAAAAAGACACTGTGAGTCAGTGGAAAAAAAATAGGATTTGATATACAGAAATTAGCTTTACATTTTCAAGGAAGATAGCCACTCTTGAAAACTAGGTGCACTTTGGTAGAAACCTTAGCCAGTTGGCTCTGACAGTGTCTCCCAGTGACATATGAGTTAGTTTCTCAAGAAGTGGTGATTTGCAAGGAGGGCATGCTTTCCCAGTATTTTCCTGGGGTCTTTGAGTATTTGAGCTGCCTTGCCCATCACCTCACCTCCTTTCTGACAGTGAACTTCTAGCTGCTTTAACAGATAAGAACAGTGGCATGGTCATTTGGGAATTTGAAGTTAAGTGCTTGAACTGTAACCATGGATTTATGGGCTGTTATCCAAAGACTTATTATCTTTATGGCTTTCCTTGGTGTTGGACCTGACAGAGAATGCAATGAACTGGTGGGCTTGTGTACTTATTTTTTATCACCCGTTGGTTTCTCACTGGCCAATCTAGTCACACTGTAAGCACAGGCTGTCAGGAATTGCAGCTTTTCTTCCATGTGGAAATAAGTGGATAAGCAAATACTCCCAGCCTGATTTTCTTTCCAATTCATTATTTACAGGGAATTCACCCTTTGTAATCATTTTCAAATCAAATTTGCTCTGCCAATCCCTGTAAGGTTTACTCTGGAGATCATCACTAGCCTAGACGCCTTTTATTTTTTAACAGCTTATGTCTCCTCCATGTTAATGCCAATAAACACACACACACACACACCACACAGATAGATTAAAGGTGATGTCACTAGTGGCCTGGAGATTCACTCAGGAAGAAAATTTAAGTCACAGCAGAAATGGATAAAAGAAAGTTAATAACTCACATGTGTTTGCTATTTGGACTACTGTTGCTGTATTAAAATATTCAGAAGAGCTATTGAATTAAACGTGGCAAAATACATCATATACAGGATAGATTTCAGGAAAGGCACTATTATTAATACTGTCCCAGAATCACAAACTGCCAACCAAATTTACTTGCATATGTATTGTTCCCAGAGTATGCTGATACAGCGGGTGTCCTGTGCCCAGCTGTCATGGAGGTCACAGCCGTGGCCATAATCTGCCTTTGTCTTGTTAAAAAGCTGTCTGTGAAGAGCAGGTTCTTCTCCCGCCTACCCCCTTGCTTTCCAATCTTGTCATGGATAATTGAGCTACAACACTAAGTAATTCTGGCTTTCCTCCACCACAGATGGGGGGATCAGGAGAGAGAGCACAGATACAAATGTCATCCATGGTTTTAGAGGAAAAAAGCAAATAGGTTTTGGCAGCAGGTCTGATAGGTTGGGGGTATATACAGTGGAGGAGGGTAACACTGGAACATCTTTTTAGGATTTTATTAGCAGTAGCACTTTTAGAAAATGCATCAATCAGATGAGAAGAATACAAATTAAACCCACTGTTTTTTTTCTGGCAGTGTTCTTGGTAAAGAACTTGTTAAAGATAAACCATCTTGTCCTTTTTTTGTTGTAAATACATTCTCTCCTATTAGGTTGGTGCAAAAGTAATTGCCATTTTTGCCATGACTTTTAATCGCAAAACTGTAATTACTTTTGCACCAATCTAATATTATTAATGGCTGGTTCCTGTACTGGTATTTTCATGTTCTTTTCACCTGAAGAAATTGTAACACTCTCCTCTTTCCTTACTCCCAGTGGCCCCTGTTTTCCATAAGATATCAGAGGTAATGCCCACCATTGTTAGTATATTGATAATGATTACTAGTATTCTACAAGCATTTACTAAGTTAGGCACCACAATAGATCTGTTTTGTATATTTTCTCCTTTAATCTTCACTATAACCCTATAAGATGGGTACTATTATTATCCCATTTCTCAGATGTAGAAAATGAAGCACAGAGACATGAAATCACTTGCCTAGCATCACACAGGTAATAAATGGTGGGCCAGGACTAGAACTCAGATCTAATCCAAAGATTATGATCTTAACCACTGTTATAACCCTATTTTTTTTCTCTTCGTTCAGCATCGTTCAGCATTAAGGCTTGAGAATTTATCATGCCTGGTCTAGCCAAATGCATGCTAGTGGTTGATGGGAATGTGTTGTGGTTTTCAAAAAAAAAAAACCAATCAGTCATTTTGAAACATGAAGGGTAGTGAAGATAATGTGAAGGTATGTATAATAAAGTTTATTGTCTTTTGATTATTTGTCAAATTGGAGTGGAGTTTGAAAACTCCAGTTTGGCTGCTTTGCAGAGGTAAAGAAGCACGAAAGGGGCCAGAGCTGCTGGCCCAAGGCAGAGCCATTAGTCACTGCCTCATGCGGCTGTATGTGTATATATAGCATTGCCCTTAATATCTGAGGATGGCCCTGCTGAGGCAGCTAGTACTTCAGCCAAAGGTCCCATTATCAGCAGGATTTACCACCTGACTTATTTATAGTCATCATGGCCAGGGTCTCACCCCCTACCCCCACCAACTTAGACCATGGCCATGTAGTTAATGACTTACACAGCAAGTCAACAATATAGCCCAACACCCATCCTCTCAGAGTCAACCTACTGGGAATACAAAATGACTCCAGTTGTTCCACATTCTACTTTTAGGAGAGAGAAGTGATAAGAAAATTGATATGGAAAATATTCTCCACTCACTCCCATTTCCCCAAACAAGAACTACTTGCATTCTAGGTTTTAGACTTAGTACAAACACAGTCTTATTCTGTACCTTTTAAGATATTTGCAGTACCATGATAATTGGCTTAGTTTTCAAAACTCAGTTTAAAGTCACTACCTCCAGCTTCACATCACTTTCTCAGTGCTCTCCTCCCTCCTCCACCACCTCCTCTCCTTAGCGCCATCCTAGCAGGGGAACTGTCTCCCCCTTCTTCATGTCTCTGTTTAGCCATTTTCAAACTATACAGTAGTCTTTGTTTTCATATCTGCCACGCTCACTAGTCTGTGAGCCCCTCAAAGGACAGGAAAACATGTAGTTTTCACCTGGGTACCATCACATAGTATATGGCTTTCACAAGTTTGTTAAATTAATATTCAAAATGTATCTCATAGTCTTGCAATAACTTCACTCAAAGATTCAGGTACAACTAGCACATATTGCTTACCTATGTTGTTTTCACCACAACCCTGTGAAAGGGTGGCATCATTCTTATTTATAGATAAGAAAACTGAAGCTCTGTGTTTCCCAAATTTGTAGTCGGTGTAAGAGTTACCTAGGGTGCTTGTTCAATAGGCAGAGTCCCCAATGCCACCCAGGTGAAAACTTTAGCAGTGAATCCTGGAAATTGGCCTATTTAGCAAGCACCCAAGGTGATTCTGATGCACATGGTTGGAACTTACTTTGACAAACACAGGTGTAAGTGATTGCTACATAGTGAGTAAACGGTAGGGCCAGAGTTCAAACTAGCCTTCCAAACTCCAGATCTTGTTCATGCTATATTTATCCTTGTCATACTCTATTTTCTATGGCAAGGAAGTGGACTGAAACACATTGGAAAGATTTTCAGCAACAAGGACTACAGCAAAACAGCTTGTGGATTAGCCCCAGGACTGGTGTGGGGTTTTCTTTCCTCCAAGAGATCTTGCCAGACTTCCAGGAGCATAGTAGCAGTGTTGCCAAGTCACCTTTTACTCAACTTACCTTGGGAAAGCACAAACCACAGAGCTTTGGGAACTTAACAAAGTTTATGCTTCTATTTTTTTCTTTCTCCACCCCCTCCCCCACCAGCAGCCATGCCATTAACTTAAAGAGCGTGCTCAGTACCTGAAATGCAGTTAGTTGATTAGTTTAAATATTAAGATTTCTAGTTGAAAACCAGTAACTACAACATTTGGGGTCCTGACAGTAATATTTATGTGTTTGTTTCAAAACCAGGAAAAGAATTATATGACTTAACAGGCAATTAGTGCAGATATTAAAGGAGCTGAGATAGGTAGCATTTTTTTTTGAGGCCCACCTGTGCTTTTTGGTGTTCTTTACCTAAATATTAGATAAGAAAATATGGAATAAATGTGATGATGTAATACTAGATTAGAGGACCATAGTCAGCCATTCACTCTAGACCAAGGTGACATTAGTTCACAGGTATCTGAGAAGTCCATGAAGCCAGAGGGTTGGCAATTACAGACTGTAGTCCAGAAAAGCCCCAAAAGAGCCTCTCAAGGGGAGTCAGCCACTGCTTTTAGTAGCTGAGGAAGCCCTCTAAGGTTCCCACAGTGGAGCCTGATGGTATTCCAGAACCCTGGGTCCAACCAGAACCCCTGGGTCCAACTTAACCTATTCTCCTGACTCAATTTGCCTAATAACCTTGAACTGAAAAGTACTATCCCTGAGATTCTTCAGCCCATGCCAGCCCACCCTGAAATTACAAAAGAAGCCCTTGGCGGCAGCTCAAAGATCCCCCACAGGGCATCTGAATGATTTCTTCCTTGCCAGAAAAAGGGAAGGGAAAGATAAAGGAAGTAGGATTAAAGTCATGATCAGGTACTTGCTCTGTGTCAGATATTGGGCTCAGCATTCTTAGTGATGGTATATAGCTCAGTGGTTAAACGTGTTGTCTCTGGAGCCATACTTCCTGAATTTGAATTCCAATTCCAACATTAACTGTATCTGTGGCCTTGAGCAACTTGTTAACTTCTTTGTGTTTCATGTTCCTTGTCTATAAAATGGGTATAATGATAAATATCACTTGTCTCATAGAGTTTTTGTAAGGATTATATTGTATAATACTGTTAGTGGTGGAAGTATCCGAGTTCCCTGTGGCAAATCCATACAGGTCTGCAGCAACCTCAGTTCTTGCCTCCTCAGAAGAAAGAATTCGACTGAGGGGCATAAGGCAGAAGAAGAGACCAAGGCAAGTTTTAGTAGTAGTGAAAGTTTATTAAAAAGCTTTAGAGCAGGAATGAAAAGAGGGTAAAGTGTACTTGGAAGAGGGCTAAGTGGATATCTTGGAGGTCAAGTGCCCTGTTTGACTTTGGACCTAGGGTTTTATATGTTGGCATACTTCCAGCATCTTGCATCCCATTTCCCTTTATTCTTCCCTTAGGGTAAGCTGCCTGCATGTGCAGGGGCCTGCTAGCACTTGGGAGGTGAGCATGCTCAGTGTGTTTACTAGAGTTGTACACGTGCTCATCTGAAGTGTTCTTCCCTGTTCCAGTGGAATGCCCCTGGAAGGTCATATATCAGTTCAACTGTGCCATTTTGTCTCTTAATGTGCATGCCTGAGCTAACTCGCCCAATACGAGAGATCTTATTGGGATGCTGCCAATCACCAGTTTCAGGTGTTTTTATTTATTGGGAAACGACTTTTCCCTGGCGCTGGCTATGATCAATTATTATTTTAGAGAGTCAGTGTGACAACTACCTGATAGTCACCTGACATTCCTGGTGGGGCTGGGGGAGCCCTCTCCTGCCTCACTCATGCCTGGCTAGCTATCTACTGTAATAATGCATGCAAAGCTTTAAAACAATGTTTAGCACATAATAAGCATTTAACCAATATTAGGAATCAACATCATTATCATTATCTTTTATATGAAAGATAGGTATCATTATCCCCAGCTACAAGTGAATAAACAGGTTGAAAAGTTTGTGGAACTTGCCTAAAGTCACTCAGCTAGCCAGGAGTACAGCCAAGGTTGGATTTTAGATCTATCTGGCTCCAAGTCCTGTATTCCTTCTACTATACCTTGTTGCCTTCATAAATGTAGGGTATGTGCTATGACTTCCTTGGAGAGGCACATACCAAATTCTGTGGCCTTCTTCTTCCTCACTGTACCACGCCCTCACCCCACCCTCACTACAGTTGCCATCTGGAGGGCTGGCCTGGCTCCGTGACTTTAAGTTGATCTAACTTGAATATTGAACATCTTGATAACTGCTCCAATACAGAGGTGGCTATCTTCAGGACCCTCTAGCTTATAGACTAAAACAATAAATCTTCCAGGATGAGGTTTAGTTTGTGAAAGCACCCTCTACGCTGAGATTCTCATCTGTATACCTTGAGGATCAAGCTACTCTCTTCCAACTCCCACCCTGCCACACTCACAACTCATGTGAAAATGACTACCTACTATATATATAGGCCAGCATAAAGACCCTTTCCTTGCCTCCCTTTGCCTTCCCTTCCCTTATCTCCCTTTCCTTTCTCAAGGAAGAGAATGTATGACATCTTGATTCCCTTGAGTGACTCTTTGATCCATCCTGCTTGTCTAATAGCATCATCTCTCTCAAGCCATCTGGGAGCCTTCTATTACAAAAGCCTACAAAAGCCCCTGTCAGTTCTCTCACCTGCATCACTGTGATGCAAGCTGTGGCATCACTTGAAGTCTGCAATAGGAGGGACTGTGGCCTGTGCCTCAGGCTTCAATGCATTGTTCACAAACAATGATAGATTGTTAATTTTCAAGGAATATGAAGAGAGATTCAAAATAACACCTGCACTGCCACAATATATTGCTTCATAAGCAATAAATACCACGCAAAAGATAAAGCCTTGAGCCCCAGGCTTAATGCAGACCCCAAATGTAATTTGTTCTACTGTTTCCTTTCCCTTAGACAGAGAACAGAAAACACAATGTTATTCCTTGGTAGGACACCCAACCCTGCCCCTGTGTCATCTTTTCACAACAAATACTTCTCGAATGCCTGCTGTATGCGAGGTCTTATGTGACATGCCAGAAATGAAGTTTTCTTCCACGTTTTGTGCAAGCATTTGCTAAACTTCCTTTCTCTTTCCTTTGTCATGGTGTGCCTACTGCTATTTCCAGGACTATTCTCAAACAGTAACCCGTCAGCATTCCATGGTACCTGGACTTCCCACAACAAGGATCATTTCTTTGATGCGAAGCTTAGAAGTAACCGTGCTGAAAGCGTTAATAGATTCTTGAGATGGGGTCAGGGAGGAGGGTTTGATCAGATTAGTCTTAGTTGCACAATAGCATAAGAGAGTAGGGTAGGGCATAAACTACAGAAGTTGGAGTTGCCTATACATGTGATAGATGGGAAAGCATTGTGGAAGAAACCAGGGGTATAAGGCGTTCTCCAGTAAGAACACACAAAAATTGTTACAGTAGAGCAGGATTTCTCAACCTCAGCACTATTGACATTTTAGGCCAGATAATTGCTTCTTGTAGGGGGATGTCCCGTACGTTATAGGATGTTTAGCGGAACCCCTGGCCTCTACTAGATGTCAGTAGCAACTACCTGCTGCCAGGTATGACAATCAAAAATGTCTCCAGATATTGCCAAATGTCCCCTGTGGGGCAAACTTGGCACTGCAATAGAGGACATTGAGAGCACCCATCTGTATAATGATGAGCTCTAGAGCCCTCAGCTCAAATATTCTATAACTTGATGAACCCCCTAGTTTAGTAGGGCATAGTGGTCAAGAGCATGAATTGTGAAGCCAGACTGCCTGGGTTTGAATCTCGGCTCTACTGCAAGCTAGCTATATAACTATGGATAGCTTGCTTAACTTCTCTGTTCCTGTTACCTCATCAGTAAAATGGGGATAATGAAAGGACCTACTTCATAGGATTTTTGTGAGTTTTAAATTAATATATATAAAGTGCCTAGAACAGTGTGAGGTGCATAGTAAGCATTATATAACTGTTAACTCTTATTAGTCTTATTATAATTGCTATCTTTAAAACTATTAAGAAAACCAAATACTGTATGTTCTCACTCATAAGTGGGAGTTGAACAATGAGAACACATGGACACAGGGAGGGGAACATCACACACCGGGGCCTGTCAGGGGGTGGGGGGCTAGGAGAGGGATAGCATTAGAAGAAATACCTAATGTAGATGATGGCTTGATGGGTGCAGCAAACTACCATGGCACGTGTATACCTATGTAACAAACCTGCACATTCGCACATGTATCCCAGAACTTAAAGTATTAAAAAAAACTATTATTCATCATTTTTCTGAGTCCTAGTATATTCTGGAGGCCTGATGTCCCATGTCCCACCCACCTTTAGACCACTGTCTGTTTCTTTTTCTTTTTTCTTTTTCTTTTCTTTCTTTTTTTTTTTTGTTTTTTTTGAGACAGAGTCTCACTGTGTCGCCCAG